>NC_046300.1:61617666-61951416 GCF_004115265.2 Rhinolophus ferrumequinum
CTTTCCCCCACTTTATAAATTTTTCAATTACTGTTGACATTTAATATTATTTTGTATTAATTTCAGGTATACAGCATAGTGAATAGACATTTATAGAGTGATGCCCTGACTATAGTACCCACGTGGCACTGTACCCACGTAGTTATTACCATATTATTGACTATATTTCCTATGCTTTACTTTAATCCCCATCACTATTTTATAACTACCAATTAGTACTTCTTAATTCCTTCAGCTTTTCACCCTGCCAAAACCCTGCTCATGTATATCATCCCAATAAATCTAGTATCCATCTGACACCACACATAGTTATTGCAATGCTAGTGATTATATTTCTTATGCCATACTCCACATGACCATGACTACTTTGTAACAATCAATTTTTACTTCTTAATCTCTACCCCTTGTTCACCCACTCTGAACCCTCTTCTATCTGGCAACAATAAAAGTGTTCTCTGTATCCATGAGTTTGTTTGCTTACTTTGTTTTTTAGATTCCACTTATAAATGAAATCAATGTGACATTTTGCTTTGTCTGACTTACTACCCTCAGCACAACACCTTCTAGGTCCATCCTTGTTGTTGCAGATGACAAGATTTCATTCTATTTTTCACAGCTGAGTAGTATTCCATTATATATATATATATATATATATATATATATATATATATATATATATATATATATATATATATATATATATATGTAGCACCTCTTCTTTAACCAGTCATCCATTCAGGGACACCATTCAGGTTGCCTTCACATCTTGGTCAGTGTAGATAATGCTGCAATGAACATATAAATGCACACATCCCCTCAATGGAGCATTTGAGTTTCTTCACATAAATACCCAAGAAGTGGTACTACTAGATCCTTGTTTGTCTCTTGTTACAGCCTTTGTTTTAAAGTCTATTTTGTCTGGTATAAGTATTGCTACCCCACTTTTTTGTTTGTTTGTTTCCATTTTTATGAAATATATTTTTCTATTCCTTTACTCTCAGTCTGTGTGTCTTTCAATCTGAAGAATCTCTTGTAGGAAGTGTATTTGTGAGTCTTGTTTTTTTTATCCATTCAGTCCCATATGTATTTTGATTGGAGAATTTATCTGGGATTGTTGATAGCTATATAGTTGTTGCCATTTTATTATTTATATTTTTTATCTGATTTTTTTGTCATAAAGAAGTCCCTCCAACATTCCTTGTAATACTGATTTAGTTTTTTTCTTGTCTGGAAAGTTCTCTGTCTGTCCTTTGATTCTAAATGATAGCTTTACTGGGTGGAATAATCTTGGTTGTAGGTCCTTGCTTTTCATCACATTAAATATTTTGTGCCAATCCCTTCTCGCTTGTAGAGTTTCTGTTGTGAAATCAGCTGACAGTCTTATGGGAGCTTCCCTTTAGATAATAAACTGCTTTTCTCTTGCTGTTTTTAATATTCTCTCTTTGTCTTTAAACTTTAGCATTTTAATTATGGTGTGTCTTTGTGTGGGCCTCTTTGGGTTCATCTTGTTTGGGATTCTCTGTGCTTTCTAGGTTTGTATATCTATTTTCTTCAGCAGGTTAGGGCAGTTTTTCCTCAGTTTTTTTCAAATAGGTTTTCACAGTTTCTCTCTCTTTCTGCTCCTTCTAATACCCCTATGATGTGAATGTTAGAACACTTGATGTTGTTCCACAGGCCCCTTAAACTCTCCTCATTTTTCTTTCTTTTTTTTTTTTTTGGATTCTGTTTTTTTTTTTTTTGCTGTCCTGATTGGGTGTTTTCTGCTACCTTATCTTCTAAATTCCTGGTTCAATCCTCTGCTTCATTCAGTATGCTGGTGATTCCTTCTAGTATATTCTTCATTTCAATTATTGTATTCTCCATGTCTGACTGGTTCTTTTTATGATTTGTATGTCCTTTTTTATGTTTGCTATCTCTTTGTTGAAGTTCTGAGTAAGTTCCTTGAGCATCCTTATAACCATTGTTTTGAACTCTATATCAGGTAGGTTGCTTCCTCCATTTTTTTCAGTTCTTTTTTCTTGAGTTTTCTCCTGTTCTTTCATTTGGGATGTTTTTTTTTTTTGTTTTTTTTTTTTTCCTTCTCATTTTGGTTGCCTGTCAGGGTTTGTTTCTATGTATTAGGCCGATCTGCTACATCTCCCAGTGTTGGCTGGGTGGCCTTATGTAGTTGTCCTGTGGGGTCTAGTGTCACAGTCTCTCTGGTCACCTGAGTTGGGTACTTTAGCAGTGCCCCTTGTGTGGATTGTGTGTGCCCTCCTAAATACAGTTGAGTCTTGATTGCTATTGGCACACTAGTGTGTGTGTTTGACCCTCAGGTTCACTTGCTATGGTGTTTGACCACATCCACAGCTAATGAGCTGCTGTACAGGGAGCTTACCCCATGGAGCTGGATCTACCCCAGTGGGCTCTAGTTTCTGTTGAGATCACCCTTTGGTTATGCCACTTTTAAGGCTAACTGGGTGGTGCTCTCCTGTGGTTTAAAGCCAACCTCTAAGTATGTTGGCTTTGGGGCCTCTTGAGAGGGGCAACGGTGCAGGCTCACGTCACATACTGCCTATGACTGGCTGGGGACTTCCTGGGAGGAGCTACAAAGGGATCCATAGATGGTTGCTGCCTGTGTTGAAACTGGAGGTATATGAAAGGAACCAAGGACGGCTACCTCAAGTACTGGGCCTGGAGTAGTACTGCAGAAAGCCAGGAAACCCTGAGACCTGCTGTCACCTGCTGGCTACAGTAAGGTTCTGCGGCTGATAAAGCCTCCTGTGGTCTGTGAGTTGGGTGAGGCGGTGTCTCAGGGAATCACTTGGGTGGAGTGAGTGGAGCTCACCAGACCAATTCAGATTCAGATTTGGCCCTCAGGGAGAAGGCTTAACACACAAATAATGGTGCCTGCCTGTTGGCTGCATGGGAGGAAGACCCCCCACAGGAAACAATTGCAACTGTTCCTCTATTTCCTACACTAAAACCACACAATTCAGTCTCTCTCCATACGTCTCCAATGCCTCTTGAGTTGCTATGTCTCTGCGGAAGCACAGGGTGAGTTCCTGTGAGCAAGTGAGTCTGTGTGTGAGCTCTTTAAGCAGACGTCTGGGTTTCCCACAGCCTTCCAACCCACCTGAATGGGCAGAATCTCCACTATTTTTCACAGCCAGATGTTGTATGGGCTCCTCCTCCTAGCACCAGCACTCTAGGGTGGGGAGCCTGATGTGGGGCTGGCCTCCCTTGCTTCTCTAGGGGAAATCTCTGTGGCTGAGATATACCCTCCCTGTTCTCAATGCCCACACAGAGTTTTGGGGCCAGCCTGTTCTGCATCTCCACCTCTCTTTCCAGTCTCCACATGGCTTCTTCTTTATATACTTAGTTATAAAAATTTTGTTCAGTTAGACTTCAGATGGTTCTCCAGGTTTACTGTTCTATAATTTGGTTGTAATTTTAATGTGTTCACTGGAGGAGGTAAGCACAGCGTTGATCTACTCTGCTATTTTGGGTCTCCCTTCTTTTTCCACATTCCTTTTAACTTGTTCTGAAAGGCCTGCTACTTTACTTTGTGTCTTTAAAGGTTCTAGAACCACTCCTTTATAATGTGAATGTTCTTCTCAACTAGAGACACAGAGAATTTCATTAGCTCTTATACTGGATACATGTCCATATTCTATTTTCTAACTGAAGTTTAAAAAAAAAGAAATTAAACATTTATTGAGTAGATGTTTATTTAGTAACAGCAACACAGAGTTTCTCAAGAGAAAGATGAGTTGGATTCCCCCAAAACTGAATATTTTAGCACTTCAAAGACTTGAAGTACAGTTTAATGGTGTTTTAGCTGTCACTGGAATTAAAAGTCAAGTGCTATTATGTACTGGTTTTTGTTCCCTCTTTGGCTGATATTTAGAGAAGTAATTATTCTACTTGTGGCTTGCAAGGATGTGTGTACCATGAAACAAAAAATAAAGATTGACCTCTTGAGGTGTGCCATGAATTGTTTATTTCTTGTTAGTATTCCTCACTGAGAACAACTTACTGCCTACATTTTTTACCCACTGTAGTTTTGTCCTTAATAGAAAGGTAAAGAGACCTTAGATCTAACTCTTCCAAATTTATATCATCATTAAATCATACAGAAAACAACAAAGAAGCACTGCTAGTTCTTAAGGTTGTCAACACAGGGGAGCAAAAGCAGAATTAGCTGTTGTCAGGCACAGATTAAACACACCCAAAGTGGTCATTCTTCAAAGAGCCTCATGGGATGGACTGAATAGACTCACAACTGCCCAGTGAGGAATTTACATTCTTCTATGTCCCCTCCTTTGACTATACCAAGGGGGTGGACATCTTTTTCCTGCTTAAATTTCCCAAGCATTATTACTTGTATTTTGATAGGTGGGATTTGCTGGTTATTGGTCTCATCTCCTAGTTAGAGCAGCACAACTGCTTACTTCCCTCCCTTTTATCACTGGTGTTGAATAATAATTATATGCTAGGTTCACGCGGAGGAATCAGGATGAATGAGAGGCACAGCTCCTATCTGCTGTATTCAACACAACTCCTGGTTTGAGATACTCAGGAGTTGCTTCATATACATTTGTTAATGTGATATGCTTAAGAATGAGGCAAGAAGGTGACGACACCCTGATTTTGTTCCAGTAACAACTAAGAAGCTTTCTGAATCAATGCCACCTATAGTATATTAGCAGTTATAACTCATTCTAAGTCAGGAATATTTGTTGTATTCTGGGAACCAAGAACCAGATAGATAATAAATGGGTGAAGGGATCTGATCTTTAAGACAGGAAGGAATTGTGTGGTTTGTGGGAACTGAAGCGAGCATGATGGATGTAAATACATCCTAATCAAATCTCTAAAAACAAAAGACAACAAAAAAGGGTCCACAGACCTGTAGGTTGCTAATTGATTGGCTCTGATTATAGAGAAACTGGGGCAAGTTCAGAGGAAAGCATCAAGGACATCAAGGATTTAATCATGTATTTTGAGCCATAATTGGAGCTGGATACTGTATTCTACATAAGAGGGAAATTGAATGGAAGATAATATTTTCTTCAGATATCCAAAAGACTGACTAGAGTAAGTGTGTGAGGCCTGTATTTGGAATTCAGAAAGGGAGAGAGTTTTTCTTGAATAAATTTGCTTGAGTTTTTGAATGAATTCTGATAAGTAATGAGTTCCTGTCACTGAAGGTATTCAGACTTAGCATGAAGAACTTACATGTTGAAGAGGAGTTGAATTTGAGGATATTTATGGTCTTTTACCACTTTCGCTGCTTTATGATGACTTGAAGATCAAGGTGCAGAGAGTCATTCTGGGCGCATGGATAGGTGTGAGCATCTTTTCATAGTTTCTTGCAGATGGAGTAGATGGGGTATTTGTGCACCGTGCCGAAGCGCCCTGCAACTGGACATGTACTGAATGGAGGCACGGATGCCTTCAGTCTTAGGAATCTGCCAAACCCCAAACGTTAGATGCATAGACCATTGAAAGACCACTATGGGATTTCTATCTTAATAATAGTCAGCATTGGTGAACATTTAAAATAATACTCACTGTATTATTAACTAAAGAATAGCTTACAGTGTAGAAAATAAAGAAACTAATAGGTCATTTGCCTAGTGAATTAGTTATCTGTCATGACATAACAAATTTCCCCAAACCATAGTAGTTTGAAAGAACAATAATTTATTATCTCATGGCTTCCATGGATCTGGAATCTGGGAGTGGCTTAGCTGAGCAGTTTTGGCTTGGTGTGTCTCATGAGGTCATAAGATTTGCCCAATGCTGCAGCCGTTGCTAGGTTTGACTGAGTGGGATATCTGCTTCCAATGTGGTTTACTCACATGGCTGGCAAGTCGGTGCTAGCTATAGGTGAAAAGCCTCAGTTCCTTCCTACTTGGCCTTCTTCAGAGGACTGCATGAGTGTCCTCATAGTATGGCAATTAATTCTTCCCTGAGTGACTAATCCAAGAGAAAGCAATGCAGAAGCCACAACATCTGCATTAACCTCAGAAGTCACACTCCTTCATTTTTGCATTATTTTATTGGTTTCACAGGCCAGACCCATTCATAGTGGGAAGGGATTACATACACAAGGACATAAATACTGCAAGGCAAGAATCACTGGGGACTGCCTGGGAGAAGGGCTGTCACATCTGAGGAGCCCTACCCTCGTGCATTCTTCTCTCAACTATTCCTCCAAGTCGGAAATATCGCAAAGACAGCCTCATCATAATTCTGTTCTTGATATCTCTCTTTCACTTTTGTACTTTTTCATTCTGAGATCACTCTTGATAAGAATGTTTTGAAGGACAGCTTGGTAACGTTTCATTGTGCATCTCTTGGAGTACAATTCTGCATAAAATATTTTCTACTTAAACACCAAAATGCAATTGGATTTGGAAAAACTCCCAAGATCAGATATTGAGCAATCTAATGTTATTGGTCCTTCTTTTGAAATTTTTTACTAAGGGTTGAACATTTTCAGTTCTTATCATTTCTGGTATGTTATATATAATAAAATATATAGTATATATTATACATTACAATATTATATATTATAATATATATTATATGTAACTATATATAACCATATATATACACATATATATGAAATGGAAATTTATATTGTCCTTTATTGGTTACTGATATTTAATCTACTGCTCAAATGCTGACCAACTCCACTATTTTCTCAGTAAGAGAGCCATAAAAGGAAGGTTTTACTGAGTTTATTTCATCAGCTTTTTAACGGGTTTACTAAACCTAACAAAGAATTGCTGTGTCAGCATATATATTACTTTTAAAAAATGGGAACGTGGATGAGATATGTTTGTTTTTCTGGTTACAATTTTGTAGCATGTCAGTTGCTGATTTTTTTTTTCCTTCTACCACAGATTGTTATAGTATTTAACGTTTTTGTGTTCTCTCTGATTACCAACTGGGGCCATGGCCAAAATTCTGATTGGGAGTGGGTGGTGGGGTTGGAAACTATATATGTGATGACTGAACAGCTGTGATAATCTATATTTTTGAGGCAATAATCATGAATAATGCAAATTTAGCTATTAAAATAGAATGAAAGGATGACATCTTACTGGGTGGGAATTTTAAGGAAAAGATAACGTTTTAGCATTATAGTGATAATACCGATGGATGGGTGTCAACATTATTGACTTACTGTGCTCTCAGTTTGAAATGAAAATGCAGCACCTTTGATTTAATCCCTGAAGAACAGATGACAGGGAATCTGTCTGTTGTTGTCCTCTCTGAGAAGTCTTTCCCTGCTTGACTATCTTAAATGAGTCAAGTGTCCCCATTGAGTGCTCCCATAGCCCTCTGTATTCTTTCACTGTTAGAAGTTACTATGGTTCATTGACTCATTGGTATCTCTCACAGGAATGTTGACTCAATGAGGCAGGATCACTGAATTCCCAGCATGGAGCATACTGTAGGTATGTTAGACACTAGACTCATAACAGCAAGTGAGGGAAAAGCAACTCAAGCAAGCTTTAGCATAAAAGGCAATTGATTGCTCAACATAACTGAAAAGTCTCTTGTTACAGGGCTTCAGGCATGACTGGATCCTACTACTCAAAGAGATGTCTCCATCTCTTGAACAATTTTTCCTTAGTGCTGGTGTTAATTTTAGGCACTTTTTTTTCCTTTTGGGTGTCAGTATGGCCACCAGGAAGCCCCAGGCTTACTGAGAAAAAGGGTTTCTCTTCCTCACTGTTTTTAGCAAAGTGCCAGATGCTAAAGCACTTTGCCTTGTTGAAACCACATGTTCACTGAGTGATTCACTGTTATTGGAGGTATAGAAATATAGTAATTGACATGAGTTGTCTCCAGACAAAGGACCTGCCAAGGACGTGGAACTTGAAGGCTTTAACTAATAACAGTTTACATAAGAGGAGACAAAGGGGAAGACATTGTGGCCAGGTAAACTTCAAGAGCAAAGACAAAGAAAAGGACCGTGGATATGGAGACATTAAAGAGGCAAGCAACTGGTGGAAGGAGGATTTGAACCCCCGTTTTCTGAACCTGAATAACACCTACCACAATGCCACACTGCTCTCTTATAAATACATTTTATGCCATTTTGTACACCTTTATAAACTAAAGCAATTTCAAACACTGGGTTGGGTAAGATATCTCCAAACCATCTGGAGAAGGCAGAAGGAGTTGATGGTTTTAGCATTCCGTATATTGGTAGAGCAGATTTTACCCACCTAGGTGATAAAGTTAGGTATGACTCTAAAGCTGCTAAAGCAACAAAAGAAAGATAACAAGTGAGTCAGAGTGATTTCTGAAAATAGAAAGCAGATATATTAATCTATAAAAACAATGATTTTCCTGAAATGAATCTCAAAGAAGAAATTAACTTACAATTCTTAAACAAAGGATATTGAGACAAAGTGATATGTCACTGCCTAATCCATAGCTGTTTAAAGATTCAAATGTTATTGGTTCATTGACTATATAGTATCCACAAAGGAGGTAAATGACAGACATTTCAATTTCAAGTGATCATATGCTTTTCACCCCGCATCTCTATAGTTGCTGATGTTCTGTCTGTCTTCCCCAAATATACACCTACATAGTATTCATACATGTGCAGAAACAGAATACCTGGTATCCCTAGATATGTGAAAGATTACATGATGCCTGATGTGTTTACAAAGAGCACTTTGGGTAAGTGTCTTTGTCCTGAGGTCATCTTCTCTATTGGAATTTTAACTATATGCAAAATATCATCAAGTAGTTCAGAATGTGATTTATTATTAATTGCCATTAAGATTTACTCGAAGGCTTACTATATGTCAGGCTCTGGTGCCAAGCACTGTACAAATGTAATCTAATTTAATTAACTAGTATTTGTACAGATTAATAGTGGTCTGGATAGAGTAGAGGCAATTTATTTAGCTCCTTCCTTGGAATTCACATTAGGAGCAAGGTTATTACTTTCTTATCTCCGTCTTGAATTAAAATAAGTGGCTAGGACATTGGTGTGTGTTTCCTCCCCAGGCCCATATCAATCAGAATCTGTCTGCAACCGTGAGCAAGGTAGCTGTGAGTTTCTGTCCCAGCCAGATGTTTCAGACCACAATCAGAGGCAGACAAATGTGTCCAGTGGAGCAGTCACCACTTGTGCTGGTGACCTTGTCTTTGGCAGAACAAAATAGCTTCACTGAGTAGCTAGGAAATGCCTGAGCTGTTCTTTGTTTGGGGTGGGGGGAGGGGCTCTCTCTTAAAACAATTGTTCACAAAAACAAACAAATGAATTTTTTTCATACTTTAGCCTCAAGATATATAAAAAAAAATACTCAAAGTTTCTAAATCATAAATAGTTAAGTATTAAGTGGCAAATGAATTCCCTAATGTGACCAGAGACTATTGTCAAGCTTGAAACACTAAGTTTCCACTTAGTGAATAATTCTTATACTAAAACAAAAGTTCCATATTCCATCCCCCAGTGAAACCTCAGGACCCTAAACATCCTTAATTTGTGTCTGTTTTTGTGAGTTATTTACCATAAGATACTATGGTTTGGTACCATAATCTTAATGTGGACACTGTAGCCTCAATTGAAATAATTTTAATTAGCCTATTTGGTCAGACTTATTTTTGGTTATGTTCAATAATTGCTAGAGCTTTGAGTATAGAGAGATGGTGTGCTGAATGTTCATCAAACAAAAGAAGTTTTTAAAAAAGTCCAAAGAATTACCAATCTGTGATTTTTACCTAGAAATGTTATAATCCTCTTCTATGACGTGGCTTGCTCCACAGGAAGGGAGAATCACTTTTGGCTAGCTGTTGCTTCTGCAGCATCTTGGCTGTCCCTAACAGGAGGAGATGCTTTTCCTTCCCTCAGGCAGAAAACGATTTGGAATTTGGGGAAGCACTAAGGAAAAGGTCAAGTCTGATGGGAAAGGACATGTGAAACCGCTGATGATGCTACTTTTGCTGTTATGAAG
The DNA here is from genome assembly GCF_004115265.2 of Rhinolophus ferrumequinum. NCBI lineage: Eukaryota > Metazoa > Chordata > Mammalia > Chiroptera > Rhinolophidae > Rhinolophus > Rhinolophus ferrumequinum. The sequence goes on from NC_046300.1 coordinate 61,627,644, forward strand.
CATTGGTTATTTTATATTCACAAAAGCACCTATAAAAATCTCTACGTTTACTTAAAAGTATTGGTCTTTGTTATTCAAAAATTCAGATGATAAGCTATGCACTGGTGAACTCTAAGTTTCATTATGGGATAATTTATTTTCAACTTTCTCAGATAAGGTAAAATAATGAGTCATTTAGCTAATCAGTGAACCTAGATAACTCCCCAGCACCAAGATCTCAGTAAGGCTTTGATATCTTAGACTATTTCTTATATTGAGTTACATTTATCAATCGATTAAAGCAATAACAGCAACTTTGTTTCTTTAGAAAAATGGCTGCCAAGTGAAGGTGAATTTGAGTAAAAGTTGAAAGATGGGTTATTGGTGGGTTGACGCCATGCAGAGAAAACATGTGTTTCTTGATGTGATTGAAAAGAAAGCAGTCAACCTATATTCATCAGCTTGAGCATTTGTGACGGTCTCATTATGTATTTCCTTCTCAATGCCAGGAAATAAATGTCATTTAATGTGTGTGCTTTAGTAGATAGTTTTATTTTAGAGTAAATAACAACATGGTTAGAACAATCACCATTTGGAATGGGATAAAATGAATAAAAAAAAGACTTAGCTTTCAAAGATTTTCATCTTCTAAACCCTGACGAAACCTGACACTGGTGCCTTTGTCCAATTCTGACACTTTGTATTTTCCAGAAGTAAAATAAAGGGGGTTATTTAAAAGGAAATAATAAGGAAGAATCAACACAGTAACCCAACCCTACATTTATGGATGAAGCAAGGACACATTATGGCAAATGATGACGTAAGGGCTTCCAAAATTTCTCTTCTTTATAAAAAGCTATGAGAAAACTGGCAAACACTGTCTGAATCGACTTTTTCAGAACTTTGGAAATTAACAAAGGCTTGCAGCAATCTGGGGACTATTTACATTAAAGAAAAACAGGTTAATCTTCATAAGAGGAGTGAACTTTGTTGCATGTTAACTTGCTCTATTCTTTTCTTTCCCTCTACAGCTCCATAGTAGTATTGAAAACCATAAGCGCACAGTCATGGTGAAAACCAGCAGGCTGGCATCTGCTGGAAGAGTGTAGAATGCGGTCGGAGCTTCTTTGAAGCCACATTCCCAGAGAATTGTCATTATTTGAACTATTTGGTGGTTTCTGGGAAAATCCTCCTTGCAAAAATGTCTTTATTTGACCTCACTTAGATCTTACCCAGTGAAGAAAGCCTTAGTGAAGCAAGACTTTTTCCTGGGGACTTTGTCAAAACTAAGTACAGGCAAATGTTTAACTTTGTGGCTGCCTCAGGCAATGGATAATAGTTGCATAAAATAAGAGGCTAACAAAAAAGCTTGAAAAGAAAAAGCTGGTAAGTCCATAAAAGCTTTGAAAAAACTGGCACATATTTCTGAGAATTTAGAAAGCCATGCACATTTGTAGGGCTGTACACGTGCCCAGGGTTGTGTGCATGTTCAGGGAATGCCTAGGATGTATTCCCCAGTCACTCATCTATAGCCGATCTTGAGGTTTTATACAAGCATAAAATAAAGACTAAGGTAAAATTGTCGACTGCCTGGCTAAGCATTATTGTGTGCTCCAAGGTGCACACAGAGCCCCTCAGCAAAAACTGAGACACCTATTGGTTTGAAGTGCTTAAAGAAATTTCTGTTTAATGAATAGCAATGACTAAGCTAACTGAGCAGATATTTCATTGACCAAATAAGACAAAGAGTACGGATTTTACAGAATTAGTTCAGAAAAGTCAGTAAACAAATAAATAACAATCAGCAATACCAACAAAACCTGGAAAGGGGAGAAAATCTTTTTTTTCAGAGTTTTCACCTTATGTTATTTAAATGTCCAGTTTACAACAAGAATTATGAGACATGAAAAGAAACAAGAATGTATAAACCAAACAGAGAAAGTAAGCAATTTATAGAAACTGTCCCTGAGGAAGCCCAAATGTTAAACAAAGTACATAAAGCATTAAATAAGTTATTTTAAATTTGTTCAAAAAACTAAAGGAAACAATGTTTATGAAACTAAAGTAAATATGAGAACAATTTCTCACCAAATAGAGACTCCCAATCAAGATATGGAAATTATTAAAAAGAACCAAGTAGAAATTCTGGAGCCAAAAAGTACAATAACTGAAATAAAAAATTCATTCAAAGGGCTCAATATAAGATTTGAGCAGGTGGAAGAAAGGATCACTGAACTTGATGATAAATTATTTGAGATTATTCAATCTGAGAAAAAGGAAGGGCAAAAAATGAACAATGCCTCAGAGACCTGTGGGGCACTCAAGTACCTTAATATACACATAATAAAAATCCCAAAGGGAGAGAAGAGAACAAAAAGAATAGGAAGAATATTTGAAGAAATAATGGCTGAAACATCCCAAATTTGAGGAATAACATTTATCTATACATCTAAGGAGCTTAATGAGCTCTGAGTAAGATAAACTCTAAGAGATTCAACTTAAACAAATCATACTTAAACTGTTGGAAAGCAAAAGCAAAGAAAGAATCTTGAAATCAACAACAGAGAAGTGACTTATTATTTATAAGGGATCATGAACAAGATTGACAACTGACTTCTCATTGACTATCATAGAGGCCAGTGGCAGTGAGATGGTATATTCAATGTATTCAGAGAAAAGGAATGTCAACCAATACATTTATCAAAACTATCTTTCAAAAATAAAGGAGAAATTAAGTCGCTCTAATATAAATAAAAACTGAGAGATTGCTATACGTAAAAATGAATTCAGAATGGATTAAAGACCTCAATGTAAGATCTAAAACTGTAAAACATTTAGAAGACATGGGTCTAAAGCTTCATGACCTTGTATTGAGCAGTGGTTTTTTAGATATGACACCTAACACACAAGCAACCTAAGAAAAAATAGATCAAAAGACACCATAAAGAAAGTTAAAAGATAACCCTAGAATGGAAGAAAATAATTGTGTGCACATGCACGTGCACATGAACACACACAAACACACACACTCCCTCACACACTGGATAATAGATCCTTTTCCAACACATGATGAGTTAATTTTTGTATATGGTATGAGGTAGTATAGAAATTCGTTCTTTTGCCTGTGCATATTCAATTGCCCCAGTACAATTTGCTGAAAAGACTATTATTTCATAAATTAATTATCTTGCAACCTTGTTGAAAATCAATTAACCATACATGTATGGGTTCATTTCTAAACTCCCAATTCTATCCCATTTATCTATATGTACACGCTTGTGCTATTACAACATAGTCTTGATTACTGTAGCTTTATCATAAGTTTAAAAATTGAGCTTAGAACGAATTTAGGATGTGGATTTGAGGAAGTAATCAACAGTTTGACAAGCAGCTGCCATGAAGACACATTACGATCTTATGTTCAATGACCGAATTGAAGAATTTCCTAAACTGTACTTTGAAAATTAGATCCATGTGAAGACATACAGCCAGGAATACTAGTTTGCATGATAGGATGAACAAAGAAACATCACAGGAGAGTGTGGCATTTCTGAAACTTGAGTTGCTATGTACGACTACAGTATTTTTTGCTATAGCCATTTACCAACTCTTTTCTCCTTTTTTCCTATCGATTGATTCACCTTAAATACCTAATTTTTTAAAATGGCAACTCTGTATTAAGCACATCATAAGTGGTATCTGAAATCATGGGCTCAATGTGTTGCTAATATTTCTTTTAATACACATTAAAATAAATATATAATTATTAAAAATAAAGATTATCCACTTTAACACCTAACATGTTTTTAGGAGCCATAAAGCCTATGAATACCCTATTTTGTGAGACACTGCTATTGTAGAGGGTCTTCTTTCTATGAGAAATTAATTGACCAGAATTCTAATTTCCATTATATTGAGTTTGTGATTTTTGGTGAGCAAGGCAAATTCAGTGGCCTTATCTGAGAAATACGAGGAAGACATATTACCCCATATTAGTCATTATTTATTGAGGACCTCCTGGAAGCAACAATCTTGGCAGGGCCTGCTAGACATTACCTGGTCAAGTTGTCTATTACCTACTCTTGTGGGTTGAATTGTGTACCCCCAAAAATAGTCAGAAGTCCTAACCTCTGTACCAGTGAATGTGACTTTATTTGGAAGTAGGCTCTTCTCAGGTGTAATCAGGTTAAGATGAGGTCATAATGGATTATGGTTGGCTCTAAATCCAATGAATGGTGTCCTTATAAAATGAGGCAATTTAGACACACAGACGCACTGGGAGAATGCCATATGACAATAGAGACAGAGATTAGAGTGATGGGTCTATAAGCCAAGGAATACTGAGAATTATTGTTAACCACCAGAACCTAAAAGAGGCAAGGGAGGATTCTTCCCTAGAGCCTTCAGTGGGAGATGGCCCTTTGGATACCTTGATTTCAGACTTCCAGCCTCCAGAGGATAAGTTTTTGTTGTTTTACACAACCCAGTTTGCAGTAATTTATTACAGAGCCCTAAGGAAATAATACACCTAGCTTTTCTTTTCTATGGAAGCTAGATGATTGCAGAGATATCTCATTTTGTTCACTGCTGATCCTCATATCCTGGAATAGTTTCTCACACTTAGTAAATACTCAATTCATATTTTTTTGAATGAATGAATCAATAAGTCCCCTTAAAAATCCTGAGAGTTACACATTCATTGCATTATTAAATAAACCAAGGCTAGGAGAGATTGAGAAATATGTCTAGGGTTACATAGCTAGTAATTAATGAGCTAAGATTTAAACCTCAATCCATCTAATTCCAAAATCTCTGAGTTGCAAACTATAGAGGTAGAATCAAGTGATTTCTTGAAGTCCCTTGAAGCTGAGAGCTGTGATTCTATGATAGCATATAAACTTTTTAGAGGTCATTGCTGAATATGGAGTCATTGCTTATAAAAATATTTATTGAAGTTGTAGCAAAATTGAGATGTCTAGAGAGAAAAGTAATATCTGGTTTTTATTTTTTATTCAGTAAATATTTAGTGAGCATTTACTATACACCAGAATCCTTATGTATTTTACTTGATAGATAACTTCATAAGGCTTTTCACAATAGTCTTGCCATGATTTTCATTTCTATTTTACACATGAAGAAACTGAAACAAAGTCATGCAAGTTGCTTAAAGTCACAGTTAGAAAGCAGCCAAACCCAGATTCAATCCAGACTTTGAAACTATAAATCTTAATTGCCTGAAGTGCTTGTACCCTCCCCATATAAGTTCCGCTGTTTCCACAAGTTCTAGTTCAGCGTGTTGCAGCCCAGGAAGCCCCATTTCACGGCACACATCTTGTGGTATATTCCTGATGGGTGCCATTCACCTGGCACTTCTCTGTACTTTGGCAGGTGCCTAGTGCAGCTCTACAGCCCCACTCAGCATCCCATGCTTATGCATAGCAGATACATAATCAGTGTGTCCTGAGTTGGTGATGTAAATGGTGCCAAAAAATGTGCTGCATGGATACCTGAGACACATATTGTAAATTTTCCAGGATGATCACATTCTGAACTGGTTCAAACTACTATATTCCTTTGACTTTCTCAAAGTTTTTAATCACTTGCACTAGAATCTCTTGGGGTGCTTGTTTGTTTGTTTGTTTTTTCCCCTGGGCTTCACCTCAGATATATTGAATCAGAATATATCAGGGTGAGATTTTCCCACACTCAGTATATGTTTTTCCAAATGTCTGCAGTGTCTTCACCTCATTGGAGAAATTCTCTGTGGTTCATGTTTTAGTTCAGCTGTCCCAGTCTCTTAGAAGACTTCCTTTCACCCCAGGCTAAAGGTAAAATGCTCCTCCCCTATGTTCTCATTGGGCTTGATAGTATTTAGCACTTCACATGTTTTAATATACCTGTATCTTTACGTGTAACTCTTCCTTTGACATCCCTGTGAGCTCCTGGGGCCAGGGTCTTCAAGTTTCGAGCATTTTCCCTGATATATAGCCGGTGGTCAAAAATAAAATAGATGAATGCACAAATAAAAAGAAATAATGGAATTAATTAGAAAATAGGAAAGCTTAATTTCTACTCAAATTTCTACCTAGAACACAAACAGACAAAACACGGCATCTTTATTTGGTATTAACATGGAGATCACATTTTGCCCTCCTCACATCCCCAGCCATTTTCTCAGTTGCAGGATTCAAGTCAGACTTAATAGTCATAAGAAAGCCGAAGGAAACCACAAGGATTGGTGGGATTATTTGCTTTACTCATCTAATTTGAGAAGGACACAAATGCAATAAATTTAGATGTTAATGGGACAATAGCACTAGCTCCCTAAATAGTTCCTGGGCAGGCTGGCATGGCTTCAGTGGAAATGCATGATGAAATCAGTCATGACAAACACATAATTTTGCAAATCACAGTATTTCAAACAAAACACACCCTTTTGGCAATTCAAGCTAACTACAAATTTAGGAAGCCAATATCTCTTTCTCGTGAAATTTAGGATGTTTTCATTTCCTGATACCATGTAGCAGGTGTTCCGTTCATTATATAGGCACTTAATAAACGCTTATGGATTGGACTTAAGCAGATAGTAGCTTTCATACTCATGTATGTGGGAAAGGAAAACATGCCTTTGGGATTTCTTACCTTTGTGTGTTTACACAAACTTGCTTTGAACAGGAGAGGAAGATCCACTTTGTTCACCTAATCAATGAGCTGGTGGTTTGTAGAAAGGTTCTTGGATCATGATAGGAAATATTCTTAGGTTTGGTCTTGAGTTTGTCTCTAACTAGCCAGGTGGCCTTAGATAAGACAATTGACTTCTCTTTTTTTTTAAGTTCTTATTTGTCAGAGGTGGAAAATTCCAGCCCCTTTGTTAACTCATTATTTTATTCTAAGGATTTAATAAGATAATATGCTAATGAGAGTTTATCTGGTATATAATAAGCAGTCATGTAGTAAAAATCAAGATAAGTAAATGAACCGATGTATATGGCAGAGCTTTTGAGGTATAAAATTACCCAAGAATGTAAAGCTTGTCATATATTTCCAAAGAAAATTTTTTCTGAGGGATTCAGGCTTCTTCCTACTTAGCCAACATCAGTCAATGTCTGAGCACTGTGCTATGTAGAATAGGTCATGAGGGAAAAGGGCCACAGATTGGATGTTTCAATAGAAAGAGAAACAGTAAAAACTTACTGAAGGAAGGAATGATTGGAGCCCAAGGGGGACATTTCAGGGTGGGCCCATGGATCGCCAATCCTTGGGACCTGAGGCAACTAAAAACTGGTGGCAGTGCATGGGCAGAAAGGAACCACACCTGAAAAGCCAGCTTCTTATGCTGCTGTTGAGGAAGTTTCCTAATTATATATAGAGTGCTGTGCATTAAGCATGAGGTCCTAAGCAGTTGTGTGCTGGTTACTGTTTAACAATCAATTCTTAAATAAACAAACAAACAAACAAAAACCTTGATTGTAGCATTAACTGATTTCCATGGTATAAATACACCCACTATGGCTGATTTTAAGCAACCAATGGTTTAACAACAGGTTTATAAAATTTTTGAAAATTTAACAATCAGCTTTCATGAGCCAGTGTGGGCCAACTCCACCAAAACAGTGGATAAGTTAACTATGAAGTTATAAAAACTTATCACAGAAGGTTTCAAAGAGTAGAGAGAATTGGCTAACACATTCCATGTTTCCATTACCTAGCTTCCGTAACCATCCAATTATGAAATATTTTGTTTCACCTGTACCCCACGTGTTTCTTCCATCCCCAAATGGATTATGTTGAAGCCTGTACTTCAATATGTTTCAAAAAGATAAGGACTCTTTAAAAATATAACCACAATACAAATAATACCAACAATAATTCCTTAAAACTATCAACTGTTCACTCAGTGCATAGATAGATAGATAGATATAAAGTTTGTGAACTTAATTGTATATATACATATACTCAGATACCAGGGGTGCCAAAAAAATGTATACAAGTGGACACTCTGGTCAACGTTGCTCAAGCAGTAGCTCCCTGTAATCAGAAGTGTCTGGACACTGATGGGAACCACTTTGAGCACCTCTTGTAATCGCAGAAGTCAAACGTGACTTGTATTCATCTTTTGTTGTCAGTATATATTGAGTATTACAGTTTTAATACAGCTTTCCTTTCTTAAAGTGTATATATATTTTTGGCACTATATATATATAAAGTTGGTTTATTCAAACCACGATCCAAACAAAATCTACACATTGCATTTAGTTGATATATCTGTAGTTTTCCTCTTCCTTTTCCCACTTCCTTTATTTTCTTTGCAATTTATTTGTTGGGGGAATTATATTACTTGTCTTGTAGTTTTCCACAGTCTGGATTTTGCTGATTGCGCTTCCATGGTGTTACTAATGTGTTCTCCTGGGCCCTATTTTTGTCTATAGAGTAGTAATTAGATCTAAAGTCTATCTAATTTAGAGTGTGTGTGTGTGTGTGTGTGTGTGTGTGTGTGTATGTGTGTGTGTAAGGGTCTTTCATGGGGAAGGGTGTAACTTTCCCATTGCCTCCTATTAGGGGAAACATTGTGTCTGGTTGTCTCACTTTTAGTGGTGTTAAGATTGATCAGTGGGTTCAGGATGAGATGGATAACATTCAACTTTGTCCACAGGAACACCCAAAGTCTGAGATAAATAATTTCTTAGACTTGAAGATACCTTTTTACCACACACACATCAATCAATATACAAGTATAAACAGTTACTAAATAAACCCATTTATTTTATTCATGACCACTTCACATTGGAAAGCTCTTGTTGTGTTCCTTTTCTTTGAACTGAGTTTTTGGCTTCGACTAGGAAGTCAGAACTCCAGTTTTTGATGACATGTAACTTCGTCACTAATACCAGATTGGAAAGTGTTCCTTGCTAATTATCTTCTTAGCAGTGGGTTGGTAAGTAGTAAGCATTCACTTTCATTCCTTTCAGGGCAAACACACCATAAATTTAGCTTCAACCTCCTAGAAACTTTTTTCTTTAATGTGCAATTTCTGATGGATAATGTATTGCTAGGGACATTCAAATCTGCCATGTTGTGCAGACGGAATTTGAAGGGTGCCTAAGGTGTGGACAGATGAACAAGTTCTATCACCTGGCATTTGGCTGCTGCTTCTAACTTCTCTAGCCACTAGTTAGGCCTTAATACACTGAGAGGTTGCTCTTCTAATTTGAACTGTGTGAGACTTTGGCTGGAGGGTAGTTCTGTGTCCCAGTGATAAAAGAACACATAAAACAACCCAGTGCCTGATCATTCTCCCTGGCTGTCAGTGAATCATGTCTAATAGCATCTCCATGCCGTTTGCTCCCATTTGCTTGCAATGGCATCCTTTTCCCTGGGCTTGCTGCTCAGTAGGCCCCGAAGCAATCTATGAATAACTTCCCAACAGATGCTGTTTATGAATTGAAGCAAATGGCTTCCCTGTTTCTCTTTTTTCTCACTTCAATAATTTTCAGTTACATTATGATGAATATTTATAGTTCTGTAGCAGTGCATAAAAATGGAGAACAAGCAGACCTGGGCATTGTTTCATACGTGAGTGCTGTTCTAATAGGTTTTGGCTGACTGGTTTTAATAATGTTCTCTTGATGGAGTGAAAAGAGGATGCAAATTGTAGATCAGTCATTTCATTCACTGTTTTAGCAGGATGGGCACTGATGGCGCACTGGCTGCATCCACTGCACACATACGAAAACTTAACTTGCCAAACAATCCGTCTTGCAGTGTGTCTGTCTCCTCTTTAGACTTCTGTTAAGTAATTTCAAATACTTGACTTCGGCAGAGACTCTGACACTAACGTAAGGGCTCATTTGGTTTATTTTATCATTCTTTACAGGTATTACCATTTGTGGTTCAAGTGACTAATTGTATTAGAAGCTGCATCCCAACAAGCATAATATTCCTGGGAAGTAAAATGTAAAATCACAAGGAATATGTTGATTTTGATATTCTAGCTTCTTTTATAGAAAGGTATCGGGCCACATTTTACTCTAAAATATAGTTTTCAAAATGTTTCATAATTCCATGTTGGACTCATATCTAAACATAGCTCCTAAATTTGATTCTAAAGGAAGTATTCTGTCTTCAGTGGCTTATGTTTCAGAGAGCTGATATACCTTACTTGTAGTTTCTATTTACAGTAATGAGTTAGTTAACTAGGCTATATTTTCCAAACCATTGACTGTATCATATTGGACCACAGACAAATAATTGCCTGTTGGGCTATTCGCTTATAAATAACAGTGATGAAAATTATATGTAAATATGTATATGCATGCACAGTGAATATATATTGAAGCCTCCCCAAATATCAAAATTCTACCATTTTCTACTCTTGCATTATGAAATACTCACCAACTACTAAAATGGAAGCATATTTATTATGCATGCAAACCCAGAATATCGTTACCACCTATGATTTGTATGCTATACACAGAAAGTTGTACTGTAACACAATAAAAAATAAAAAAGGCAATTTGAAGAGGAGTATGTTTCCTGCTCTAACTGCAAAAGATGTAAAGAGTGATTTTCCTTTGAAAAAAAGGAAGTATGACTCACAATCCTGAGATATTCTAAAAACTAATGACAAGCTGAAGAATTTAATATTTGATAGAGCAATGTTATTTTTAAAGAAACTAATATACAGCATAATGTCTCAAAGTGATTATACTGCCACAAAAAATACAAAAATAAGAAACTCTGGAAAGGTTTCCAGGCCTGAAGCAAAAAGGCTAAGAATAGACTAAGGTACCTACTTTTGCAGAACAATTCACCATAGTACTTTTACATTTGTTCTCAGTACTAGTAATACATTGTAAAAGTAACAAATGTAAGCAGTACTTGATGTTAATGTGAAAATTGTTCCCCTGGTTAGGATAACTATAGTTGACAGTGATTTGTGTATAATTTTAGACGATTATATTGACTACGTAGCATTCACATAGGGATGCTTTTCTTTACATGCAATATTTTCTTTCACTATTTGAAAATTTTGGATCTTTGTTTCCTTTTTTACCTCTAGTTCTGTGATCAACAACTGTTCTGATTTTTAGGTAGGCAAACTTCTATTTAATTTGTTTTCTTCCATATTACTCCTTCTCCCTAGAGTAACTTAGAATTTCATTTTAGGTATTATTTTTTAAAAGCAAGAGAAGGCTTTGGGGAAAATCGTGACTTGCTGATGGTCCCTTCTATAGTGATCACAACATCAGAAAATACCTTCACTTCCCAGTGAATGGGTGCTGCAAAAATGCTGTTGGGATATAGATAGTTTTGTGTGAGAAACTGAGGTCTAGAATGTTCCAAGGTCACACTGGACCTGCTGGGCTATTGAATCTGGGTCGGTGTGAAACCAGAGACCATCCTCTTAAGCAGTGTGCTACACCAGACTGCTGCAGGAATGCCCTGGAGGCTGGAGGTGGGAAGAGCTCGTTGAAAGAAGCAGCCATCCCAAGGTAGCATGCTCCAGATTAATGAAACATTCTGGATCAACTTGTTTCTATCAAACTAATTCAAATATTTTGAGATAATATAAACTAAAAATTCCATTATTGGGAAAATCAGTTAGACTTTGTAAAACATTAATGCCAACTGGCAAGCCCAGGTTCTGAATTATTTAGAAATTACATGTAAGCCTTATTTTATTCACATAAACCAATAACTAGAGGTAAGATGTAATTAAAGACGATTATTGCCCCACTTTTCATAAAAGCATGCATTTTTAAAACGCATATTTTAAACAGCACAGTAGAAAGTAACTAATGGCAGTTTTTCGTGAAAATTACTTTTTGTCCTGGACAAAGAGTTCAGAGCCAATCAAAAACAAATCAATATAAATGGGAATGTAGACCATAATTAAGGATGACGAATAGGTTTTTGTATGATGTTAAAGAATGTATTTATAAAAATAAAAATCCAAAGTAACACTTAAAAACCACACCATCGATGTCTAAAGGATGCATGCTGGTGACATTCCTGCCAAATTCTATATAAAATATCCGGGTACCAGCAACTAACTATAAATGCCTTATGGGACTGCAAATGCTGGAAGTGTGAGTCCTGTGATATAGGTAGTTTAGGTTTTCACGTACAGGTGAATCATTTTAGCAAACTCCTGGTGTTCATTTGCTGTGTTGATAGGTTCATGTCATTCTGAGATTTTCCTGTGGGGTGGGCGGGGAGAACTCGGAAATGTCCAGGGCTCTTAGAACTTGAAGAGCTGGTGGACATGTCTTATGGATTAGCTGAAGTCAGCACCTATAAGAACTCATACAGAGCATTCCGTCCATTTCAAAGCAAGGACTTACAAGGAAAAAAGTGAACAAAAGCTTGGAATAACTTTTGATAACATGTCTGACAAGAAGCCACCATTGGGAAGCAAACAGGGCTGCCATACTGCACCTCCAGGGGGCAACCAGTTCCACTGTGTTCCTACAGACCTCACTGACACTGGGGAGTAATTACTCCCATAGTATACAGTACAGTAACTGAAGGTAAAACACCAGTGCATTCGGACCATATAGAGATGACACAAAGTTCAATTTATTGGTAAAGGGCTGAGCATTTGGAAGAAAGGTTAAATTTATTATACCTTTATGTCAAGTAGTTTATATTTAAATAGGAGTCATGTACTAGAAGGATAGCAACACTTCTAAGCGTTCAGTATGTCTAATGAGATATTTAATGTTTCATACTTCTAAATGTGCTGTCTGATCAATAAAGTATAGATAAAAGTGCTGTACAAACTTAGAGTTTATATTATTAAAGGACACACATTTAAGTGAATGACTTGTTTTTACTACTTAAAAGTACATTTCTATTTCAAGGCACCAGCTGATTATTTTATATTTTCCTGTCTGAAGGTAATTTTCAAAGGGATCTACATATCTGATGGAGCCTGTATATACAGAAATCATTGTCTTTAAAATATTACATCTGCATGTCTGAATGTGCCTCTTTGTATGACTTTTGGGCTGTGAACTCTTTGCTTTCAATAGGAATGTGAGGAGGTTGAGGACATTATTAAATCAGAGCCTGTGAATACAGAGAGAGCATGGCTGCCCCAAAACCAGCTGGCAAGATTTATCTTGTCGGGAATATAGATAACAGTACCTTGTTCCTCTCTACCACATGGAGAGTTAAGTGGTAGGATCATCCGATCAATCTAGTTAGCTCATTGCAGGCAGTCAGTCCTGGGGTTAGGTTTCCTTTGTTCTTTGCTTTACTTGGGTTGGAAGAGGTCTTGTTAAATAATTTGTGATTTAAATTGTCGACTGTCTTGGGCGTAACCCTTTGAAGCACATGCTTGGTAGATATATCCGGAAAAAAATGACAGTGTCTTAAATCTAGATTTCTTTGATTTTCATTCTCTTTTACTGTAAATATAGAAATAACGTGATATAGTGAACTGGCTATGTAGGTTCTACTTTTTTCCTAGCTCTTCTCAAGCCAATAATAAGAACTATTTATTGAGTATCTACTATGAGCAGAGTGCTATGTCCTAGAAGTTTAAATATATTAACTGATTTATTCTATGCAAGAACCCTACAAGAGAAGACCCTGCCATGTTTTTCCCCTTTTATAGATGAATAAACTGAATCTCAGAATGATTAAATAATTTGCTCAAGGCCACAAATCCAATGTTTAAATCTAAGTATGTCTGACCTCAAAGTTTTTCTCTAAGCTATGATCCCTATCTGCTAATTGTGTAGACTTGGCAGGTGATTTCATTTCTATGGCTGCATTTTTACTATCTATATAACAAGAAGTTCATAGTAAATTACTTAGAGGGTTTCTTTCAACAATACAAAATCTTAATCCCATGAATTTAATATTCTTCTGTAGAAAGTAATTCGGTGTCATGAGTATCTTTTTTTTGGTTTCATCCATATTCAAGGGGTTTAGTTAATAAACTACTAATCACCTTATTAGGACCTGTTATAGAGGGATTTTTGCCTATTAGTTAAGCTTTCTCATGGCAAGTACCTGGAAAACAGTATTATCGAATGTTTCTTATGTTTGGACAAACATCCTCCACAAAACTAGAATGTTAGAGGCAGATTCATTGATTGCAAGATTTTAAGTGTTCATGTTTTATTCCAGGAATTGTCAGGATATGTAGGTCGCAAGGCCTAATTTTCAGTGAACTGTAACTATCAACTAAACTTTTATTTTTAAATGACACCTGTTGTATCTCTAGGGCCTACCCTGGGAGGATAAAAAACAGAGCCCTTTCTAAACTCAATTAAGAACACCACAAGTGATATCTCCATTTCCCTGTGTTTTCTCTCAGCGTGAGATGACTCAGCCAGAAATAGTGTAATGATATCGCAGATGTTCCTTTGCTTGGATAGCTGGTTATTGCTTATCTCAATGATATTTTAATACAAACACACAACTGTTCACCCTGTTTTATGGCTGTCAGAATTTTGCTTCATAGTTAACGAATGCAAGTTTATGAGCAGATGTATTATTGACTCAGATTCACTTTTCCCCTCATTGCGTTGCATGGAAAAGCTAAATGCTGGCGTGGGTATTAGCCACATCTGCACTGACTGTTGGGATCAGGTTGTTCATCTGTCTGTCAGTTCCCGCCAGCCCAATAGCCCTGTAAGCTTTACTTTCCATTGTTAAGGTCAAAAGATCAGAATTTGATTCTAGGACCCTAAGCAAAAATACCCTCCATTCTTGACAGTGAACATGTTTAAGACACTATGTTCTCTCTTTGCATCAGGTACAACTTTACCGAAAGTTTCAACAGTCATCTTCAAATTATGTTTTTTTCTTCTCTGGCTCTGTGCACTGAGCAAGGCTTAGGGACCAGGCACACATGGCTTTGAATTTCCACTCATGCTGACTTAGCTTTGTGACGTTGATCAATTCACTTACACTTTCATCTGGTCCCTTTCTGTCATCTGACCTCCTCTTGGGCTGCCATTTAATCTCATTTTAGTCACACTGGCCTTTTAATTATTTGAGTGAAACAAGTTGTCAGGATTTATCTTTGAGTGGGCCTGAAGCCTCAGCCTACTGGGGGCTGATACACCTGGGAAATTCATCTTGAGTGGCACTGAGCAGGATAGTGGGCTGTTAAAAATTATTTCCACCTGCTAGAAGGTCAATATCCAAACCCACTGAGATGAGGCAGAAGGTTATTAATACAAACAAACAAAGAAATAAGTGAGACTGTCAAACAGAGAACTTTTCAGATGATCTGAGGCAATCCTCACTCCAATGACAGTATGATCAGCAGCTGGGAAATTTCAGGGGCACAATTTAAGCCAAATAAATGTATAGCTCTGATTGAATATTGAGGAGTTTGGTTACAGACTAAAGTTCTATGCATGTGTCACGCAGGGTGTCATGTGGGGTCTCAGGTCCCACTCCCCACATGAGAACTCAGGATATGGTGAGACCAAAAAGGAACACCCACGGAGCCATAGGTAGGGGAGTCATACCACTACATTCTCGCTGGCGGCTGGGTTGGAGACACAGGAAGCTGGAGCCACACGATCCACAACCTGCCGTCCACTTCTCTCTGCCAACCAACCCCACTTACTAACTGCAATCTGCTCTTGCTAGCTCAACCACCATCTTCTTGCTAGCCCCCATTTGCTGCTAGCGTAGTCACGGCAGTTATATTAGTGGCCAATGGCTCACTGGTTACAGCTGACGGCCAACTAGCCATAGCTGGTGGCCATCCAATCACAGTTGATGGCCATTTACTACCTAAGCCAGCACCTTTCCACGTGAGGCTGAGAGCCTGGAAACTGCACTCCTGGCTCTGTCCCCACAGCATGATCTTTTAGACTCAACTGTAGGCAATTAAAGGGCTTTTCCCAGTGCCTGCCTTCGGGGCGTTGCTCTACCCACACCCGACTTGGCGCACCGGCAGTGCAGGGCAGGTTTCTGGAGGGAGCTGCAGACGAGGGCTTGGGCCCTTGGACCTCACACTCCTAAGCATGTGTGTATTCCTGTCCCAGATTCCTCCTGATCAGGGGCCAGGCTGGGACACTCTTTTCTGCTTGGACTTGGTACCTTCCCTTTCTCTTTCTCTCTCTCCCCCACCTCCCATGACCCACTGGCCCACACACATTCAGGAGTGTTCTGTTCAGGCTGGGCCGTTGTCATGCGGGGCGGCCTGCGGAGTCTCTGGTCCCGCTCCCCACATAAGAACGCAGGACATGGTGAGGTCAAAAAGGAACACCCACAGAGCCATAGATGGGGGAGTCATACTAGTATATTCTCGCTGGCAGCACTCTAGTCTCACTGGAGGCTGGATCCACACTGTCCGCAACCCACCATCCTAACTGTAATCCGCACTTGCCAGCTCAGCCACCATCTTCTTGCTAGCCCCCATTTTCTGCTAGCAAAGCCATGGCAGTTATGTTAGTGGCCAATGGCTCACTGGTTACAGCTGACGGCCAACCAGCCACAGCTGACGGCTATCTACTACCCGAGCCAGCACCCTTCCACGTGAGGCCGAGAGCCTGGAAACTGCTCTCTGGGACTCTGTCCCCACAGCCATGATGAGATTTTCTCCATTTGCGCTGCATCTGAGTGAGCCTTGCCAAGCACATGTCCATGGGGTCGTGGGGGGTGGGGAGATGGAACCATGGGGCACACACCACCTCTCTTTTGCATTCTGCATTTTACCGGCTTTGTCACAGTAAGTGTGTGAAGGCTTGATTGTTACTGTCATTTTGGCTAACTCTCTTTATTGGCTCAACAGCTATGCCATTGTGTTTCTGTTCTGTGTGCTTTAATAATAACAAGAAGGAAAGATAAAATTTACTGAATACCACTTGTGTACTAGGCACTGTTTTAAGTGCTTTAGGAAAATTAACTCGTAACAAAATTCTAAAGTAGGTATCCTTTCTATTGCCATTTTGTAATTGAGATAACAGAAACAAGAGGTTAAATAAATTGCCTAATCTTGTACAGATAGTAAGTGTGAAAATGAGGATTTGAACCCAGGCAATGAGGTTTAGAGCCTGTACTCCTAACCCTAAGCAACATGACTTCTTTATGTCTCTTAAAAGAACTTATGTCCTCTGCCTGTGACTGCTGACAGCCCATCAGTCAACCATATGGCTGGGCTGCTATGAAATCAATGGTGTCATTTCCTTCCTTACGCCTTTTGCATATAAAGTCCACCCGTACATTCATCTTGCTACCTTTTATTCATCTGTCACATTTCAGCTTAAAAATAATTTTTCTCAGAGAAACGTTCTTTGACTCCTCTCTGGATTTGTTCACATAGCATCATGTACTTGTTTGAGCACTGGTCACAAATGCAATCAAATAATTATTTGTTAACTAGTCACCTTTGCTAATCTCAGGTGCCCTGTGGGTGAAGGTCATGATTCTCCTGGTCACCGTTGTACCTCTACAGTGAAGTACAATGCAAAGTTCATCAAGTTTAGTGCAAGAACAGTGGTTGAATAAATCAAAATTTAATGTGCATAAGTTTCCTCATTTCTAGAGAGAAAACTAAAACAACTCTCTTACAGGGATTTTGTGCAGATGAGATATAATACATCTAATAGCATATAGAGCAATGCTCCTCATATAGTAGTTGCTCAATAAATACTCGTCATTAGGTATGGTAGCAATAGTATTGCTCTTCAAAATGTTTTCTTCCCTGAGGGACGATATATATCCCTGACACTTTGAAGTTAGGCTAGGCTTTTAGACTTGTTTTGGCAAGTGAAATGCATATGGAAGTGATATGTGTTGCTTTCAAGTTGAATCTCTAAAAGTCATTGAGTGAATCCTCAGTGATGCCTCTTCCCCTCTGCTATGAGGCCACCCAAGTAGACATGGGCTGTTCCTTTAAAGACAAAACATGCATGAGATGATATGTAGCCCAGATTCATTTGTACTAACACAGATGTGAAGTACTGTCCAGAAATTAAATGTCATTGTTGTAAGCCGGTGAGATTTGGGGGTGTTTTATACAGTAGTCAAAATGTTCCCAAGTTAACTAATATCTTAGCCCAATGTCAGTGTGAAAGAGATACTTGTATATAGTGATTCTTTTTGGGAGTCATTTTTTGAAGGTACTCTACAGTATCAAATGCTCTCTTAATTTGAGACACACACCTGAATGTATATACAAAATAAAAATAATAGCTAATGTTTATCAAGCATTTGTAATAATTTAAGAATTTTATAAGTGCTCTGCAAGTATTAACCCTTTAATCACAAAAACTTTGTGAAACCAAGTAGGAACTATGATATCCTTTCACAGACAAGGAAACTAAGGCACAGAGTACTTAGATTACATGTTCCAAGGCTGTATAACTGCTAAGTGACAGAGCCAGAATTGCAGCCCACGTGTTTTGAGCTCAGAGGCTGTTTTTAACCACTATACTCCACTGTGTCACATATATCAATGCTCAATGTGCGGACACAAAACACCTGTAAAATGCTAAGAAGAGTGTATATCATTGATCAAATATGACTTAGTTTCATCATATGGAAAATTAAAGGATGGACTGTATTGAGATTCTTCCTAGATCTCAAGCTCTATGATTTAACTTTATTTTCTTCTATAAGAGGAGAGTGATTCAAGCAAGAAAAGCCCACTCATTAGTCTTCTACCTGCTGCCCTGCAGGCAAGTGTGGGGTGACCAATGGTTCCAATTCACTGATGCTTGGAAAGCCTACCTTCTTGACCTTTGTTCTCAGAGGGATTATTCAACACTCCCCCTTTATTTACTGATTTAACAAAGAGTCTAGGGTGTTCACAGTAAATATTTAAACAAGTATCCTGAAACTGGTTAGATAACCCATGGTTTTAAGAGAGTCAACCCCCAGTTGAGATTTCCAAATTCTTTATGATAATTCATAGAAAGATTTGTGCTTTCATTTCATTTGAAAATGTAAAATATGAACATACACACATTTTGAATCATTGAGGAGGTAATGAAAAGTTGAGGAAAGGTTAGCATTGTTGGAAACAAGTTTTTCAGTGGTCCAGATCTGGTTTCAAATCCTAGCTCCATCTCTGTGAGGTTCTGCAACCTTCTGTAGTATTGTTTACAGTCTCTAAGTTTCAGCCTCCTTATTTATAAATTGAGCATGCTGAATTCTTAAATCATAGGGTTACTATGAAAAATTAATTTTGTCATTACCTAGCATATAATAAATGCCCAATAAATTAATAAAGTAGTTATTATTTATAATTAATTATTAATTAAGGAGCAAACCTCTTCAAAGAATAATTCCACATTATAATATTCTGGCTAGGTACTTATTAACCCAGGTATCTCCCAAGGGACTTTTCCATGGATTGATGATATCCTGAATGTTACTGCTGATAAACCGGTTTCCTTTTAAAGAGGTTAGTGCTATTTGGCAAACAGGTAAAGTCCAGCATGCCCACCTATGATTCAACACAGTTTCTAAATAGGGCCTAGATAAATGGCTATACCAAGGAAGAAACTGTTTTAGCGTAACAACAAAAACAGATAAAGCAGAGATACTAAAATAGAGCAAAACAAATAGATTTTAGAAATATAAAGTGAAAACCAGACCATTCTGGCTGTTACAGCTTTAATGTGATTCATGCCTTTAATTTGTCTAAATCAGTGACCCATAGAGTATTGGCATAAAAATTTAAAATTCAGCAAAAACCTAAATCACTATAAGGGAACACTGAATTTTTATTAGTTATATTTCTTTCATTGACTTCTCTCAAACAAAATGAATTCTTCCCTGAGTGAGGCAAATGAAGTATTATACTTTACTAAGATATTATTGATCTGTGATTCTTAGCATCTAGTATGTCACAGAAGCACAGAAACACAACTAGACTGAAATTGACAGTGCAGAATTACTCTTCAAAGCATTTTCCCCTTTGCTTCTGTTTAACATTAATACTAGATATAACATTTACTTGATAGAAAACAATAGAAATGGACTCTGGCTAAGTTGGGTTAAAAAACAAAACAAAACAAAACAAAACAAATTTCTTGGAAAGATAATGTACAGCTGATCAAAGAGTTAAGAGCATATGTGAATATTCAGGCCTCAGAAAGGACAAAAATCAGAACCAGGGATCTAGGAGGCATGAACAAATGACCAGTCATTTCAGGTCCTTTCAGATATGATGAAGTAGCTCCAATGGATTCCAGTCTTGAATTACTCCATTTAAAATTCAAACACTTGGGGAAAAACTGATTGCCCTTTGCCTTGATTAAATGAGGAGAAGACGTTCCCTACTTTGGGGATCCCCACAGCCTCCAGAAATTATTGCCGTCCTGTCAGCTAAAATCTTGATTTTAGCCCAGTGAGACTCATTTTTGGTTTCCTAACCTATGTTACTATAAAATTTTTGTTGTGTTAAGCCACTATATCTGTGGTAATTTGTTATGGCATCAATAGAAAACTAACACAATAATATATTTCAGTATTAAACATATGTCTCAGTTATCACATGTGACAGACTTATGTTAAAAAAGAATATAGACACTCAGTATCCTCATATCCGAAAGTGAGGAACTAGATCACCAAAGCCAAATACACTAAGAGATGGTTGTTTTGTGTTTTCTTAGGTTTTCTATTTGCCTATTTGGAATCTTCGTCATAGGGCCAATGAAGTTAACTGTATTTCCTTATTTTCTGTAATCTTGATGCTTTTGCATCTGGAGGCCTTAAAGCCTCAGGGAGAGATGTTGCCCACCCAGGGCTAGCTGGGATAGGAGAAGCTATGGGACTTGTCTAACTTTTCAGGTATGAACAAGAAAGGATTAGCACATAGTATAGATCAGGAGACACGGTGGAAGGAAATATATCAATATTTTCATGATTGTATCTTTTTTGAGTCCAGCATTTTTTGTATACCAGTTAAACAACAAAGTAATTTGTAGACCCAAGGAAACAAATCTAGTACTAAAACAATGTAATTACAGAACAGATACAATAATTCAAAATACTAAGTAAGACAATCAACACTGAAAATTAAATAATTAACATATTATTACATAGAAGGAAAAGTAGACATAATCATAATGAATCCTGATGAGATTAAAACAATACAAATGCTAACAGATAAATAAGACTAAAACAACCAGTATAAGAATAGCTGATCTCTCTAAGGTAGGTATTCTCCTTCCAGGAACAACAACAACAAAAAAGCACAAGAAGGTACAACATAAAAGAATTCACCTGAAATAAAGAAAGAACCACATCTGCAGATCAACGAGCACACACTGATACAGAAGCACATTCAATCCTTCAGGTTTCTAGGCGGAAAAAAAAAAAAAAAATCATGTATTGGAGTCAGTAATCTGTCTGTCCTCAGATCTTTCTATAGAAACATCCAATGCCAGAAGACAGAAAGAATGTCTACAGCATTTTGCAAAGGGAGAATAGCACCCAAGGCAATATTACCTGGCAAAGTTGCTTTTATTTCTGATGGTTACAGAGACATTATCAAACATAAAATAAATCAGGGAATATAGTCCATTAGTCTATGAGCTCTTGTTGGGAGAAAAATATCTTGAAAACCAAAGTTGCCAGTTGAGAGACAAATCAGACTAAGAATTCGGGAATGCCATAGCTAGAAATGATGAAGTTCCCATGGAGAACACTGATTGCATTGCAACATAAATATAATCTCTTTTTAATAGAAGTGTAACTCAGTCAACGTCCATTCTTTCCTCTTTGATAGTGCAAATTGTGAAAGTAAAGCCTTCCTTTTCCAGCATTCCTTCATTTAGATTATGCTAACTCGTTGCTCCAGAGGAAGATTCAGAAGGCAAAAACAAAGTGTAAGCACACTCTCCCGACTTCTGTCTGTCTTCCTACAGGCCCTGAAGGGGACCCCTGGGGTTGAGAGAAGTCAGGTTGTTCTAGTAAGTAATCACGAGATTGTAGTTGCAAGTGAGAGTGAAGGGCATCCCACTTGTCTTCTTAGCGATGAAGACCTAGGAAGCAGGGTGTGGTTCTGCAACCAACAGTCGTGATGGCAGTGATTTTCTGGTATCTGTCTGTCCCTGCCTGGAGTTGGCCATTCCAATGTGACTTCCCAATACTTCACTTCCCTGAGAGTGGTAGAGACAGAACTCTCATTTTGACCTGTTCTTTCATATTCTAAAGTAGTGTTTCTCAGCCTCATTAATGTTGACATTTTGAGTCAAGTAATTCTGTTCTGGGGACTGTACTGAACAAGGTAGGGTGTTGAGCCTCTCCCCATTAGATGCCCATAGAACCTGTCTCCCTCCCTAGCTGTAACAACCAAAAATGTTTCCAAATGTCCAAGATGTTTGGCTCCCAGATATTGCCAAATGTCCCCTGGGAGCCAAAATGAACTCCTGCTAAGAACCACTTGTTTAAAATCATATAGCCCTTTCTCCAGCATTTCTGATCCTCTTCTTTGGTTTTGTGTTGTGTAAGATTTGAAAAATGGGAGAAGGTTTCAAATCGTTCTACACATCGAGAATGTGGAAAAAGGAGCACAGCATGGCTTTATATCCCTGGAACATCAGGGCCATGTTTGGGAAGACTGAATTTCTTTCTAGCTGGGTGTGTAGCATGGGTAGTGGCTGTGAACAATATTACCCCAAATCCTCACTGATTCTTTCAGGAGACTTTTCCATACCTATCAATCTTTTGATGTAGATCTTGGGATGTTAGAAAACCATAGCAGAAGCATATTCTCAGCAGAGAATTTACTCTGCCTCATCCTGATGCCCAGTACATTATTTTATAAGGTATATTAGTAGTAGTAGTACCCTTATAGGTATAATTCTTATATTTCAATAAATTATAAAATGACTATTTATTCTTAATCTACTTCTCTCTCCTCTTTCTTCTATCGAATTTTCGGCAGACTATTTTTTTTTTGTACTTTTAAATTTTTTTTTAAATTTATTGGGGTGACAATTGTTAGTAAAATTACATAGATTTCAGGTGTACAATTTTGTGTTACATCATCTATAAATCCCATGTGTGTTCACCACCCAGAGTCAGTTCTCCTTCCATCACCATATATTTGATCCCCTTTACCCTCATCTCCCACCCCCCACACCCCTTACCTCTGGTAACCACTAAACTATTATCTGTGTCTATGAGTTTTTGTTTCTCATTTGTTTGTCTTGTTCTTTTGTTGTTTTTGGTTTACATACCACATATCAGTGAAATCATATGGTTCTCTGCTTTTTCTGTCTGACTTGTTTCGCTTAGCATTATATGCTCAAGATCCATTCATGTTGTCACAAATGTTCCTATATCATCTTTTCTGACCGCCGAATAGTATTCCATTGTGTATATATACCACAACTTCTTTATCCATTCATCTATCGAAGGACATTTTGGTTGTTTCCATGTCTTAACCACCGTAAATAAAGCAGCAATGAACATTGGAGCACACGTGTCTTTATGTATAAATGTTTTCAGATTTTTTGGGTAGATACCCAGGAGAGGGATTGCTGGGTCATATGGTAATTCTATTCATAATTTTTTGAGGAACCTCCACACTGCCTTCCATAACGGCTGCACCAGTCTACATTCCCACCAACAGTGTATGAGGGTTCCTTTTTCTCCACAGCCTCTCCAACACTTGTTACTATTTGTCTTGTTGATGATAGCCATTCTGACTGGGGTGAGGTGATATCTCATTGTGGTTTTTATTTGCATTTCTCTGATGATTAGTGATGTTGAGCATTTTTTCATATGTCTATTTGCCATTTGTATATCCTCTTTGGAGAAATGTCTCTTCAGGTTCTCTGCCCATTTTTCAATTGGGTTGTTTGTTTTTTTTGTTGTTGAGTTTGATGAGTTCCTTGAATATTTTGGATATAAATATTAGCCCCTTAGCAGAGGCACTGTGTGCAAAAATCTTCTCCCATTCAGTTGGTTGCCTCTTTATTTTGTTGATGGTTTCTTTTGCTGTGCAGAAGCTTTTAAGTTTCATATAGCCCCATTCGTTTATTTTAACTTTTACTTCCATTGCCTTTGGAGTCAAATTCATAAAATGCTCTTTAAACCCAAGATCCATAAGTTTAGTATCTATGTTTTCTTCTATGCAGTTTATTGTGTCAGGACTTATGCTTAAGTCTTTGATCCATTTTGAATTAATTTTGGTCCATGTTGACAGATAGCAGTCCAGTTTCATTCTTTTGCACGTGGCTATCCAATTCTCCCAGCACTATTTATTGAAGAGGATGTCTTTCCTCCATTGTATGTTTTTTGCTTCTTTGTCAAAAATTATCTGTCCATATTTATGTGGTTTTATTTCTGGGTTCTCAATTCTATTCCATTGGTCTTTGTGTCTGTTTTTCTGCCAATACTATGCTGTTTTGATTATTGTAGCCCTGTAGTACAAGCTAAAGTCAGGGAGTGTGATACCTCCAGTATTGTTCTTTTTTCTTAAGTTTGCTTTGGCTATTCGGAGTCCTTTGTGGTTCCAAACAAATCTGATGATTTTTTTGTTCTATTTCTTTAAAAAATGCCATTGGGATTTTGATGGGGATTGCATTAAATCTGCATATTGCTTTGGGTAATATGGCCATTTTAACTCTGTTGATTCTTCCAATCCATGAGCACGGAATGTCTTTCCATTTCTTTGTGTCTTCTTCAATTTCTTTCAAAAATGTCTTATAGTTTTCAGCATATTGGTCTTTCACATCCTTGTTTAAGTTTATTCCTAGGTATTTTATTCTTTTTGCTGCAATTGCAAAAGGAATTGTTGTTTGTATTTCTTTTTCTGAGATTTCATTGTGAGTATATAGGAATGCAATGGACTTTTGTATGTTGATTTTGTAGCCAGCAACTTTACTGTATTCGTTGATTGTTTCTACTAACTTTTTGGTGGAGTCTTTAGGGTTTTGTATATATAGCATCATGTCATCTGCAAAGAGTGATAATTTAATTTCTTCATTCCCAATTTGGATGCCTTTCATTTCTTTCTCTTGCCTGATTTCTCTGGCAAGGACTTCCAACACTATGTTGAAAAGCAGAGGTGATAGGGGACAGCCCTGTCATGTTCCTGAACGTAGAGCAAAGGGCTTCAGTTTTTCACCATTAATTATGAGATTAGCTGAGAACTTGTCATATATGGCCTTTATTATGTTAAGGTATTTTCCTTCTATACCTATTTTATTAAGTGTTTTAATCATAAATGGATGTTGTATCTTGTCAAATGCTTTTTCTGTATCAATTGATATAATCATATGATTTTTGTCCTTTATTTTGTTTATGTGATGTATCACATTGATGGATTTGCAGATGTTGAACCATCCTTGTGCCCCGGGGATGAACCCCACTTCGTCGTGATGAATAATCTTGTTAATGCACTGTTGTGTTCGATTTGCTAGAATTTTGTTTAGGATTTTTGCATCTGTATTCATCAGAGATATTGGTCTGTAGGTTTCTTTTTTTGTGTTGTCCTTACCAGGTTTTGGTATCTGGGTAATGTTGGCCTCATAAAATGAGTTAGGGAGTAATGTCTCTTCTTAATTTTTTGGAAGAGTTTGAGCAGGATTGGTATTAGATGCTCTTTGAAGGTTTGGTAGAATTCACTAGTGAAGTCATCTGGTTCTGGACTTTTGCTTTTGGGAAGGTTTTGGATGACTGATTCAATTTTGTTACTGGTGATCGGTCTGTTTAGATTTTCCAGTTCTTCATGGTTCAGCCTTGGAAGGCTGTATGTTTCTAAGAACTTGTCCATTTCTTTTAGGTTATTGAATTTGGTGGCATATAGTCCTTCATAGTATTCTTGGATGATCCTGTGTATTTCTGTGGTGTCCGTGATAACTTCCCCTTTTTCATTTCTGATTTTGTTAATTAGTGTCTTCTCTCTTTTTATCTTAGTGAGTCTAGCCAAGGGTTTGTCAATTTTGTTAATCATTTCAAAGAACCAGCTCTTTGTCATATTAATTTTTTCTATTGTCTTTTTATTCTCTATTTCATTTAGTTCTCCTCTGATTTTTGTTATTTCCTTTCTTCTGCTGACCTTGGGTTTCACTTGTTCTTCTTTTTCTTGTTCTTTAAGGTGTAACATGAGGTTATTTATTTGGGATTTTTCTTGTGTCTTGAGATAGGCCTGTAATGATATAAATTTCCCTCTTAAAACTGCTTTCGCTGCATCCCCAAAATTTTGGTAGGATGTATTTTCATTGCCATTTGTTTCTATGTATCTTTTGATCTCTCCTCTAATTTCTTCTTTGACCCAGTCATTCTTTAAAAGTATGTTGCTTAATCTCCATGTATTTGTGTTATTTCCGGCTTTCTTTTTGTAGTTGATATCCAATTTCAAAGCCTTGTGATCAGAGAATGTGCTTGGTATGATTTCAGTCTTCTTAAATTTGCTGAGGCTGATTTTATGTCCCAATATATGGTCTATCCTTGACAATGTTCCATGTACACTAGAAAAGAATGTATAGTCTGATGTTTTAGGACGAAGTGCTCTATATATGTCAATTATGTCCATTTCATCTAATGTGTCATTTAGGGCTGCTATTTCGTTATTTATTTTCTGTTTGGATGATCTATCCATAGCTGTCAATGATGTATTGAAGTACCCTAGTATAATTGTGTTTTGGTCAATTTCTTCCTTTAGTTCTGTTAGTAGTTGCTTGGTATATTTCGGTGCTCCCTGATTGGGGGCATAAATATCGAAGACTGTTATGTCTTCTTGTTGTATAGTCCCCTTTACCATTATGAAATGTCCATCTTTGTCTCTTGTTATCTTTTTCACCCTGAAGTCTGTTTCATCTGAGATCATTATGGCTACACCTGATTTTCTCTGGGGACCATTTGCTTGGAGTATAAATTACCATCCTTTCATTTGAGTCTATGCTTGTCCTTGTAGCTGAGATGTGTCTCTTGGAGACAGCATATGATTGGGTTTAGTTTTTTGATCCAATCTGCTACTCTGTGCCTTTTTATTGGTGAGTTCAGTCCATTTACGTTTAGGGTGATTATTGATATGTGAGGATTTCCTGTCATTCTATTTTAATTTTTCTGGTAAGGCTGTGTCTCCATTGTTTCTTTACCTTTTTGTTGTTGTCTATTATTTCTGTGTGATGGTATTCTATGATGTTTCCCTCTGTTTCTTCTTTTATTACAGTATATATTTCAGTTCTGGATTTTTTTTGAGTGGCTACCCTTAAGTTTATGTAAAAGAAAGTTTGGTATTTAGAGTATTCCATGTTCTTCAGCACGCTTACTTTCTCCATTCCCATATTCCGGTTCAGGCCTTTACTCTCTCCCTTTTTATGTTTTGCTTGCCACAAATTGTCCCTGTTTATGGTGGTCGAAGAGCCTCCCTTAGTATTTCTTGTAGTGCAGGTCGTGTATTAGAAAATTCCCTCAGCTTCTGTATGTCTGGAAAGGTCTTTATTCCTCCTTCATATCTAAAGGCTATCTGTGCTGGATATATTATTCTTGGCTCATAATTTCTCTCTTTCAATAGTTTGAATATTTGGTTCCACTCCCTCCTGGCTTGTAGAGTTTCTGCTGAAAAATCTGATGATAATCTAATAGGCTTTCCTTTGTAGGTTACCGTGTTCTTTTCCCTGGCTGCCTTGAGGATTCTTTCTTTGTCGTTGATTTTAGACAGCTTCAATACAATGTGCCTTGGAGAAAGCCTGTTGGTATTGAGGTATTTAGGTGTTCTATTTGCTTCTTGGATTCGAGGATCCAGTTCTGTGCACACGTTTGGGAAGTTCTCATCGACAATTTGTTTGAATATGTTCTCTGTCCCCTTCTCTCTTTCTTCTCCTTCTGGTATGCACATTATTCTTATATTGCTCTTTCTGATGGAGTCAGAAAGTTCTTGCAGAGTTCTTTCTTTTCTTTTAAGTCTCAAGTCGCTTTCTTCTTCCATCTGTGTAATTTCCAGGTTTCTATCTTCGATGTCACTGATTCTTTCCTCCATCTGGTCAACTCTACTACCTAAGCTGGTTATTTCATTCTTAATTTCTTCTATTGATTACTTAATCTCCAGAAATTCCATTTAGTTCTTTTTTAAGATTTCAATCTCTTTTGTAAAATTCTCATGTTGTTCTTTGATTGTGTTTCTGAGTTCATTAAAGTGCCTTTCTGTTTTTTCTTGCAACTCGTTGAGTTTTTTCAGAGCTGCAGTCTTGAATTCTTTGTCATTTAAGTCACATATTTCCATCTCTTTAAGTTCCTTTTCTGGAGACTTTTCACTTTCTTTCTGAGCTGTCTTGTTGCCTTGGTTATTCATGGCAATTGCTAATTTATTATTTCTCTTCCTAGACTTCTACAGGAGTGGCTTCTACAACAGGTTGATAGGAAGAGGTCTTTCTTTTTTTTTCCAGTACTTGTTGGTAGAATGTTTTATTTTATCTCTGACTGCAGCCTTTTATTTCTCTCTCACACGGTAGTGCTGTTTTCTCTGCACTGTTCCAGCTTCTCACACAATGGGGGATTCCCTGGGAGATGGGCTTCTCCTCTGTTAATATTTCACCTGGGTCACAGGGCACAGTGTCCTGGTGGGTATGCAGAGAGCTTTTGAAGTTCCAAAGCTCTTCCTGCACCAGATTCAGAACCTGTGTGTTTCAGCAGTTCTGTTTACTTCTGCAGGGATCCACCCAGATAAGTGGGGCCAGGGGCGGGGTGAGTTGTGACAGGTGGCCCGGAGCAATGGCTGTGAACACCACCACAGCCGGTCCTGCTTCCACAGCTCCCTCCCCTCTGCCGGAACTAGTTGGGCTGCGAATCTGTGTCTGCTGTCCACAGTTCTCAGAACAGCAAATATTCTGTTCTTTTGATCTGACACTGCTACTGTTCCGCTTCTAGCACCAGGCAGGTGGGGGCGGGGTGAGCTCTGGGAGGGTAGGGAGTGGGCAGCTAGTCTTACTGCCTAAGGCTTCCGTTCTCTGCTCGGCAGTGAAGGCTTAAACCACCATTTTTAGCCTTCTTCCCTCAGTCTTTTCTCCGAGGTCTCTGCCGTGAGCTTTGGGTTCAGCTGTGTTATATGCTGCCCTCTCAGCCTTGTGGGCCATAAGCGGGGTCCTAGCATTCCAAGTTCTTCCCTCTCTGGCAGCTGCAGTAGTTCTGGGATGCAGCGAGCTCGGAGCACTGAGCTAGGTCTGTGTCCTGCACCTGCCTGGCGGCTCTGTCTCCGCACTTCTCCCTTTCCTCCTCCCCCACTCGCGCGATTCGCCCACCTTTAGGTGAATTCAGTAGTGGGCTTCTTCGTGTTGCCTGTCTGCTGTGCAGGGAGTCCTTTGTGGAATTATTATTGTTCGATTAGTTGTAAACTCCAGGGGAGCTTTACAGAGGCTCACCTCATGCCACTGTTTTCATGACGTCCTGGGCAGACTATGGCATCACTTTTCAAATTATAAATTATAATACATGTTCATTTTAGAAAATCTGAAAAAAATATAAAGAATACAGCAAAGTTACCCAATTCAACTGGCCACAGATACCTATTGTTTGTTTTACTGCACTTTCTTTAAGTGTTTTCTTTTACATATCTCTTTATGTGTATATGCATATGTTTGTGAGTATATGGTTTTTAAAGCAAATTGCCATGTCAAGTATATAGTTTCCTTCATGCTTATTCACATAGTGGCTGTATCTTATGTAATATTCCACATGACATTATCATGAAAACACATGAATTTTCTAAGTCTCAGTTTGTGCTTTTTAGGGCTGATATTCTCAATCTTGTCTGTACCATTCATTTATTCGACAGATATTTGCGGCAGATTTTGGCTTAGGCACTGAGGACACAAAGCTAAGCAAAAAATTGGTGCTGCCCTTGAGGAAGTTTTCCCTCTGAGACATATGAAGAAACAGATAATACCAATGCCACTTTCATTGCTGCTACTGTCATGAGAGCTGCTTCTTTGCCATTTTTTAAAAATAGGCATTAAGCTCCTGATTGCACAAAGAACTGGTTTAGGCAGGAAGCTTAAGATCTCAGGCAGACGTGCCAATACAGACGAACAGCTTTAAGCCAGTTAGCTGTTCACATCAATCGGAGGTTAAGGACAAGGGCATTTTAGCAGAAGAAAGCAGGGGTCAGTACCTAATTGGGAGGAGAACTGAAAAAGTGACCACAGGCACCGCACAATCCGTTATGTACCCAGCCAAACCCTAGAGAGGCTTTCAAGCAAAAGAGTTGTAAAAGAAGCACTGAATAGTGGCACCAGCTGGTGGAACATATTTTATGCAGAATGTTACCTGTTGCTTTAGATTTCAATGTCTGCAACATTTCTTAAAAATAGAGTAGTAGCAGAAGCCATTTGCATCCTTCCCCTGCTTCCAAGCAGCCATGCCCCCCAGCCATTAGAAGCAGAAAGGTTTGACTTGGGCTCACCAGCTGTGTGAAAGGAGTTCTGGGGTCAAAAATCTGAAAGTCAAGAAAATTGTTGAAATCTCAGTGCATTTCTCTGTAGCTAGTGTTTAAATTGGCTAAACTGTAGTGCAAGTGACTCACTGCCGTATCATCATGAAATTGTGTTGCTCAAAAATACCTTTGAAAGTTTCCTTGACTGAAGGCTTCTATCTGTGAGGAAGAGCGACATATTCTTTATATGGACCCATGAGGGTACATGGTCCAGGTTGCATGCCTCTTCATACCTGCTCAGCCTATCTGCATCCTCCCACTGTAGGAGTCAGATGCTTGCCCAGCCAGCTTCCTGTTGGAATGGCCCAATGGAGGCTTCTGTTCTTATGCTCTACAGTTTTTGCAGATTTCCCTCCTCTGGGGACAAAAGCAGGACTATTGTATGACCCTCATCATGCTCACTATGGTGGAAGCCACAGCAGTTCTAGTACCCCAGGTCTGGACACACAGAGCTCTGGTTTTCCCAGTAACTGCCCAGAAGGGCTTCGTACCCTAACCCAAAGGTACAGGGAAGATAACAGCCCATGTGGACAACTTTGACCAGTAAGTGACAGGAGGGGCAAATGAGCCAGCCAATAAACAGTATCTCCATTGCCCGTGATGGACTGTCCTTAGTCAGAGCTGTCCCATGTGGCTTCTGAATGACAGTGATTTCACTGTGTTCTTGTTGGGAAGTTGAGGCAAGCTTGGTAATACACCCCCCAGTCTTGGTTTTCCTTCCTCCCCTGACTCACTTCCCCTTTTCACTCACTCTTGCTTCCCTAGGACTAAGCACCCCTCCATAAAGTGTAAACGCATTTTTTAAATGTATGTCTATTAATCACAGTTGGATAGTTATAGATAATTCTCTCTTTTATTTGCCAATAATAGTAGCAGTTAATATTTATTGAGTACTCAGTATATGCAAGGCATGACCCTCACAGGAATCTCATGTGGTCAATTATTCTTGTTATTCCTAAGAAGAACAGAAACACAGAGATTTAAATAAGTTGTTAGAAATGTGAGGTAGCAGAATTTGAATCCAAGACCATGCTCTTTTTTGCTACAGCATGTTGTGGCCCCAGGCTCTTGATAGGAGCTGTTACATTCATTTCATTTAGGAGCTCCACCTCCAGCGACACTTCTTTCTAGACCTGCACCATCCAATTTGGCTATTTAAATTAAAGTTAGTTAAAATATAAAACTAATTTCATCCATCACACTAGCCAGATTTTAAGTGCTCAAATCCAGTGTAGTTTGTGGCTGTGTATTGAATAGCTCAGATACAGAAGACCCCAGCACTTCAGAGAGCTCTGTTGAACAGCACTGTCCTAAGACTCGGGCAAATGAATTCTTTTCCCTTGAGAGTCTTTTCACGTCCCATTTTTTTTTTTCCAGAGACAAAGGACCATTTATTACTCACAGCAAGGACAGCAATTCAAGAATTAACATTTATGCCACTTTCCCTAGGGCAACGTGAAGAGGGCCAAGTCAGATAGTTCTTAATTTTGAATTTTGATTAACTTCAAAACCATAAATAAGAAGTTTATAGGCCACTTTCCGGAACATTATTGCAGAAACAACAGATTCCACCTCAAACCAGCAGTGACACTGTAACAGAACAGTTAGTGGCAGTGACTTGCCTACGAGAACACTTGCCAATGAGGTGGGAAGGACTGGAATGAACGATCGTTCATCTGTAATTGAAGTCCCTTAGAGAAGTGGGTCATAGGCTGCTGGCATTAGGTCAGCGGGCATGACTGCTGGGATGAACATAAATGTTTATAATGAGGGAGAGCAGTCACCAAAACTTAAACCACCTGATAGAAGTAGGCTTTGTGCATTCCCAGTTCTTGTGTTCCTGAAAAATGTGTCATTGAAAAAAATGAAAATACCAGTGCATCATACTGATGCATACCAGCTTCTAAACAGCCACCTGGGTTTTTCTATCAAGCTATATGATGTACCTGTTCAACTCTGTTTTCCAACAGGGACATGGCACCAAGAGGAAGAAGTCCTCAGGCATCAACTCATCATACATGTTCAATACTCAATGGGATGTTTTCAAATTCAAATAAGGTACCTATTGCAGAAACTAATGTTTTACTAGGTGAAGTAAATTAAGGGTATTGGCTGCAGATAAATCTTTGAAAGACTGTCTGAGGTATGTAATATCAGCATAACCATATTGCCAATTTTTTACTCCTATTGAATAGCTAAAAATGCCTTCCAGAAACAGTAAGTTAAACCCCTAACTCTCATACCCTGTGGACTTAGGAAGCAAACCAGAGCTCTTATGTCCAGGCCATGCTCCATCTGTTGCAGGCAGACTTTTCAGCATTAATAAAAATTTCTCTTAATTCCCTGATTTAGTCCCAGCCCCAAGATTAATTTACTGTAACTTTTCTTTGGCAGTTTATTTCCTTTGAGTAGTTGTTTGTTAGAGAACCAATGGCAAATGAATAACATTTAAAATTTTAAAACTACCCTTTTCAACTCCTTCATTATGGACCATGGTGGTTTTAGGAGCATATGTGTTAGTGGAGTGTTTGCAGTATTTGTGACTTGACTTCTATTTGATGAGCTCTTAAAGGTACACTAATCATCAGCACACTAACTACTAATGTTGTTTTCAGAGGATTTTCTCTCCAACTCTTATTCCAGGCAAAAAGAATACCTTTAGCAGTAATATTCGTCAACTTCAATAAACAGGCAGGCCAGGTTGGAACATGGGCGACTGGCATTGACATGTAGACGGTAGCATTGTAAGAAGTTATTTACTACATGAAATGCCAAACTTGCCAATTTTTAAATGTTAATAGGTTTATGGTGAAGATGAAATGTTTATGCACTCCACCAAGGGATTGCAGAATTTGATAATCTTGGCATGAGAATGGCTTGAGTACCTAGTAAGTCATTTTCACTTCTTTTAAAATTATAGGTGTTTATGAACTTTTTATTTTAAATTAAAGTTTATTGGGATGGCAACTGTTAGTAAAGTTACATAGATTTCAGGTGAACAATTTCTGTAATACATCATCTATATATCTCATTGTGTGTTCACCACCCAGAGTCAGTTCTCTTTCCATCAACATATATTGGATCCCCTTATGAACTTTTATAAATTTAAAAGCAAAACTTTCTAGAATTTTGTATATACTAATTGAATCTAAAACACTGGATTTAATATGCTAAAGTTACACATTTTGAGGGAAGACTGATTTCTCTGTTGCTCCTAGAGCAAAGAACCAAAATATTTTTTTAATGTAGTAAAATTTGTTGCCATTTCCTTAGTTGTTCTTTCTTTTTTATGGTTAGTTTCAGGTGTAGAAAACAACAAAATGATTAGACATTTATATACTTCAAAAAGTGATAACCCCAATAAGTATGTTACCCATCTGACACATAGTTATTACAATATTGTTGATTATATTCCCTATGCTGCACTTTACATCCCATGTAATGTGTGTATATATAAATGAGGTCTGAAATTAAGTTAGTGAATTTGTTGCACCGATGTTGCTGACCTTTTTTGATATCAGAGGGATTATTCATTATGAATTTGTACCAACTGGACAGTTAACCAAGTTTACTATTTGGAAGTGCTGAAAAGACTGCGTGAAAAAGTAAGATGACCTGAAATTTTTGCCAGCAATTCATGGCTCTTGCATCACGACAATACATGTCACTGTCTGTGAGGGCGTTTTCAACCAGTAAACAAATAACTGTATTGGAACACCCTCCCTATTCACCTAATCTGGCCCCCAATGACTTCTTTATTTACCCAAAGATAAAGGAAATATTGAAAGTAAGACATTTTGATGACATTCAAGACATCAAGCGTAATACGATGACAGCTCTGATGGCCATTCCAGAAAAAGAGTTCCAAAATTGCTTTGAAGGGTGAACTAGGTGCTGGCATTGGTGCATAGCTTCCCAAGGGGAGTACTTCGAAGGTGACTGTAGTGATATTCATCAATGAGGTATGTAGCACTTTGTCTAGGATGAGTCCACAAACTTAATTGTCCAGGAATATATATTATTTATATTATAGATGACATTAAAAATTATTTTATATTAGTTCTAGGTATACAGCACAGCAGTTAGGCATTTATGTAATTTATGAAGATATCACCCTGATAAATCTAGGACCCATCTGACTCTGTACATAATTTTTACAATATTATTCACTCTATTCACCATACTGTACTTCACATCCCCATGACTATTTTGTAATTACCAATTTTTACTTAATCCCTTCACCTTTTTCACTTCTCCCCAAACCTCCTCCCATCTAGCAACCATGTATTTGTTCTCTGTATCCATTTGTTTATTTCTGTTTTCTTTGTTCGTTTACTCTGTTCTTTAGATTCCACATATAATTGAGATCATATGGTATTTATTTTTCTCAGTCTGACTGACTTCACTTAACATAATACCCTGTAGGTCCATCCATGTTGTCACAAATGGTAAGATTGCATTTTTTTATGGCCGAGTAATACTCCATTGCATATATGTACCACAGTTTCTTTATCCATTTACCTATTAATGGGCATTTTGCTTGTTTCCATATCATGTGAATAGCACCACAGTAAATACAGGGGTGCATTAATTTCTGTATTAGTGTTTGGATATCTTCGGATAAGTACCCAGAAGTGGAATTGCTGGGCAATAACGTAGTTCTATTTTTAATTTTTTGAAGAACCTCGGTATGTTTTCCATAGTCGAAGCACTAATTTGCAATCCCACCAACAGTGCACGAGAGTTCCCTTTTCTCTACATCCTCACCAACACTTGTTTGTTAATTTATTGATGATAGCCATTCTGACAGGTGTGAGGTGGTATCTCGTTGTGGTTTTCATTTGCATTCCTCTGATGAAGAGTGACATTTAGAATCTTTTCATATGTCTATTAGCCATCTGTATGTCCTCTTTGGAGAAATGTCTATTCAGGTCCTCTACCCATTTTTTTTTCTTTTTAATTACAGTATATTGTTGTGACAATTGTCAGTTAAGTTATACAGATTTCAGGTGTACCATTCTGTATTACATCATCTATAAATCACATTGTGTGCTCACCACCCAGAGTCATAAGTCAGACAGAAAAAGCAGAGAACCATATGATTTGACTGATATATGGTATGTAAACCTCTGCCCATTTTAAAAATTGGATTGTTTGTTGTTTTGATGCTGAGTCGTGTAAGTTTTTTTTAATAAATTTTGGATATTAATCCCTTATCAGATGTATTATTGGCAAATATTTTCTCCCATTTAGTAAGTTTTGTTGATGGTTCCTTTACTGTGCAAAAACTTTTTAATTTGATGTTTTCCCATTTGTTTATTTTTTCTTTTGTTTCCCTTGCCTTATCAGGAAAAATATTACTAAGAGTAGTGTCTGAGAGTTCACTTCTTATATTTTCTTCTAGGAGTTTTATGATTTCAAATCTTACATTCAAGCCTTTAATCCATTTTGAGTTTATTCTTATATATGGTGTCAGAAAGATGTCCAGTTTCATTTTTTTACATGAATCTATCCAGTTTTCCCAGCACCATTTATTAAATAGACTGTCTTTATCTCAATATGAATTCTTGCTTCCTTTATCATCAACTAAATGACCATATAGTCACAGATTCATTTCCGGCTTCTGTATTCTGTTCCATTGATCAATGTGTCTGTTTTCATGCCAATACCATGCTGTTTTGATTACTATAGCCTTGTAGTGTGATTTGATATTAGGTAGTGTGATACCTCCAGCTTGGTTCTTCTTTCTCAGGATTGCTGTAGCCATTTGGGGTTTTTTATGGTTCCATATAAATTTTAGGATTATTTGTTCTAGTTCTGTGAAAAATGCCATTGGAATTTTGATTTAACACCTATCCTTCTCAACCCAGTCCAAAAGTTTCAAGAGGAGAGAAGGCTCCCAAACTCTTTCTGGTAGGCCACCATTACCTTGATTCCAAAACAGACAAAGACATCACAAAAAAGAAAACTATAGGCCGAGTTCCCTGATGAGCATAGATGCAGAAATCCTCAACAAAATATTAGCAAATCTAATTCAGCAATACATTAAAAAGATCATACACCATGATGAAGTGGAATTTATTCCTGATATGTAAGTTTCGTTCAAAATTTGCAAATCAATTGATGTGATACACCACATAAACAAAATGAAAGATAAAAATTATATGATTATATTAATAGATGTAGAAAAAAGCATTTGACAATATCCCACATCCATTTATTGTAAAAACTCTCAGCAAAGTGGGAATAGAAGGAATATATTTTAACATAATGAAGGTTATATATGACAAACCCCAGCTAACATCATACTCAATTTGGGAAAAGCTAAAAGCATTCTCCATAAGATCAGGAACAAGAAAAAGATTTCCTCTTTCACCACTTTTATTTAACATAATATTGGAAATCCTAACCACAGCAGCCAAACAAGAAAAAAAAAAAGTCATTTAAATTGTAAAGAAATAAGTAAAACTGTCATTATTTGCAATGACATGATACTATATACAGAGAACTCTAATGAATCCACCAAAAAACTAGCTGGATACAGAATTCAGAAACCAGTTGAATTTTTATATAGCAATAATGAACTATCAGAAAGAGAAGTTAAGAAAACAATCCCATTTATAGTTGCATCACCAAAACATACTCAGGAATAAATTTAGCGAAGGAGGAAAAAGACCTGTACTCATAAAACTATAACACATTGAAGAAAGATTCTGAAGGTGATAAAAATTAATGGAAGTATATACCATGTTAATGAATAGGAAAAATTAATCAAAGCGATCAATAGATTCAATGAAATTCCTATCAAAATACCAATGGCATTTTTGACAACTAGAACAAATAATCCAAAAATTTATATGGAACTATAAAAGATGCCAAATAGCCACGGCAATCTTGATAAATAAGAAGAAAGCTGGAGGTATCACAGTACCTGATATCAAACTACACTACGAGACGATAGTCATCAAAGCAGCATGACTGGCATAAACACACACACACATATTCATAAATGAATGGAATAGAATAGAGATCCCAGAAGTAAACCCATACCTATGTGGTAATTTAAACTACAGAGAAAGGAGGCAAGAATATACAATTGGGTAAAGACAGTCTATTCAATAAATTATGCTAAGAAAACTGGACAGATACCTACAAAAAAAATGAAACTGGACCACCTTCTTATGCCATATTCAAGAATAAACTCAAAATGGATTAAAGACTTACATGTAAAACCCAAAACCATAAACTCCTAGGTGAAAACATAGTATGTAAACTCTTCGACATTGCTCTTAGCAATATTTTTTTGTATATGTCTCTCTGGACAAGGGAAACAGGAAAAAAAATCAACAAATGGGACTACTTCAAACTAAAAAGTTTTTTGTACTCTGAAGGAAACCACTAACAAAGCAAAAAGACATTCTACGAATAGGAGACCATATTTGCCAATGATACATCTGATAAGAGGTTAATATCCAAAATATATAAGGAACTCATACAACTGAACACTAGAGAAAAACACACAATCTGATTTTAAAAAGGGCAGAGAACATGAGTACACATTTCTCCAAAGAAGAAATACAGATGGCCAATAGACATATGAAAAGATGCTTAACATCACTAATCATCAGGGAAATGGAAATTAAAACCACAATGAGATACCATCTCACACCTGTCAGAATGGCTGTCATCAATAAATCAAAAACTATAACTGTTGGTGAGAATGTGGAGAAAAGGAAACCCTCCTACACTGTTTGTGGGACTGCAAATTGGTGCAGCCACTGTGGAAAACAGTTTGGAGGCTTCTCAAAAATTTAAAAATAGAACTACCTTATGACCCAGCAATTCCACTTCTGGTTATTTATCCAAAACACTAATTTGAAAAGCTATGTGCATCTCTATGTTCACTGTGACACTGTTAACAATAGCCAGGATATGGAAGCAATTGAAATGTCCATCAGTAGATGACTGGGTAAAGGAGATATGCTACATATATACAACGGAGTATTACTCAGCCATAAAAATAATCTTACATTTGTGACAACATGGATGGACCTAAATGAAATATAGACACAGAGAGAGAAATACCGTATGATCTCACTTATATGTGGAATCTGAGAACAAAACAAACAAACAAACAAAACAGAAACGTACTCATAGATTCAGAGAACAAACTGATGGTTACAAGATGGGAGGGGTGTTGAGGCGCTGCATGGAAAAGATGAAGGGATGAAGAAGTACAAATTGGTATTTGCAAAATAGTCGTGCGAATAAAGTACAATATAAGGAATATAGTCAATACTATTCTATTAATAATAAATATGTAAATATGTATAGTGCTGGGTACTAGACTTATCAGGTGCATCACTTCATAAGTTATATAAATGACTAAGGTATATAAATGACTAATCAGCTGTACTACATGGTACACCTGAAACTATATAAAATAATATTGAATGTCAACTATAATTGAAAAATAAAAAAATAATAATAAAAATAAATAAAATAAAAGAGTAGCATAAGGTATTTTTGTGGTGATGGAGCTGTTGAGTATCTTGACAGTGGTGGTGGATACACAAACCTACACATGAGATCAAATTGTATAGCATGAAATATACACACACACACAAATACAAGTAAAACTGAGGAAATGTGAATAAAATCAGTGTAGTGTATCAGTGTCCATACATGTTTCCCCTGAGATGGGAAAATACAGCATTCCTATAAAACCTTTTGTAACTCAAAATGGTATTCAAGCGAAGAAGCAATTACCTAAGGACTCATGTTGCTAATGATTGCATAAAATACATTGAGATAAAGCACAGATGCTCACAAACACAGTTCAAAGCTATGGCAGCTTGATACTGATATGCTGAGTGTGGTTCCCAGGGAAGGAGCTTGGCTATGGGACTTGCTGTGCTCAGACTGAGAACTGCCTGTGAAACAGCTTGCTGCAAAACAGATGCTAAACACCATTTTCACTTTTCGCCTTCTTTCGTAAAAGCAAAAATCCTCCTTGGATTTCTTTTAATTAGTGAAAACAGGTACTAACATAGGTCGTTCTTAAAAGTGAAGTGGTATAAAGTGAACTTTTGAAAAGTGTGTGGGGGTGAGGGGGATACCAGTATTCTTGTTGTGATATCATACTATAGTTTTTTAAAACATTACCGTTGATGGAAACTGAGTAAGTATGCATAAGATCTCTCCTGATTATTCCTTCCGACATCATATAAATTACAATTATTTCAATAAAAACTACTCCAACCTCTTTTACCAGTTAGGAGCAGATGATAGAGTTCAGAGAACAGAAATATTCCACCTTTAAAGAGGAGATTGTAGAAGTGAAAGCTGCAGAGGTAGTGAAGCCCAAAATCTGAGTATAAACTCTTCCAAAATCTCTAGCTAAACATAAAACTCCATATACTTGGAATAAAGGAGCTCAGAAAAATATAAAATAGAAACTAGAGGGTCAGGTACTATTAAAATTCAGAACTGCTGCTGCTGAGGTTTGTAAGTTCACTGCATTTTTGACTGTGTTCTCCTAATCACATCAAGTGGCAGAAAGTAGAATCTTCCTGATCTTGAGTATCAGAGGTAGGACGTTAAGGCTGGAAAAACAGTTGGAAATTCCATTTAGAGGAAAACTCCCAGGCATAAAAGAACCCTAAAATCTGAATGTAAAGTATTCCCAAATATTTGGCTGATAGCTAAACTGTTCGTGCAGAGGGACACTCAGGTTTCAAGCGAAATAAGCAGCAAGCTGGAAGCCAATGAAAATTGATCATATACCAGCTGCTGGACATAGCAGGGAGGAATATTTCATAGTTTTATTCTGGGCAAGTATATCACCTGCTATAAAAACAAATAAACAGAAAGTAAATCAAACAAACCAATAGTCCTTAGAATATCTCCGAGTCGCTACGAGGTATAATCTACAACATGTAGTTTCAAACTGATAATGACTATATATTCAAAGAATCAAGAATGTGCATCTTTGTCTATGAGTGACAGTCAATAGAAACTAACAATGCGTGGACACTGATGATGTACTGAGTAAATATTTCAAAGAGGCAATTTTAAATACATTCAGATAATTAAAGGGACATATATTAATGAGTAAAACAGGTAAGAAATCTCAACAGAGAAGTATAAGCTGTAAGAAAGCACCAAATGGAAATTCTAGAACTATATGAAGTACAATACTAGATATGAACACCTCACTACATGAGCCAACAGAAAATCTGAAATAGAGGAAGAAAAATAATCAGTGAAATTAAAGTTATATGAATAGAAATTACCAAATCTGAACATGGAGAAAAATATTTAGTAAAAATGAACAAAACCACAGAGAACTCTGAGGCAATATTAAAAAATCTAAAATATGTGCAAATGTGATCCCACAGGCAAAGAGAGAGAGAAAGAGACAGAAGAATTATTTGGGGAAAAAAAGATCAAATCTTAAATTTACTAAAGAAAACCATTAACTTAGAGATCTAAAAAGCTCATTGAAGCTGAAATAAGATAAACACCCACACACACACACTCCAATCCAATCTCAGTACACCATAGAAAAACATCTGAAAGCCAAGAATATAGAGAAAATCTTGCAAGCAGCAAAACAAAAAGGACACATTAAGTGGAGAGAATTAACAATGTGATCAACAGCTGACATCACCACTACTAATGTAGACCAGAATACTTTGGACTTACAAATTCAAAGTGCTAAATAAAACAAACAAACAAACAAACAAACAAACAAATATGGCAGCCAAGAAATCTATAGCCAGTGCAAGTACTCTACAAATGTGAAAATACAATAGAATTTCTTGACAAAAACCTAGAAAATGCATTGCTACCAGACTGGCACTATAAGAAATAACAAAGGAAGTTCTTTAGGCTCAAGGGAAATGACACTATATGGTAACATGGATATTCAGAAAGAAACAAGAAACACTGGAAAAGATACATAAGTGGTAAAATATAAAAGATTATACAAGTAATTTTTTTTCTCTTCATAATTTTTTTTTCAAAAAGACAACGTAGGGTTTAAAAGGTACATTGATATATATGACAACAATGGCACAAAAGAGGTAGGATATACAGAATTATACTGTTTCCAGATTCTGGTATTTTAATAAAATTAATAATGTTAAATATAAGTAGGTTGTCACGAGTTAACAATGCATGTTGTTATTGCTAAGCAGTCACTAAAAATAATGCAAAGAAATATAGCAAAAAGCTAATAAAGATTAAAATGACAACCTAAAATATTTTTATAAAACCAAAAAAGACAGGAAAAGAAGAAACAAACAAGAGATGAGAAAAATAGGAAATAAATAGCACAATGACAGGCTAAAATCCTGTTATATAATAATCATATTAACTATAAATCAATGAACTATTCTAATTAAAGGCAAAGCTTATTGGATTGGATTTAAAAACAAGATCCAACTCTATGCTGTCTACAAGAGATATATTTTAAATACAGAGATACAAATAAATTGGAAGTAAAAGGATAGAAAATTATACAGTATTCAAATAGTAAGCATGACAAGAAGGGATGAATATTTAATATCGTATAAATTAGATTCTGAGACAGAATATTAGTAGAGATAAGGAGATAGTTCATCCAAGAAAAACCCAATACAACTGAAAGATAAAACATTTATAGGAGTGTATGTAATAAGATCGTTCCACAATACATGAAGCAAAAACTGACAGAATTAAGAAAAAAATAGACAATTTAACAATTATTAGCAAGTACAATTAAATTTCAATAGTGCTCTCTCAGTAATTGATAGGACAAATAGAACATCAGTAAGGATAAAATATATTTGAACAACTATATGAACAAACTTGACCCAACTGACATTTATAAGATAGTACATACCTAAACAGCAGAATGTACATTCTTTTCATGAACACATGGAACATTCACCAAGCCACACAAAACGCAGGGTAATTAAATAAGTTGCAATAAATTCAAAAATTTTAAATTGCACAAAGGTTGGTCTCTAACTATAACAAAACACACAGAAAAGAACAAATATTGTGTAATTCCACTTAGATGAGGTGCCTAGAGTAGTCAAATTCATAGAGATAGAGAGTAGAATGGTGGTTTCCAGTGCGTGGGGTCGGGGATGGGGAAGAAGTAGTAATAGAGAGTTATTGTGTAATGAGTACAGAATGCCAGTTGGGGACAATAAAAAACCAGTGTTCTAAAGATGGATGGTAGTGATAGCTGCACAAAAATATGAATGCCACTGAACTGTACATTCAAAAATGGTTAAAATGGCAAGTTTTATGTTACGTATAATTTACCACAGTAAAGGAAAAAAAAGAAATTATAAAAAATTAGAAAATATTTAGAATGGAATAAATATGAAAATAAAACGTTAAATTTTATTGAATGTTACTAAAGCAGTGCTCAGCAGCACTTTTATAAATTTATTTAAAAGAACAAACATCTTAAATCAAGATCTAAAGTTGCATCATAGAAAGCTAGCCAAAACCAAATTAAATTCAGCAAGAAGTGATGAAATAATAGAATAAGAGTAGAAATCAATAAAATGGGATATTAGGGACAATTTTATGCCCATAAGTTTGAAACATTGGATGAAATGAACACATATGTTGAAGAAAACGATTTATCAAAACAACATCAAGAAGAACATCCAGATAACTCTATGTCTATTAAAGACATTGAATTAATAATTTAAAAGGTTCAAGAAGAAAAATTATAGGACCATGTGGCTTCACTAATGAAGTCTATCAAACACTTAATGAAGAAAATATACCAATCTTTCACAAACTCAGAAAATAGAAGAGTCCATATCCTAACAAATTTTATGGGGCTGATACCCCATCAGGAGTATTATGCTGATATCAAAAACCAAGAAAAGAAAATTACAGACCAATATCTTTCATGAACATAGATGCAAAAATTTTTAACCTGATATTAGCAAGCCAAGTTCAGCATTATATAAAAATAATAATTCATCATAAAAGGGTCTAGTACCAAGAATTTAAGATTTGTTTAACATTCAAATTTCAATCAATGTAATTTATCATATTCGTAGAATAAAGAAGAAAAGCTATATGATCTTCTCAGTAGTAGAAAAAATTTTGAAAAATTTGGTAACAAGCATCTATTAAAAATTCACAGTAAATATCATACTTAGTAAAATTTAAGCATGTTTTACCTAGAATATGGAATGAGTCAAGAATGTCTGCTTTCACCACTTTTATTCAATATTTTATTGGAAGTCCAAATCAGTGTAATAAGACAAGAAAAAGAAATGAGACATCCATATTGGAGAGGAAGAAAGAAAATTATTTTTATTTGCAGATGATTATTGCCATGTACGTAAAATCCTAATAAATATATTTAAAAATATATTAGAACAGGTCAATTTAGTAACTCCATTGGGCATGAGATCAATATACAAAAAAACCTGCATTTCTAATACCAGCAATAAACAACTGAAAAATGAAATTAAAAGTATGATTGCTTTTACAATGGTACTGAAAATAAGTATAGTACTTAGGAATAAATTTAACAAAGATTGATGTGTAAAACATGCATATTAAGTATTACCAAAAATTGCTGAGATAAATTAAAGACCTAAATACATGGAGAAAGATACCATGTTCATGGATTGAAGACTCAATATTGTTCAAATATCAATTCTCCAATTGACATATAGATCTAATACAATTCCCACCCAAATTCCTTCAGTTTTGTAGAAAATGACAAGGTGTTTCTAAATTTGTAAGAAAATACAAAGGACCTGGAATTGCCACAATAATTTTGAAAAAGGACAAAGATGAAGGACTTACATAACCTGATTTTAAGACATGGTATAAATCTTAGTATAAATCTGTAATGAATAAGACAATATGGTCATCTTTAAAAGATATTCAAATAGATCAGAGGAACAGAATAGAGACCAGAAATAGGTCCACACTTACATGGTAAACTGATTTTCAAAAAAGGTTCCAAGTTAATTCAATGGGGGAAAGAGTCTTTTCAACAAGTGGTCCTGATGCAACTGATGTGGTAGGTAAAATAATGATATTCCACCCCCCACCTAAAATGTCCACATCCTAATCTCCAGAACTTGTGAATACATTTGGTTATGACAAAAAGGAATTAAGGTTGCAGGTAGAACCTTAATTTTATTAAGTTTGTTAAGCAGCTGACCTCAACATGGGTAGATTATACTGAGTTTTCCAGGTAGACCCATGTAATCACAGAGATCTTCAAAAGAGGAAGAGGGAGGCAGAAGAGAACCAGAGAGATGGCAGGGTGAGAAAGACTAGGCCCAATGTTGCT
Source organism: Rhinolophus ferrumequinum (assembly GCF_004115265.2). Lineage (NCBI taxonomy): Eukaryota > Metazoa > Chordata > Mammalia > Chiroptera > Rhinolophidae > Rhinolophus > Rhinolophus ferrumequinum. The sequence goes on from NC_046300.1 coordinate 61,672,328, forward strand.
AGTTTTAAATATGGAGGAAGCGGCCATGAGCCAAGAAATGTGGGCAGCCTCTACAAGCCAGAAAGGGCAAGGAAATGGATTCTCCTTCAAGACCCCAAAAAGGAAGGCAGCCCTGTCAACAACTTGATTTTGACTCAGTGAAGGCCATGTTGAACTTCTACACTTCAGAAATGTAAGATGACAAATTTGTGTTGTTTTAAACTAGTAAGTTTGTATTAATTTGCTACAACCATGAAAAAATACTGTAACTTAATATCTGTATGGGGGAGGGGGTGTATGGAATCTCTACTCTTATTTTATACCATTTACAAATTAAATGGAAATGAATCATAAACTTAAATTTAAGACCTAAAACCATAAAACTCCTGGAAAAAAAAACAGAAAAATCTCCATGTTATTGATTTAACCAAAGGTTTCTAAATTATCATACAAAATGCATTAACCACAAAAAAAAAATGGGTAAATTGGGCTTCAACATTTAAAAACAATTTTTTGAAAGATTGTTAAGAAAATAGAAAGATTATTGACAGATTGGTAGAAAATATTTCCCAAACCATATGTATTTGACCAAGGACTTACCTTTATTCTTTACATATTCTTTACATCCAGAATATGTAAAGAACTTGGAAAAATTTGAATTCAGTAATAGATGGGAAAAAAATTTTAAGACACTTCACTGAACAAGATATGACGAATGATCAAACCATACCGTGAATGTTTACATAAAAAAAACTTCATTACAGTAAAAGACACATTGCCATTAATCCTCCTCAGAATACTCCCCTTTACTTCAAACACACTTATCCCATTGTTCTTGCTACTTACTGAAGCAGTTCTGGAAGTCGTCTTTTGTGAGTGTTCTTAGTTGTGCTGTCATGGTTGCCTTGATGTCCTGAATCATTTTCACTTTAGAGAAGAGCCAGAAATCACATGGTGCCAGATCCGGTGAATAAGGTGAATAAGGACACACCATAATGTTTTTATTTGACAGAAAATACCATACCAGAAGCAATACGTGACATGGAGCATTGTCATGATGAAGGGTGATTTATGGCACACTTTGAAACACACCTGCTGTCAACCTTAGCTCACACCCAGCTGACTGCACCAGAGAAGCTGATACTTGTCACACACTGTTACTATGTTCGATGCACCACTTCCTGTTTTGAAGATCCCTGCCTTTCTGTTGGATGGAACTCAGCAGCAGCATTCACCATATTTTGTTATCACAATGGAAAGGCTCCGTGTCACACATAGCTTCTGGTATGGCAATTTCTGTAAAATAAAAGCATTATACTGTGTCCTCATCCATCTTATTCACCAGATCTGGCATCGTGTGACTTCTGGCTCTTCCCCAAAGTCAAAATGATCATGAAAGGTAAATGTTTTGAATCAATTCAGAACATTGAGGCAGCCATGACAGCGCAACGAAAGACACTCACAAAAGAGGACTTCCAGAACTGCTTCAGAAAGTAGGCAGAATGATGGGATAGTGTGTTTGAAGTGAGGGGGAGCATTTTGAGGAGGATTAATGCCAATGTGTCTTTTACTGTAATAATTTTTTTTTAATTTAAACATTAACTGTATTTTTGAATCACACCTGGTATTTGATGACCAGTAAACAGGTTCCATTTCGCAGGTCATCAGGGAAATGGAAATTAAATTAACAAAGAACAACCACTGAACACCTACGAGAATGGCTAAATTTTTTTAAAAAACTAAGGATACTGAGTCTTAGCTGGGATGTGAAACCAATGGAACTCTAATTAATTGCTGATAGAAATGCAAACTTTTTACAGCCACGTTGGAAAACAGGTTGGCAATTCTTATAAAGTTAAATATCTACTTGTTTTTATGACCCATCAGTTCCTTACCTGGGTATCTACCCAAGAAAAATAAAACATAAGTCTACCCTAGGATTTGTAGTGCTGCTACTAATATTCATAGTAGCATTGTTTTTAATATCCAGAAAATAGAGTAAAACACAATTTCCGTCACCTGATAAAGGGAGAAACAAAATGTGATATATCCTAACAATGAAATACTCTTCAGCAATGACAAGGAGCACACTACTGATATATGCAACGATACAGATGACTCACAAGAAGATTATGCTGAGTGATAAATTTTAGATAGAAAAGATTATATACTTTATGGCCCCATTCATATGAAAACTATACTGACAAATGATATTGGTAGTTGGTAGGGGTGAAGGGATGGGATTGATAGAAATGGGGCAAGAGGAAGTCTACTGAAATGAGGGAAATGTTCTCTGTCTTAGATGGCTGGTAGTTACGAGTCTGTGTATTTAGCTGAAACTAATCAGAATGTGCACTTAAAATGGGTGCATTTTATTATATATAAGTTATGTGTTAAACAATTGAAATATAATGAACTCATGTTTATGCTGTGATGAAATTAAAACTGATAATAGCATGTCCTGAGTTTGTGCTCATGGGTTCTTCCTTACAGAGTTTACCTTTTTAAATTATGGGAATCTGTGGGCCTCAGTTGCCTAATGGAAATATTGGAAATAACCAAGACCAGTCATTCACAATACATCAGTTGATATGCCTGGGAACCAACCAATTGAAAGGGGCCTATGGTAACTATAAAGGATCCTAGTGTAAATAACTGATATAGGTGAATTTGTGCATCATTTTATATCATTCCTGGAAATAATAACAGTAGTGTCTACCTCAAGATACTCACAAGGATTAAATGAAGGGAGGCATATGGAATGCTGAGCGCAGTGTGGACACATAATTAGTCCTCAGTACAAAGTAATTGTTACCTTCATGCAGTGTGAGCTTCTCCCTGAGGAAGTGTATGTCAAGACAGTACTCGTCAAACATTGTTTCTGCCTGTCCACCACCTCTTCCCTTTCCTTCAGGTAACCAAATATTCTGTTTTTCTTTGGGCAACTGCCTTTTCCCAGTCGGTGGAGTCCTAGTGAGGCAATCAATCCCACACAGGTACTTAGGCAAGGGGTATTTTATCTGCCATGATTGGATCAGGAATAGACTCTTGGTCCAAGCCAGGCCAGTTAGAAACTTACTGAGATTTAGTAACTGATGAAGGAGAATGTTGGGGTTACTTGTTGCTATTCTCTGTGCCTTGTGGAAATCAGTTTAAGAATGCAGCTCTTATTGTGACAGAAGATTTAAAAGTGAACACACAATGTAATTTATAGATGATGTGATACAGAATTGTACACCTGAAATCTATGTAATTTTACTAACAATTGTCACCCCAATAAATTAAAAATAAATAAATAAATAAATGTAAAAGTTCAGTACTGCAGAGCTGGAGACCTTGTGCTTCTAGAGTCAGTTGAACCTGTGCCTTTCCAATTTCATTTTGTAAATAAAATATGTCCTCCACACCCACTTTGCCTAAATGACTTTGATTTGGGTTTTTGCCATTTGCAACCCAAAAAATCCAACGTTTCATATACTGGTTTTAGCAACAACCTATTTCGTCATCTCTAAAATAAAAGGATAATTGTCCCTATTTTGGAGGAAGGTTATAAGATTAAATCACTTAACATATATATAGGGTTTAGAACAGTGCCTGAAACTTAGCTAGTGCTATACAAGTGTTTGCTACTATTATTATCATCCATTTTCCTTGAAACTATGTTTTGATAGAGTGAGAAGTGTATAAAACATAGGTTTAAAATTTTTCTAACAGCCATTGTCATTAGTGACTAGAATGATGAATAATTAAATTGATGATAAATTGAACTAATATGTATAACAAGGTCATTTATTCCTAATGCATCTTCTTTAGCATGTGTCTTGCCAAGGGTAGGGACTCAATATAGGTTGAATGAAATCGATTTCTGATAGTTTATTATCAAAGCGTACAAAATAACCTTGTTTATTATGAAATTGGGAAGTTTGAATCCTCATAGGTGACTTGCTTAGCTGATTATAGTAATCTCTTCTGTGAGTAAAACTGTAACAACAGCAAACTTAGCCATAAAGTGAAAGCGTTTCTACAATGAATTATAGCTTTCTCTGTCATCTGAAATAGTATTTTGAATAGATTTTTGTGTTTTGTGTAAGACATCTTAGGGTTATCTTATTTGCTGTTATTGAGCCATGTGGACAATCGGGTCTTGAGAGGCCCTTACTTTTCCCAGAGGTGTGTGGTCTTTGAATAATTGCGTTAGATGCTATATTTTATTCTGTCCTTTCCCTTAGTGTTAGACGCTGCCTTTTGCTGGAACTTTGTCTTAACAGTTCCCTTTCCCTTTCTCATTTTTAAATAATAGCTTATATACAGGGAAATGAAATAGCTAAAATTGTTCAAACTAAGTCTAAAATGACAGTAAATACGTTATTAGTGAATATACTTTCCTAAGGATAAAATACATTGGTGTATTTTATATATTTTATTGCCTCATGGTTCTGTTTGGGGTCTTATTTATCCCAAAACAAACCCCTGCCCCGAGTTGAATGCCACATATGTGTTTGCTTAAAAAGGTTCTCCATCTGAATGAACTATTGTCATAAAGCACTCCAATACCTTTTAAACTCAACTGGTAGGACTATAGTTAATGTTACTTTTCAAAACAGGTGCTACAAATAATATGACTTTTCTTTGATTATGTAGCATATTAGCATGCAATCATTAGGATTTAAAGGTGAAAGTTCCTAAATTATATCTACTATATACCACTTGGATATGAAATGGATTGTTCATTAATGTAAAAATGTAGTTTTTAATCAGAATTGTCTAAGTGTTATGGTCTTTGCTAAACATCCCAAACATCCCATAGATGCCCAGATTTGCATTTATATCTTGCTAAGTATGTAAAATAGTCCATATTTACAGTGATTTAAACTCAAGTTAGGATTTGGGATAAAATCTTCATCAGGCCCTTCTGTAAACAACAATAAGAGATAATGAGAAAAATATGAATAAATTACTTGCAGTCTACTATATACTAGCAAAATGAATCGCCCTTACTATGAAACACAATGAGCCATTATTTAAAACAAAGGATGAGGAAAGTTCAGTGACAATCACACACAGACTTGATATAGAGCTTCTTGAAATTTTTTCTCACAATTTGGTCTCCAGGCAACAGTTATGTAGGTGATAATGGCATTTTCATAAATGCTGGTGTGCTTTCAGAGGAGGCTTACACAGAATGGAGAAGTCACAGCTTTCACCATTAGTTTAAACTAAGGGGTCTGATCTTGTCTCCTCTGTCACATAATTCTCATTTTATGTTAATAGAAGTTATGCCTAATTATCAAGGGGAGAGTAGATTTCTAAATTACAGTCTCTTCTAGAAGAATTATGAGAGTAACCTCCATTAACAGTGGGGGGTGTAAAGAAGGCAACTCTTTGAATGTTGAGATAAAAATATGTCCCTCTAGTGGAGGGTTATATTTTATCCGTAACTGAGTAACTTTGACTCAAGTGACCTATATTGAGAAATACATTTAATAGTGGAAAGACTGTGGATTGATGGATCTCTGCCAAGCAGGAAGAGTATTAACAGTAACTGGAGGAATATAGGACATGATGTTGTTCCCAAAATTACCAGGAAAAGAAAATTAATTGAGGGAAAAAATAGTGTGAACTGTTTCCCACCCCCACCTTCCGGATGTTTCCTTGGATGGAATTTTTGTTTCAGATTTCTCTTTTGAAATTTTCAGTGTTTTATAGGCTCTTGTCTAGTGAGAAATAACCCAAAAGCTGTTGTTATTTTTGTAGCAATCACCCTGTACTCAATATATAATTCTCTGAATCCCGTTTGTTGGTGTTCTAAAAAAATTTGCTCCCTCATCTGTGACAAAACCAGCATGCACAGTAATCTTCCAATTTAAAGTCTGGATAAGAATGTCTTCTAGTCCTCAGAAGCGAGCTAAGGATCTCTCTTTAAGAGAGCTCTTTCTTCATGGAATTAGTAGTTTGGGGAGTAAGATATCTTGGTTCTCTTCCTTTCTTCCTCCCCTCCCCTTTCCTCCTACTTTCATCCTGCCCCCTTCTTCCTCTCCCCTTTCTCTTTTCTCCCTCCTTTCCTCTTCACTTCTGCCTTCTTCTCCATTTCTTCTGCCTCCCTCTCCTCTTTTTCTTTCCACATTAGTTCCTATAACATTGCTAAAATAATCTGTCCCAGATATCAAGTGCTTTGACATTTTTATGATAGAAAATGCACCCAGAATTTAATTTGATTATTAAAAAAAGAACTGAAGATTAAATTTCTTATAATAATTTGCTACTATTTTATTGACATTATGTCTTCAGGATTTAGCTAGCATCATCTGAAGTAGGTGGTAAAATGAAAACAAACCAACAAGCAAAAACAAACAAACAACTAAACAAGCTGTATTTTTTCAATATCTAATAAGGATTGAAAACTGTTTCTAAAATTTAGGAACTGGATTACTGATATTTTTTCTGCACTGGCTTCCAAAAGGAATTTGGATGTATTTGTGGTGCATTACACCATTTTTTTCCATTACACTATGTTTAAGGCTAATTTCAAGACAGGCAATCATCAAGCCGCAAACATTCCTCTGAAAGATGCAGCGTCCTTAGTTGTATGAACTTAGCTTCTGAGTAAGCATGGCCTTTGATTTTTGAGCTCAGGACTTGTGCACCATCATCTCCTGCATGACCTATCTATTTCCGGGTTTCGAGTCTATAATGCAGATTCTGACATTTGGGTCTACAATGCAGCGCAGCTGCGTCCCTTAAGCATCTAATTTTTTTAAATTTAAGAAGTAGATTGATTCCTCACATAGGCATTCTTAGAAAATATAAGACTTGCTAATATTGTTAAGATAATAAAATGCTTTACGAAAAAAGGAATTACACATTTAAGAAACTTGATCTAAAATGAAGCCCAATTCTCTCCATCCTGTCAAATTTTGGGGCCGATTTTGTTTAAATCAGTGACTACTGCAGGACTAAGCACATAGTATGAGTTCATCAAATGTTAGTTTAAATAGATGGGAAGAAAATGGTCTCAAATGAAGCTTAACTTTCTGCAACCATACCCTATCTCTTCAGTGAAAAGGATAAAAAATTATTGAAAATTGAATATAAAATCTGAAACTTTAACAGTCTTCCAGACACTGGAAGACTTGCCATTACGATCACTCAATAGCATTAACCTTTGTGTTCCTTGACTTGGCTTGTATCATTTCAGGTTCTCTCTTAAAATCTGTATATACTGACATGATAAACTAATGCAAAGGAATGCAAAATGCACAGGAGCAAGGAAGGGGCAAATATACATGCAAATACACATACATGTACTTTTGTGTGTACATATATATTATGTAACAAACAGATTCAATATTTCTGAAAAGGTATGTAAGAAATTGGTTATGAGATTGCCTTTAGAATGAGATAGGGCAAGAATATGAATTTAATTTTTACTACATGTGCCTATTAAATTTAAAAAGTAGATTAAAAGCCCCTTCTCCTATGTAATTATTTACAATACTAAGCTGGTATTAAAGCTGATCTCAATTAGATGTCTCCTAATTATACATCAAGTCTGAAATAAGGGGCTTACCCCAATACCTTGCTGAGAGTCTCTTACATGTTTATAACATAATTTATTTATAATGTGACAGAAAAATGACCAGATTACATTACTAATTAGGGTCTAAATATTGGCTTGGTCACTGTGTGTCTGCAGAAACTCCACTGAGAAAGCAGAGAGAAAATTCTAATGCAAGTCAACGACAGACATTTTTATAAAACCAACTATAAACATTTGTGTGTACATATGTCTCATTGGAATCTTATGGAATATCTGAATATGTTACATAATATACACTGTATCTGAACCTCAAATTGCAACTAATTTTCCAGGGTTAAAAGAAAAATTTGAAGAACTGATGAGAGAATGTGGTATGTACCAGTTAGGTATGACTGCGTAAAAAAACACCCAAAACACAATGACTTAAAATAACAAACATCTGATTTGCTCATGATTCTGCTGGATGCTTCGAGCATGGGCTGGTCTCCCTCACTTGCCTGTGGTCAATTGGAAGTGACCACAGTGGAGCTGCAGGCTGGCGCTGCTCATTAGTTTGGGGTTTCACATTCACCTGGGACGTCAGCTGGCACAATTAGGCTGGCTGGTCTCTGACCCACACTGTCTCCCCTCCTCCTGCAGGCTAGCCTGAGGTTGTTCTCACGACTCGACTCGTTCAGAGTCCCCATAAACAAAGTGACAGCTTACACAGCCACTCAAGGAGCAAGCCTGGAATGGGGACGCTGCCCCTTTTGCTGCATTGTGTTGGCCAAACATGCCACGAGTCAGCGCTGATGCAAGGGGATGGGAAGTTTTTGGAGGGCCGGGGAAACTTGCCAGGGGAAAGAATCCTGGGAAGGAAACCGCTATGGACACATGGTCTTGAGCTTTAGGAGAAGAATCCTGATTGGGAGAAACGGATATAATTAAAATTTTTATAAATTCCGAACAGAAAAAGAGTAATTAATTTTAAATTAACTTTGGGGAATGTGTCATCATAATTTCATGTCTTTTATTTGTTTTCATCTTTTTCCATCATTATAATAATAGTTGTAATTTGCTGAGTATGCACAATGTACCAGATACTCCACAATTCATAAGGTACGTTATATACATTTATTTCTCATTTTTACCACTACAATGTAAGATAGATATTATTCCCATTTTACAGACCAGGAAACTAATGTTCACCGGTAAATACTAAGTGGCAGATCCAGCCATCAATTCTAGATCTGTGTGGCTAGAAATTCAAGGCTTTTCATAGTAGAGTAGACTCACACATCTGGAATTAATTTTTGTGAATTCAACTATAGGTGCACCACATTGAGGCCAAGGGTGGAGGTTGTAAGAGAATGAAAGAGAAAACAATTTAAATAATAAGGATAATTCAGTCAACCAGTTCATCCAATAAGTATATGTTTTACAAGAACTCTGAGTTGGGCACTACAAATCTGTTGTGACTTCAGGTAATTACACCTCCCAGGTGCCTCAAAGCTGATGTGATTCTGATATTTTTGTTTCCTTTAATAATATGGCTCCAAATATAAGCCAGTTCTTTCATCTCATGTTCAATTCGAGAAAGAAAATGATCAAATTAGTATTAGAGGCAAAAATCATCTATCTTGTATAGACTGTGAGTTTAAATTCATTGTCTAGTATGCCACATTACTGGGGAATTTTCAAGGATAATTTTGACTCTAACATACTTTTCATTTTAAGGGCAAAGTTCTGACCTTGTACTTCAATAGGATACAAGTTCAGTTAAGTATGCTGCATTACTTGGAGGAGTGGGTTTTAATGTTTGTGTAACAAAATGCCTGTCTAAAGTGAGTTATAAAATATTTATTCTGCAGTCATCAGGTGTGTTGATCTAGTTAAGTGTATCAGAAAAATAAGTGACATAACTGTGACAGTGCTATTGCAATGCGATGAAACAGCAGTCTATCCATTTTGTAGAAAACTTAGATTGTATATTATGTTTTATGAATGAATCACTACTTAATTTATAAAAACTCTTCTGAAAGGAAGATGAAAGCTTTGTTATCAAGTATGCCTGTTTGTTATCATAAAGTTAACATGAAAAACAGTATGTAAAGTGAAGAGAGCTAATAAAATTATCTTACCACAAACATTTCATTTTATTTTATAATGCTCGTTTTTTGAGATATAACTTACATAGAGAAATGTGCACATGAATGTGTACAGCTCAGTATATCCTCACACATTGTATACACATGTGTGAACGGCACCTACAAACACGCATATTAGGAGCCCCTTTATTCTCCTTATCCCGACACAACTTCTCCTACCCCTCAGAGAAGCCACTATTCTAAACTTTGACTGTACAGTATGGATGAATTTTGCCTACATTGTACTTTATTAAATGGAATCATATGGTATGTACCTTTTTGTATGTCCGACTTCTTTTATTCAGCATTGAGTTTGTAAGTTGATGAGTGAGACTGTGTGCTGTTGCAGATGGCTTATTCTCATTGATGATGAGTGAATACACCACTATTAACCCATTCCATTGGAATGTGCATTTCCGTAGTTCCCCATTTGGGGCTATTAAAAATAATGCTGCTATGAATTTTCTAATACATGTCTTTTTATGAATACATGTGCATAGTATTGTTGTGAATGTACGTGGAGTGGAATTTTTAGGTCATGTTTTTTATCTTTGGTAGAAAATGTTAGCTTTTAAAAGTGGTTGCCAGTTCACACTCACATCAGAACTATATGTGGGCTCCTAACACAGTATTTTCTACTTCTTTTATTAAATCCATTATGGTTACTTCTTATTAGCTCCTACCTAAAATAGTGTAATGATTGAAGTTTCCTATAATAAATATATATGATCTCAAGTTTCCACATTAGCAATTTCAAGAAGATAATTATTTTTAAAAACCCTCTGATTATTAGAGGGAAGATATTGTTCTTAACAGAGTTACACTGAAACTCACCTTCAGAAAAACAGATGATAATTATAGGTTTAACTGAAAAGTGATGGTAGCTGGTTTGTGTTTATTTTTTAACCTTCTCCCTTATCTTATAAAACTGTTACGAATGACTAACTCATGTTTTGTATTCATTAAAAAAAAAAAAAAAAAAACTTGTAATATAACAATATTTTTTATTTTTATGTTTCAGTGTCTTTTGGTTTTCTTTCTTCAGTATGATTAAGGTCCAGATAAAGTTAGAAAACAATCCTTTCAAAGCAGTCTTGCACATTACTAAGACAAAGTTCTATGTAGAAAAAATACCTAAGAGTTCTATTTCTTAGTATATGCTTAAATTAAGAACCCTTTTATATGTGCTAGTTCCCATTTTGCATCTCAAAAGGTAAGTGTTTCTATAAATAGGAAGTCTCTAGAGAATGCGATTTTTTGAGAATTAAAATTTTCATAAGTATTTGGTTAGGGAGCTATGATTTATAAAGTCATAGTTACTTTTTATAAATTATAAAAAGGTGAGAAAAAGTTAAAATAATAGAAATTATAGAAGACAGTATCACTCTACAAAGTCAATGGCGGTGGGACTTTAAAAGTTGGTGTTTCTCAATTATGTTTTTTTTTGTTTGTTTCTAAAGACTTTATAAATCAAAGATATTTGCAGATGATATTAACTATTTGACTTGGTTATATGACTTGGTTCATTTCTAGTGACCTTAGTGGAAAGGTCACAAGAAGTATTGAGCCATCTGCAGTTCAATCACTAATTATTTTAATTGTTCCTTCTGTGAAAAGAGGCTATTTATATACAAGTCAGGAGTTTTCTGAACAGTGTATTCTAAAACTTACGGATGAATGGCAACTGGTTTAAACAGAGTTCAAATTATTGAACAATACGAATGCCATATTTTAACTACATAGATTAAAATGTGGAATTTAGTGAAGGGAATTTAGTGAAGGGAAACTAATCAATATAAATGAAGAAAGTGATTTTGACTAAAGTATGAAGATGTCCAAGAGGAAGTGACTTAGCAAAAAACACTTCACATTAAAGGGACTCTTGGAGATATTACATGACATTGAAAGCTCAAGGATAAAATGTTGGAAGGCAATCCGTACTTAGAAAGAAGTATGATAATTTGCAAGGTATAGAAAAGATGCTGGCTCAGTATCATAAGTTCTATGATGAGAAGAGGAAGGAAAACACTGTTTCAACCACACTTGATACATTTTCTTTTTTTTTTCCCCCAAAGAAATAAAACATCTTGTGTTACTCAGCTCGGGCTGTCATAACAAAATGCCATAAACCGCATGTTTTAAACAACAGAAATTTATTTTTCACAGTTCTGGAGGCTGGGAACTCTAACACCAAAGTGCTGGCAAGTTAGGTTTCATTCCAGTGCCTCTTTTCTTGTTTTATAGGTGACCATCATCTCCCTGTGTGCTCACAGGACCTCTTGTTTGTGTGCTTGCACACAGAGATAAAGATATCTCTCTCTTTCTCTTCCTCGAAGTCCACCAAGTCTGACAGAGTAGGGCCCCATCTAACCTGTCTATCTTAAGGATGGGGACACGTTTATCCATCTGCTCACAGACCCTGGTGGTCAGTAGTAGCCCCATGGATATAACTACCTCAACTTCCAGGAAGTAAGCAGCTTGTTGTAGGCACCCCATGCCATGATGTATTAGATAAGTTTTGGAGAAGGAAACAAGAGAGACATGAAGTATTGCAAAAACTTCACATTAAAGGGTCTCTTAGAACTATTTTATGACAAAATATTGAAAATTGATTCAATCTTATGAACTAGTGAGTCCCTGTGAGGTTTTACAGTACAAAGCTGGTCAAAACTTAAACCATCATCATGTCAGTGACTGGAGTAAAAGGAGGATAGAAAGTGCTATAGGATACGTATGTGTCTGATACACTATCAGAAAATATGTATGTACGTACTTGTGTACTGTTTATCTCTAGATTTCACAAGAATATGAATTTCAAGGGTGAAATTAGGTAAGCAGAATCTGAGAATCTTAGATTAAGCCTGTGGCCCCTGAAAAGTCAAAAGTCATCTCAGGCTCTCAGCAGAAGCACAAGCAAATCCTCAACGGTGCAAAGTCACCCAGGTTCTCAATTCATTAAGGTCAACTAGCAGATGATCATAAGCCACCACGAGTGATAGTTAGCAAAAGTAAGCAAGCAGTCAAATTTAGAATCTAGTTATTTGATAAAAGAATATCACATACAGAATACATATTCCTATTTAAAGATATAAAAGATAAAATTAAAAGGAGAAAGTAACTTTTGAAGTTATCAAAAATAATCAGATATATAGACTTCAAGAAAAGTCTATTTTTGCACCCAGTATGGCCAGCTCTCTGACGTAAAAACTGTGCCGGAAAACAAAGATGTATGGTTCATGCATGTAAATGTGTACAGAAAAATAATTAATTCAAAAATGATTAGGGACAAAAATTCATGAAATAAAAAGTCTCAACTATCTAAGAAGACATAATGATTCAAAATACATATGTGCTTCACAAAATAGCCTCAAAAAATATAAAGCAAAAATTGTTAGAGTTACAGAGAAAGAGAAAAAGAGACAGTCTAATATCACATCAGGATATTTCCAAAACATCATCATTTATGAAAGGGCTGGCATGTATCCATCCTATTGGAAATTGTCTATTTTATTACTTTTTTCAATATTGCTTGTTTCTTGAAAGTGGTTGAGTCTTGCTTTTTGGCCTAGAACATGGTAACGCTTTATAAAAGTTCCATGTTCACTTAAGAAGAATATGGCCCATCTTGTTGTTAGGCACAAGCTTTAGTATACATCTTCTACAGATTCAGGTTTATTAATTATAATCTTCAAACGTTGTATAAGTTTATGTTTATTCACATAAAGAAAGCACCCGACTCAGATGCCTTTATAGGACAATTCTACAACACTTTCAACGAACAAATCATTCCATGTTCATGCAAATTATTTCACAGAATAAATAAAGAGAGACTATGCCACAATTTCATTCTGTGAGTCAAAATGGAAAAAAGAGGTCATCTCACTCATAGACATAAATGTGAAGATGTTAATCAAAATATTGGCGAAATAAACTAGGCAATCTGTACAAATGGTGATGCATAAAAAACAACTTAATATTCTGGGAATTCAGAGGAGAGTTTACATAAAATGTTCAACAATTTCTTGTGTATGACAGCAAAACCACAGACAATAAAAGCAAAAATAGACAAATGGGACTACATCAAATTATAAATCTTTTGAACAGCAAAGGAAAAAAAATGAACACAATAAAATGGCAACCTATGGAATGAAAGAAAATGTTTGCAAACTACATATCTCATAAAGGATTAATATCCGAAATATTCAAGGAACTCCAACACCTCAAGAGCAAAAAACCAAATAACCCCATTAAAATGAGCAAAGGGACTGAAAAGATTTATTTCTCCAAAGTAAGCACACAATAGCCAACAGGTACATGAAAAGTGCTCACATCACTGATCATCAGGGAAATGCAAATCCAACCCACAATGAGATAGCATGTCACACCTGTTAAGATGGCTATTACTTAAAAAACACAAAAGATAAGTGTTGACAAGGATGTAGAGAAAAGGGAAGATTGTACAGTGTTGGTAGGAATGTAAATTGGTGCAGTCACTGTGGAAAACAGTATGGGGGTTCCTTAAAAAAAACTGAATAGAATTACCATATGATACAGCAATCCCACTTCTGGGTACATTCCCAAAAGAGTTGAAGCTGGGATTTTGAATAGATATCTGCACTCCAGTGTTCACTACAGCACTATTCACAGTAGCCAAGACATGGAAGCAACCTAAATATCCATCAGTGGATTAATGGATAAAGAAAATGTGGTATATACATACAATGGAGTATTGTTCAGCCTTATAAAAGGAGGAAATCCTGTATTTTTTTAAATCGCCATGGCTGCGATAATTATTTTTAATTTCGTGAGCCAGTGTCAGTTGGTTTGGTAGACTAAAACAGTTATGTATAATGTCAACTGTTTCAATGTTATCAATTCAGCTTTTACAGAACTTACTTTGACAGTATAGGGTTGTCATCTGGCAATCACAGAGCACTTTAGAAAGCTCAATATGAATGTATCCTAAAAGGGAAATGCATCAAGATGGACATTTTCAAAAACATTTTCTTGTGGTGATTATAGGAAATCCTGCCACTTGTGACACCATGGATGAACCTGGAGGACATTATATTATGTGAAATAAGTCAGACACTGAAGGTCAAGTACTTCACACTACTACATACATGAGGAATTTATTTATTTATTTTTAATTTTTTTTAATTTATTGGGGTGAAAATTGTTAGCAAAATTACATAGATTTCAGGTGTACAATTCTGTGTTACATCATCTATAAATCCCATTGTGTGTTCATCACCCAGAGTCAGTTCTCCTTCCATCACCATATATTTGATCCCTTTTACCCTCTTCTACCACCTCCCTCCCCCCTTACCCTCTGGTAACCACTAAACTATTGTCTGTGTCTATGAGTTTTTGTTTCTCATTTGTTTGTCTTTTTCTTTTGTTGTTTTTGGTTTATAGGCCACATATCAGTGAAATCATATGGTTCTCTGCTTTTTCTGTCTGACTTATTTCGCTTAGCATTATATGCTCAAGATCCATTCACGTTGTCACAAATGTTCCTATATCATCTTTTCTGACCGCCGAATAGTATTCCATTGTGTATATATATCACAACTTCTTTATCCATTCATCTATCGAAGGACATTTTGGTTGTTTCCATGTCTTGGCCACCATAAACAAAGCTGCAATGAACATTGGAGCACACTTGTCTTTATGGATAAATGTTTTCAGATTGTTTGGGTAGATACCTAGGAGAGGGATTGCTGGGTCATATGGTAATTCTATTCGTTATTTTTTGAGGAACGGCCACACTGCCTTCCATAGCAGCTGCACCAGTCTGCATTCCCACCAACAGTGTATGAGGGTTCCTTTTCCTCCACAGCCTCTCCAACACTTGTTACTATTTGTCTTGTTGATGATAGCCATTCTAACTGGGGTGAGGTGATATCTCATTGTGGTTTTTATTTGCATTTCTCTGATGATTAGTGATGTTGAGCATTTTTTCATATGTCTATATGCCATTTGTATGTTCTCCTCATTTGCCATTTGTATGTTCTTCTCTTTGGAGAAATGTCTCTTCAGGTCCTCTGCCCATTTTTCAATTGGGTTGTTTGTTTTTTTGTTGTTGAGTTTCATGAGTTCCTTGGATATTTTGGATATTAGACCCTTAGCAGAGGCACTGTTTGCAAAAATCTTCTCCCATTCAGTTGGTTGCCTCTTTATTTTGTCGATGGTTTCTTTTGCTGTGCAGAAGCTTTTAAGTTTCATATAGCCCCATTCGTTTATTTTAGCTTTTACTTCCATTGCTGTGGGGACAGAGCCCCAAAAAGCAGTTTCCAGGCTCTCGGCCTCACATAGAAAGGTGCTGGCTCAGGTAGTAAATGGCCATCGACTGTGATCAAATGGCCATCAGCTGTGGCTAGTTGGCCGTCAGCTGTAACCATTGAGCCATTGGCCATGAATATAACTGCCGTGGCTACGCTAGCAGAGAATGGGGGCTAGCAAGAAGATGGTGGCTGGGCCTGCAAGCGGCGCAGTGAGGGTTGAGAATTGTGTGGCTCCTGTTTCCTGTGTCTCCAACCCATCCTCCAGCGAGAATATAGTGGTATGACTCCCCTACCTATGGCTCCGTGGGTGTTCCTTTTTGGCCTCGCAGCGTCCTGCGTTCTTATGTGGGGAGCGGGAGCTGAGACCCCGCAGGCCGTCCTGCACGACAATTGCCTTTGGAGTCAAATTCATAAAGTGCTCTTTGAACCCAAGATCCATAAGTTTAGTACCTATGTTTTCTTCTATGCAGTTTATTGTGTCAAGTCTTATGCTTAAGTCTTTGATCCATTTTGAATTAATTTTGGTACATGGTGACAGATACCAGTCCAGTTTCATTCTTTTGCACGTGGCTATCCTGTTCTCCCAGCACCATTTATTGAAGAGGATGTCTTTCCTCCATTGTATGTTTTTAGCTTCTTTGTCAAAAATTATCTGTCCATATTTATATGGTTTTATTTCTGGGTTCTCAATTCTATTCCATCGGTACATGTTGTTCTGCCAATACCATGTTGTTTTAATTATTGTAGCCCTGTAGTACAAGCTAAAGTCAGGGAGTGTGATACCTCCAGTATTGTTCTTTTTTCTGAAGATTGCTTTGGCTATTCGCGGTCTTTTGTGGTTCCAAACAAATCTGATGATTTTGTGTTCTATTTCTTTAAAAAACGCCATTGGGATTTTGATGGGGATAGCATTAAATCTGCATATTGCTTTGGGTAATATGGCCATTTTAACTATGTTGATTCTTCCAATCCATGAGCACGGAATGTCTTTCCATTTCTTTGTGTCTTCTTCAATTTCTTTCAAAAATGTCTTATAGTTTTCAGCATATAGGTACTTCATATCCTTGGTTAAGTTTATTCCTAGGTATTTTATTCTTTTTGCTGCAATTGCAAAAGGAATTGTTTTTTGTATTTCTTTTTCTGAGATTTCATTGTGAGTATATAGGAATGCAATGGACTTTTGTATGTTGATTTTGTAGCCAGCAACTTTACTGTATTCGTTGATTGTTTCTACTAGCTTTTTCGTGGAGTCTTTAGGGTTTTGTATATATAGCATCATGTCATCTGCAAAGAGTGATAATTTAACTTCTTCATTCCTAATTTGGATGCCTTTCATTTCTTTCTCTTGCCTGATTGCTCTGGCAAGGACTTCCAACACTATGTTGAAAAGCAGAGGTGATAGGGGACGGCAGTGTCGTGTTCCTGAACGTAGAGCAAAGGGCTTCAGTTTTTCACCATTAATTATGAGATTAGCTGAGGGCTTGTCATATATGGCCTTTATTATGTTAAGATATTTTCCTTCTATACCTATTTAATTAAGTGTTTTAATCATAAATGGATGTTGTATCTTGTCAAATGCTTTTTCTGTATCAATTGATATAATCATATGAATTTGTCCTTTACTTTGTTTATGTGATGTATCACATTGATGGGTTTGCGGATGTTGAACCATCCTTGTGCCCCGGGGATGTACCCCACTTGGTCGTGATGAATAATCTTTTTAATGCATTGTTGTATTCGATTTGCTAAAATTTTGTTTAGGATTTTTGCATCCGTATTCATTCAGAGATATTGGCTGTAGTTTTGTTTTTTGTGTTGTCCTTACCGGGTTTTGGTATCAGGGTAATGTTGGCCTCGTAAAATGAGTTAGGGAGTTCTGTCTCTTCTTCAATTTTTTGGAAGAGTTTGAGCAGGATTGGTATTAGATCCTTTTTGAAGGTTTGGTAGAATTCACTAGTGAAGTCATCTGGTTCTGGACTTGTGCTTTCGGGAAGGTTTTGGATGACTGATTCAATTTACTTACTGGTGATCGGTCTGTTTAGATTTTCCAGTTCTTCATGGTTCAGCCTTGGAAGGCTGTATGTTTCTAAGAACTTGTCCATTTCTTTTAGGTTATTGAATTTGGTGGCATATAGTCCTTCATAGTATTCTTGGATGATCCTTTGTATTTCTGTGGTGTCCGTGATAACTTCCCCTTTTTCATTTCTGATTTTGTTAATTAGTGTCTTCTCTCTTTTTATATGAGTGAGTCTAGCCAAGGGTTTGTCAATTTTGTTAATCTTTTCAAAGAACCAGCTCTTTGTCACATTAATTTTTTCTATTGTCTTTTTGTTCTCTATTTCATTTAGTTCTCCTCTGATTTTTGTTATTTCCTTTCTTCTGCTGACCTTGGGTTTCACTTGTTCTTCTTTTTCTAGTTCTTTAAGGTGTAACATGAGGTTATTTACTTGGGATTTTTCTTGTGTCTTGAGATAGGCCTATAATGATATGAATTTCCCTCTTAAAACTGCTTTCGCTGCATCCCCAAAATTTTAGTAGGATGTATTTTCATTGTCATTTGTTTCTATGTATCTTTTGATCTTTCCTCTAATTTCCTCTTTGACCCAGTCGTTCTTTAAAAGTATGTTGTTTAATCTCCATGTATTTGTGTTTCTTCCGGCTTTCTTTTTGTAGTTGATATCCAATTTCAAAGCCTTGTGATCGGAGAATGTGCTTGGTATGATTCCAATCTTCTGAAATTTGCTGAGGCTGATTTTATGTCCCAATACATGGTCTATCCTTGATAATGTTCCATGTGCACTAGAAAAGAATGTATAGTCTGATGTTTTAGTACGAAGGGCTCTATATATGTCAATTATGTCCATTTCATCTAATGTGTCATTTAGGGCTGCTATTTCGTTATTTATTTTCTGTTTGGATGATCTATCCATAGCTGTCAATGATGTATTTAGGTCCCCTAGTATAATTGTGTTTTGGTCAATTTCTTCCTTTAGTTCTGTTAGTAGTTGCTTGGTATATTTTCGTGCTCCCTGATTGGAGGCATAAATATCGAAGACTGTTATGTCTTCTTGTTGTATAGTCCCCTTTACCATTATGAAATGTCCATCTTTGTCTCTTGTTATCTTTTTCACCCTGAAGTCTGTTTCATCTGAGATCGTTATGGATACACCTAATTTTCTCCGGGTACCATTTGCTTGGAGTGTCAATATCCACCCTTTCATTTGATTCAATGCTTGTCCTTGTAGCTGAGATGTGTCTCTTGGAGACAGCATATGGTTGGGTTTAGTTTTTTGATCCAATCTGCTACTCTGTGTGTTTTTATTGGTGAGTTCTGTCCATTTACGTTTAGGTTGATTATTGATATGTGAGGATTTCCTGTCATTCTATCTTTAGTTTTCTGGTAAGGCTGTGTCTCCATGGTTTCTTTGCCTTTTTGTTGTTGTCTATTATTTCTGTGTGGTGGTATTCTATGATGTTTCCCTCTGTTTCTTCTTTTATTACAGTATATATTTCAGTTCTGAATTTTTTTTGAGTGGCTACCCTTAAGTTTATGTAAAAGAAAGTTTGATATTTAGAGTATTCCATTTTCTTCAGCACGCTTACTTTCTCCATTCCCATATTCCGGTTCAGGCCTTTACTCTCTCCCTTTTTATGTTTTGCTTGCCACAAATTGTCCCTGTTGATGGTGGTCGAAGAGCCTCCCTTAGTATTTATGTAGTGCAGGTCGTGTATTACAAAATTCCCTCAGCTTCTGTATGTCTGGAAAGGTCTTTATTCCTCCTTCATATCTAAAGGATATCTTTGCTGAATATATTATTCTTGGCTCATAAGTTCTCTTTTTCAATAGTTTGAATATTTGGTTCCACTCCCTCCTGGCTTGTAGAGTTTCTGCTGAAAAATCTGATGATAATCTAATGGGCTTTCCTTTATAGGTTACCTTCTGCTTTTCCCTGGCTGCCTTGATGATTCTTTCTTTGTCGTTGATTTTAGACAGCTTCAGTACAATGTGCCTTGGAGAAGGCCTGTTGGGATTGAGGAAATTAGGTGTTCTACTTGCTTCTTGGATTTGAGGATCCAGTTCTGTGCACACGTTTGGGAAGTTCTCATCAACAATTTATTTGAATATATTCTCTGTTCCCTTCTCTCTTTCTTCTCCTTCTGGTATGCCCATTATTCATATATTGCTCTTTCTGATGGAATCAGAATGTTCTTGCAGAGTTCTTTCATTTCTTTTAAGTCTCAAGTCTCTTTCCTCTTCCATCTGTGTCATTTCCAGGTTTCTATCTTCAATGTCACTGATTCTTTCCTCCATCCGGTCAACTCTACTACCTAAGCTGATTATTTCATTCTTAATTTCTTCTATTGAGTTCTTAATCTCCAGAAATTCCATTTGGTTCTTTTTTAAGATTTCAATCTCTTTCGTAAAATGCTCATGTTTTTCTTTGATTGTGTTTCTGAGTTCATTAAACTGCCTTTCTGTGTTTTCTTGCATCTCATTGAGTTTTTTCAGAACTGCAATCTTGAATTCTCTGTCATTTAAGTCATATATTTCCATCGCTTTAAGTTCTTTTTCTGGAGACTTTTCACTTTCTTTCTGAGCTGTCTTGTTGCCTTGGTTATTCATGGCAATTACTGATTTATTATTTCTCTTCCTAGACATCTACAGGAGTGGCTTCTACAACAGGTTGATAGGAAGAGGTCTTTCTTTTGTTTTCCAGTACTTGTTGGTAGAATGTTTTATTTTCTCTCTGACTGCAGTCTCTTTTTTCCTCTCTTACACGGTAGTGCTATGTTTTCTCTGCACTATTCCAGCTTCTCACACAATGGGGCGATTCCCTGGGAGATAGGCTTCATTTCTGTTAATAGTTCACCTGGGTCACAGGGCGCAGTGTCCAGGTGGGTATGCAGAGAGCTTTTGAATTTCCAAAGCTCTTCTTCCTGCACCAGATTCAGAGCCCATATGTTTCAGCAGTTCTGTTTACTCCTGCAGGGATCTGCCCAGATTGCTGGGGCCAGGACCGGGGTGAGTTGTGAGAGGTGGCCCAGAGCAATGGCAGCGACCACCACCACAGCCGGTCCTGCTTCCACAGCTCCCTCCCCTTTGCCGGAACTAGTCCGGCTGCAAATCTGTGTCTGCGGTCCACAGTTCTCAGAACAGCAAATATTCTGTTCTTTTGATCTGACACTGCACTATTCCGCTTCTAGCACCGTGCAGGTGGGGGGCGAGGCGAGCTCTGGGAGGGTAGGGACGGGGCGGCTAGTCTCAGTGCCTAAGGCTTCCGTTCTCTGCTCGGCAGTGAGGGCTTAGACCACCGTTTTCTGCCTTCTTCCCTCAGTCTTTTCTCCGAGGTCTCTGTTGTGAGCGTTGAGTTCAGTCGTGTTATATGCTGCCCCCTCAGCCCTGTGGGCCATAAGCGAAGCCCTAGCAGTCCGAGTTCTTCTCTCTCCCTCAGCTGTGGTAGTTCCTGGATGCAGCAAGCTCGGAGCACTGAGCCAGGTCTGCGTCCTGCGCTCGCCCGGGCGGCTCCGTCTCCGCACTTCTCCCTTCCCTGCTCCCCCGCTTGTGCGATTCGCCCTCCTTTAGGTGAATTCAGTAGTGGGCCTCTTCGTCTTTCCTGTCTGCTGTGCAGGGAGTCCTTTGTGGTGTTATTGTTGATCGATTAGTTGTAAATTCCAGGGGAGCTTTACAGAGGCTCAGCTCACGCCGCCGTTTTGATGACGTTACTATTTATTTATTTTTTTAAGATTTTATTGGGGAAAGGAAACAGGACTTTATTGGAGAATAGTGTGTACTTCCAGGACTTTTTCCAAGTCAAGTTGTTGTCCTTTCGATCTTAGTTTTGGAGGGCACCGTTCAGCTCCAGGTCCAGTTGCCGTTGTTAGTTGCAGGGGGCGCAGCCCACCATCTCTTGTGGGAGTCGAACTGGCAACCTTGTGGTTAAAAGGACACACTCCAACCAACTGAGCCATCTGGGAGCTCAGCAATTAAACTCAGAAACAGGCAGTGGAATGGTGGTTGCTTGGGGCTGCAAGAAGGTGGAAATGGGGAGGTATTAGCCAAAGGGTGAAAGTTTCAGTTCTGCTGGATGAATAAGTCTTAGAGACTGTGAGTATAGCACAGTGCCTGTAACAGCACAGTTAACAATACTGTATTGGTTACTTAAGAATTAGTGAAGAGGGTAAACCATATGTGTAGTATTTTATAATACACGCAAAAAATTATAAATAAGGAGGGTGGGAGAGGACTTTTGGAAGTGATGGATATGTTTATGGCATAGACTGTGGTGTGATGGTTTTATGGATATGTACTTATCTCCAAACTCATCAAGAAGCATACATGAAATACGTACAGCTTTTTGTATGTAAATAATACCTGTATAAAGAGTTTTTTTAATTCACATATTCCACAATTAATACAATTAAAAATAAAAACCACATCATTTCAATAGATGTCAAATAAGCACTTAGTAAATTCCACACTCATTTACGATAAAACTTTTAGCAAACTATGACTAGAAAGGAATTTCTTTTATCTGTTAAAGAGTACCCAAAAACCTATGTCAAACATAATTCTTAACAGTAAAACAGTAGAAGCATTACCTTTAAAAATAGGAACAAGACAGGATGCTGTGGGGACAGAGCCCCAAAAAGCAGTTTCCAGGCTCTTGTCCTCACATAGAAAGGTGCTGGCTCAGGTAGTAAATGGCCATTGACTGTGATCAAATGGCCATCAGCTGTGGCTAGTTGACCATCGGCTGTAACCAGTGAGCCATTGGGCACTAATATAACTGCCATGGCTAGGCTAGCAGGAAAAATGGGAGCTAGCAAGAAGATGGTGGCTCAGCCTACAAGTGGCGCAGTGAGGGTTGAGAATTGTGTGGCTCCTGCTTCCTGTGTCTCCAACCCAGCCGCCAGGGAGAGTATAGTGGTGTGACATCCCCATCTATGGCTCCCTGGGTGTTCCTTTTTGGCCTCACGATATCATGCGTTCTTATGTGGGAAGTGGGAGCAGAGACCCCACCTGTCATCCCACATGACAAATGGCGCAGCGAGCAGGGTCCCCTGCATGACAGATGCCCACTTTCACTGCTACGATACAACATTGTATTGGAGATCCCAGCTGGCACAGAAAGAAAAGAAATAATTACATAGCGTATAAAGACTGGAAAGAATGAAACCAAACTCTCATCATTTTAGGCATGTGATTATCCTCATAGAAAACTCAGAGGTATATGTAAATAAGTTAATATAATAAAATTTAGCCAGGTGGATATAATACCAACAGACAAAATTACATTTATATACATCAACCAAACTTTATAAAACATAATTTTGAAAAAATAATATTACATTAGGAACCAAAAACATGTGGTACTAAGGAATAAAATCAACAATAAATGGGTAAGACTTATGTGGAGAAAATTTTAATACTTGATTACTTTAAAAATAGAAAACAAATAAAGCTATATAACTATTTTTATGAATAGGAAGTTTTAATATTTTAAAAATGTTAATTCTTCTAAATTGATCTGTAGATTAAATGAAATTCTAATAAAAACCCCAACTATCACCATCAAATTTTTTTCAAAAAGCTTTACAAGCTGATTTTAAATTTTAATGGGAGATCAAATGCCCCAGAATAACCAAGCAATAACTGAAGAACAAAAAAGGAATATAGTGAAAGTATCAGCTTTACCAGATAGAAAGAACTATAATAAAATTACAACAATTATCACAGAATGGTGGATAGGCAGATTGACCAAAGAAACATAGTCAAAAGCCCAAAAAGAAACTTGATCTTAATAAGGCATTTTTATATATGGTGTAGTTTTTGCAAATTAATGGAGAAAAAAATTAACCTTTTGATAAATGGTGCTGGGAAAATTTATTATCCAAAGAGAAAAAAATAAAGACAATAAAACGAGATCTTTACCTTATGCCCATAAATAAAGTTTGTACTTTAAGAGTGCATTAAAAGCTTAAATGTGAAGGTATGTATTTAAAATTTTAGTAGACAACATATAGAGTATCTTCATAGCTCTAGGGTTTACATTTTTCATAACATAAAAATTGTTAACCATCATGTTAGTTTCTTGTGGTTGCTGTAATAAATTAAAACAAACTGGGAGGCTTACAACACAGAAGTTTATTCTATCACAGTTTTGAAGGCTAGAAGTCTGAGATCATGGTTTCTGCTAGCCCATGTGTCTTTGAATGCTCTAAGGAAGAATTCAACACTTTGAAACTAGTCCCATTTTAATTGCAGTACTGGTGGACTAAAATTTAAGCAGTCGATAGAATGTGCTGGCAAATCTTATTGTCCCTAGAGTCCCACTGCCGGTACTGGAATCCTGACTATGCCATCTTAACTTGAGTATGTCTGCTATTTATTAGCTACAGGATATTGGGGAAGATTTTTTTAACTTATTTTTACCTCCATTTCCTTGTCTTTAAAATTAGGATAAAAATGGTCCTTGCTTCACAAGGTTGTTGTGAAGATCATATTTAAAAATGTTGGTAAAACTCTTCGTACATGGTTGCTTAACACATAGTAAGTGTCTAGGAAATGTGACCTAATAGATTAGATCAGAGGTCTGAAATATGCTCCCACACACTCTCTTGCACTTCTGCCATTGCCCTGAACAGGTCTTGCCCCAGGTAGCTGCCGCCCCCTTTGCCTGCTCTCCAGAATGAAAGTACATGAGCTCAACTCACAATGAGGAGCCAAGGCCAAGTCGGCCTGCAGCCTGAAGCAGCTGCCGGTCTGATTCCAGCCGAGATGAACCAATCCCAGCCAGGATGCAGTTAGAGAATTGATAATAAATAATGGTTTTTAAGTCAATGAGTCTTAGAGCATTTCATTTGCAAAAAAAGTAAGTTGACTGATGCATGAGGTGCTATTTTTGCTATAGTAATAATTATTATTGATATTAAAGATTGCAAAGATAGTTGTTCCCGGGCTGTGATGTTTATCTCACTCAAGTTGTGCCTAGATAGGTTGGATTACTGCCCGAAAACACTGAGACTTTTCAGTTTCTATCTTGAGCAGCTGCCTCGAGAATAAATATCTTACCCCCACTGACCTTGTCTCTCATCTAGCTCTGGAACACATAGGCTTGATTCAGATTTGCTTCAGCACACCGTCACTGTCAAAAGGACCTGAGGTTACAGAAGAGACACACGATCTCTAGTTCAGACAACAGTCAGCTTTGTAACTAACTGCTTGATATCTCTATTGTGAATGTCTTTCCTTTGCTGTTAGAGCAACGTTCAGTATATAAACCACCCATGTACAAATTGTTGTATTGATCTACACGGCAACCTGCCCAGTAGCCAGGGTCAGGATTCTGTTCCCTCCTGCATGACAAAGAGCCATAATCTCAGAGTGGTTACAGTGACTTACCCAAGGTCACAAAGTTTGTAAATGGTAAAACTGGACTCAGACCTGCAACTTCTGATGCTAAATACTGACTTTCTTTCACTGTTTCAGAGATGCTTTTTAATAACTCCAATTCTATTGAGAATACACTCTTTGCAACAGATTGGGTCAATCTCTTATGTCAAACTGGTGCCATGGAAGTGTGATAACACATAGATAGCAGCAGTCTGTCAATCCTGTCAGTCACTGGAACTCAGACAAACACACAGATTCCAAAATGGTAGCTTCTGGAACTCTAGGTCTTTGTTGATTTCTCAAATTGTGTTTGGTTAGAAGTCCTGGAGGTGAAGGATGCAGGTAGGGTAGGAACAAATCTTTACCTAAAGTACTTTGGAAATATCTGAACTCATCAACTAGCTTATACATTAGGAAGAGATTGCAAAATCAACACACCAATGCCTCTTTTCTATATTTATTTGGAAATTAAGGTATCATGTGGAATAAATTAATGAACGAACCTGTTGTATTTTCTTTAAAACTTCTGTTTTCTTTAAAAACAGAAACGAAGTAATGGAGGCTTTCCAAGGGATGGCTTCTGTTTGGAACATTATCAGATATCCTTGTTTGTAAAATTATTTAAATACTGTTGAATGATCTTAAATAATATACCTTATTTTTACCAAATAATAGTATAAGAGTTTCTAACACAACTCCTTGTTGTTGAAACAGAGCTGGGTTCTATGATTTCGAGTTGGGAGCGAAGACCTCCCAACTCCCAAGGCCTTTGACTGCCTAAATTACAATCTCAATTCCACCACTTGCTGCTCGTGTGACTTTGGAAAATTTACTTAAGATCTCTAGCCTTCAGGTGTCTCATCTATAAAATGAGACATCGTATAAGACTGTTCTCATAAGTTTTTGTGAAGATTAAACAAGAGAATTCATATAGGAGTCCAGTGCTTAGAAAAATAACTGGCACTAATAGGTGTTCAAATGCTAGCAATTTATTACCAATTGTTCCTCAAACAGACATTAGTTGGGTATGACCTTTGGCAAGTGGTTTCATCTTTGTCAGTTGCTTCATCTGAGCATATATGGTATTGATTGCTTTATTTGAGTACTATGTGATGGTTAAGAGATTAGACTTGAGACAGACAGCTTAAGTCTCAGGTTCCATGGGTGAGCAACCGAACATCTCTAGGTTCAAATGCCCTTCACAAAACGCTGAAAATAAGATCATCTATGTCATTGGATTGTTCAGAAGATTAAATGAGAAAATGAATGCAAAACACTTAGAACAATGCCTTATACTTGCCAATACTCAGAAAACGAGGGAGTCGGAATAAAGACCTCAAGTTTATTATTCTTGTCTCCATTGGTCTCAAAATGTTGTGCTATTAGTTGCTGGGCCATGGGTTGTTGGTCTCTGGCTCCTGTTGGGCAGCTCAGCCTGCACTTGGCTTCAGGCCTACCCTCCCTAAAGGGACACATTTGGGACTGAGCCAAAGCCCATACACACAACAGTGGGTCCCCCAGCTCACAGCTGCTGCCCAATCTGTTGCCAAGCACACACTCTGCTTGAGAGAGCTCCTCTGAGTTGTCATCCCAGTGGGGGCTGAAGTGGAAGATGTCCCTCAAAAGTCCCTTCTTCCTGCATTAGTTTCCCCATCTCTGAGAATTCTGAAATTCCATTTCTGCCTAGCCCTTGCCCCACCTCAGCCAGGTTTTATCATCTATGATCCCTTATCTATACTTGGAATACTTCTGTCTTTCATCCCAGACTATAAAAACCCAGTCCTATCTACCTTTAAAGATCTAGCTAGAAACATTTTGTTCTTCATAACTAATCAGAAATTCTCTCCTTCACCAGAACTTCTCATAATACTTAAAAACAAACAAACTGATAAACGAAACTCTCTACTATGGCTTGTAAGGCTTTATGTGATTTTATGATTTGTTCTTGTCTGCCTCTTTGATAGCATCTCTTACTTCTATGCTTTAGTCTGTTCCTTTAGGACTCCAAGTTCATTATCACCTTATTGCCTTAGTACTTATAGTCCAACTCTGCCTGGAAAGCTTTCTACAAAATCGTTTTCTGGTTGGCTTTTTTATTTTCCATTTTAAAGCCCTCAAAGAGGTCTTTCCTTAATATCCAATAACACTCCCCTATACCCCCCCAAAAAAATTCTCCTTCCGTCATTTTGGTCACTCTTACACAGTGGTTCTCAACATGGGGGTGATTTTGTACCCCAGGGGCTTTGGCTAGATCAAGAGATATTGTTGGCCATCATAACTGAGAAGGTGTTATTGGGATCTAGTTCGTAGAAGCCGGGGATGCTCCTAAGCATCCTGCAATGCACAGCATTGCCCCCACAATAGAGAATTGCCTGGTACAATGTATCAGAAGTGCTGAAGTTGCAAAACTGCATCTAGCATACAGTCTTGCTTTATTCTCTTCAAGGAACTTGGCACCCTTTGAAATGATTCCATTCCTTTATGTTTATTTATTTATTTTATTTTGCTTGTGTCCCAAGTTAGGATGCAAATTCTATGAGAGCAGGAGTCTTGTCTGTCTTTGTCAGTGGTGGATATTCAGTGTCTACTACCTGACACTTGGCAGAAGGTTTAGAAGTATTAGTTGAATTAATAAGCCATGCAGTGAATGAATTTCGGCAGAAACTTTTACTGACCACATTGGATACTTAACAACACTGGGTTATGCATGGTGTGCATGTGTGTGCATTCTTAGTCAATTAAATTGTGTGTGTGTGTGTGTGTGTGTGTGTGTGTGTGTGTGTGTGTGTGTTTGTTATTTGTTCACGTTCTTGGGTTATATACTCGGTGGCATACATATGACTCCACAGTGACTAGCGTGATGAATAAACCTATAACGGCTGAAATGAACTCATTAGTAGGAAATACCCAATGTAAGTGTATTTTACTTTTCCTGTGTCATGTAGCATCCTCTGTATCATAGACTTGTGGTACTTCAGGAGTTCTTAGGAGATTTAATTCTGATTTTATTTTGAATTATATTTTTGACTACTTAAAAAATTAATAAAACCCACCATACACTCTCACAATAACTGTGATCCAGTTTTGAACACAGTGAAATTCCTAACTCCAAACTTTTGTGGCCAGGTTAACACACTCCTTCGTGTAGATTTTGGAATACCATCCCCACGCTCAACACATACACCTTATTTCTATGAATATGCAATGTTTAAAAATCTTGAGAATATTTTAATGATTAAGGATTGTTTAACTCTGCACAATGTCATTGGATTAAAATTCAGGAATGTCCACTCATTTACAACCAGGCAGGTGAGAGTCACTTCAGTGAGATGACAGTGATGTCTCTTTGGCATAGTTCTAAGGATGCAATAGCACACAGTGCAGTGATTAGAGTGTGTGCAGTATGTATTGGCACTATCCTGTTTTGGATAGTTTCAGCAATTATTTCAAGCATGACAGAATGTGCAATTGGACTTTACTTATTGTCATGGAATTGGGGCATGTTGCACCCCTTTGTTCTAAAGGGGCCAGCCAGGTGTATCCATATGATGCTTTTAAGAACGGATTGTGCCTCCATAATGCCCACGCTTCTCCTGCAGACTATGTAAAGAGAAGATTGGATGCATTCATGAAAATGGGTAGCTGTGCTATGGGTTTTTGTCCTTCCTCTGGAAAGGAGGGCAAGAAATTCAAGCAGATCATGTAGAAATTGGGTATATTAGATCAAGCTTTCTAAATATGTTGTTTAAATTTTCTATATCTCTAGTAAGTCTTTCTCTGCTTGTACATCTTTCCACTCTGATGACAAACTTGCCTTTTTCATCTTGTCATTTTTTTACTTTACGGATTTTGAAGTTATGTTTTTAGGTTTATACTAATTTAGGATTAGATAACTTCTTAGTCAATTAAATTGTTATCATGTTTAGTATTAAACTATTACTATTTGTATGAATTTTTTTGTCTTCAACTTTATTTTGTCTAATATTATTTCTATACACATTTTCTTTTAGTTATTGTTTACATGGTATATCCTTCATCTTTAAATTCCCCCTAAGCCCCTAAGTGTTTATATTTAGATGTATCTCCTATAATAGCAGACAATGCGAGATTTTGAAAAATCAATAGAGCAATTTTGTAAAAATAGACTAGAAAGTTTACTAAAGAGCTTATCCCATTTGCTTTTATATGATTTCTAACACATTTGCATTTATTTTTGTCATTTTATTAATGTACTGTAGGTCTTGATTTTTTTTTTTAATTTATTGGGGTGACAATTGTTAGTAAAATTACATAGATTTCAGTTGTGCAATTCTGTATCACATCATCCATAAATCACACTGTGTGTTCACCACCCAAGTCAGCTCCCCTTCCATCACCATACATTTGATCCCCCTCACCCTCATCCCCCACCCCCCAACCCCCTTACCCTCTGGTAACCACCAAATTACGTTCCCCAGATTAATTTTCAAACCCGTGGCCATCCTGTGGTCACCAACTGCCCTCCAATCCCCTCACCCTCCCCCCCACTCCCCACCCCTCCCGCCCATCTAGCAACCCTCAGTTTTTCCTCTTTGTCTCCAAAACTGTTTCTGATTAGTTCATTCACTTATTCTTTTCTTTAGAATCCGCAAATAAGTGAGATCATATGGTACTTATCTTTCTCTGTCTGACTTATTTCGCTTAACATAATGTTCTCTAGGTCCATCCATGTTGTTGCAAATGGTAAGATTTCTTTCTTCTTTATGGCTGCGTAATACTCCATTGTATAAATGTACCACAGTTTCTTAATCCAGTCATCTACCGATGGGCATGTAGGTCTTGATTTTTTCCTCTTTTTTCTATCTTCTCTTATTTCAGATTTATGAAGAATTTTTCCTTCATTCCATTTTACCCCTTTATTTGTTTGGCAGTTCTACGTCATATCTCTATTATTTGAGTAAGCTATTATAACTTGTCTGCCTATCTTAATGACATCTGAAGTTAAACAATATCTTTATCATACTGCAGAAAAGTGCAGGACCTTACTTAAGTTTACTCAAGTCATCTCACTGCCAAATTAAATATTACCATTATCCAGTGCTTTAGCTTTACTCCCTCCCAAATTAGACAATATTATATTTTAAGTTGTTAGTAATTTTTCACATTTTAAAAAATGTTTTATTAAAAATATAGCTAACATACAATGTTATATGAGTTTCAGGGAACACCATGATAAGTGATCACCATGATAAGTGATCACCATGATAAGTCCAGTAACCATCCGACACTATCACAATATTATTGACTATATTCCCCATGTTGTATATCACACCCCCATGACTTATTTGTTTTATACCTGGAAACTTGGGCCACTTATTGCCCTTCACTTCCCCCCTTCCCGCCTTTTCAATTTTTCAATTACAGTTGACATTCAATATTATTTTATATTAATTTCAAGGGTACGTAATAGGGGTGATGGTTAGACATTTATGTAATTTAAGAAGTGATCCCCCTGACTAGTCTAGTACCCACCTGGCACTATGTATAGTTATTGCCATATCATTGACTATATTCCCTACGCTTTACCCTACATCTGCATGACTACTTTGTAACTACCAATTTGTACTTCTTATTACCTTCCCCCTTTTTCACCCATATTTCCAACACCCCTCCCATCTATTATGCCAACAAATCTAGTACCCATCTGACACTATACATAGTTATTACAATATTATTGACTATATTTCTTATGCTATACCCTACATGCCCATGACTACTTTGTAACAACCAATTTATACTTCTTAATCCCTTCTCCCTTTTTCACCCTCTCCCACACCCACTCCCATCCGGTAAGCATCAAAATATTTTCTGTGTCTATGAGTTTCTGTTTTTTCTTTCTTTGTTTGTTTTGTTCTTTGGGTGACACATATAAGTGAAATCACATTGCATCTGTCTTTCTCTATCTGACATACTGCACTCAGCACAATACCTTCCGGGTCCATCCATGCTGCTACAGATGGTAAGAACCCATTCCTTTCTATAGCTGAGCAATATTCCATTGTATATATGTACCACCTCCTCTTTATCCATTCTTCCATCGACAGACACCAAGCTGCCTCCACGTTTTGGTCATTGTAAACAAGGCTGCAATGAATATATAGATGCACACATCCCCTCAAAGTAGCATTTGAGGTTTCTTTGGATAAATACCCAGAAGTGGGATTACTGGGTCCTTCTTTGTCTCTTGTTATAGTCTGGTATAAGTAAGGCTACCCCAGCTTTTTTTTCATGATATATCTTTTTCCATCTCTTTACTTTCTGTCTCTGTGTGTCTTTCAATTTAAAGTGATTCTCTTGTAAGCAGCATATGTAAGGATTTTTTTTTCTTATCCATTCTCCATCCTATGTATTTTGATTGGAGCCCTTAATCTATTTACATTGAAAGTAATTGTTGATAGATATGTAGCTATTGCCATTTTATTATTCAAAATTTTGATCTTTTTTTTTTTCTTCCTGTCTTAAAGAAGTCCCTCTAACATTCCTTGAAATGCTGATTTCGTAATGATTTACGCTTTAGCTTTTTCTTGTCTGGGAAACATTTTATCTGTCCTTTGATTTTAAATGATAGCCTTGCTGGGTAGAGTACCCTTGGTTGTAGGTCATTTCTTTTCATCATGTTGAATATCTTGTGCTACTCCATTCTGGCCTGCAAAGTTTCAGTTGAGAAATCAGCTGACAACCTCATGGGAGCTCCCTTATAAGTTACTAGTTGCCTTTCTCTTGCTGCTTTTCAGATTCTTTCTTTGTCTTTAAACTTTGCCATTTTAATTCCGTGTTTCCCTGAAAATAAGGTCTAGCCAGTCAATCAACCCTAATACGTCTTTTGGAACAAAAATTAATATAAGACCTGGTTACATTATATTATATAAGACCCTTACATTATATTATATAAGACTCTTATAGTAAATAAGACAGGGTCTTATATTAATTTTTGCTCCAAAAGATGCATTAGAGCTGATTGTCCAGCTAGGTCTTATTTTTGGGGAAACATGGTTATAACGTATCTTGGTGTGGCCATGCTTGGGTTCATTTTGTTTGGAGCTCTCTGCACTTTCTGGGCTTGTATGTCTATTTCTTTTGCCAGGTTAGAAAAATTTTCTGTCATTATTTGTTCAAATAGGTTCTCAATCCCTTGCTTTCTCTCTTCTCCTTATGGTACCCCGACGATGCGAAGGTTGTTATGCTTCACTTTGTCCCAGAGGTCTCTTGAACAATCCTCATTTTGGTGGGGGGGAGGGGTCTTTTTTCTTTTGTCTGTTCCAGTTGGGTGTTTTCTGTTACCTTGTCTTCTAAATTGCTGATTCAATCCTCTGCTTCATCTAGTATCCTGGTGATTCCTTCTAGTGCATTCTTCATTTCAATTATTGTATTCTTCATTTCTGACTAGTTCTTTTTATGGTTTTTGTGTTCTATTTTATGCTTGCTATTGCTTTGTTGAAGTTCTCACTAAGTTCCCTGAGCATCTTTATAACCATTGTTTTGAACTCTGTCTCTGGTAGGTTGCTTGCCATTTCATTTAGTTCTTTTTCCAATATTTTCTCCTGTTCTTTCATTTGGGATGCATTTCTATGTTTTCTCATTTGGGCTGCCTCTCTTTGTTTCTATGTATTAGGTAGATCTCGTTCATCTCCCAGTCATGGCAGGAAGCTTTGTGTAGTAGATGCCCTGTGGGGCCCTGGCACAATTTCCCTGGTCACCTGCTCCAGGTGCTCCAGGAGTGTCTCATGTGTGGGTTGTGTGTGCCCTCCTGTTATAGATGAGCCTTGATTATCAGCACATCAGTAGATGGGATTGACCCTCAGGTTGACTGGCTGTGGGGTTTGGCCACATCCACAGCTTATGGGCTGCTATGCAGGGTTTACCTCACTGAGTAGGATTTGCCCCAGCAGGCCCTGGTGTCTTTTGAGACTGTCCTTGTGTGTGCCACTTGTGGGGCTAATTGAGCCATGGTCTGCTGTGGTCTGAAGCCAACCTTCAAATATGTTGATTCTGGGGCCTTTTGGGAGGGGCTCTGGCACTGGCCCAAGTCACGCACTGCCTGTGACCAGCTGGGGACTACATTGTGGGAGATACAAAGCTACCCATGGTTTTTCACTGTCTGTGCTAAACCTGGAGGCACATGGGAGAGGCCACACTCTGAACCAAAATGTCTGCCATCAGTAGTGGGCCTGGAGTAGCTCCATAAAAAGCCAGGACACCCCAAGTCTAACTGTCACCTGCCAGCTTCCTTAAATTTCAGCCACTGACAAAACCTCCTGTGCTATGCAGTTGGATGAGGCAAGGTCTCAGGGGGTCACTACAGTGGGAAGCATTGTCACCAGGTTAATGAAGAAAGTTTGGTGCTATTGCTGAGCCTGGAGCTACTCAGAAAAAGTCTCAGAGCACACCAACGCCAGACATTGCCTGCCTGGGACCAGTTGTCTCTGACAGTTTTCTGAGAAAGAATGCAATGTGGGCAGGGCTGGTTGACTGCTCACAGAGAAAGTGCATCCAATGTTGGCGTTGTTGGGAAGAGTTGGGTCCCAGTGAGTCAGCAGGGCAGAGCTCACCAGATTCAGATTTGGCCATAAGCATAGGGGGAGGGCTAAACACATTAAAGATGGTGGCTGCCTACCAGCTGCACGGAAGAAGGTCCCCTCACAGGGAAAATGAGACTGACCTCCAGTCCTCCCCAAAGCCACACACCTCAGTCTGCTCCCTATATCCTCTGACACCCTCTGGTCACTGTCCCTCTGCCAGATCCCAAGGTGAGTGCCTGCGAGCCAGTGAATCTGTACACGGGCCATTGAAGAGGATGTCTGGGTTTCCTGTAGCCTTCTTTCTCACCCAGCTGGTTGGAATTCCCACTGTTTGTCACAGCCAGATGTTGTGGGGTTCGTCTTCACAGCACAGGTACTCTGGGCTGGGAGCTTGTTGTGGAGCTGGTGTCCTTCACTCCTCTGGGGGAAACCTCTGCAGCCATGGTATACCTCCCAATTTTGATCCGCCTCATGGAGGTTTGGAACCAGTCCATTTTGCATCTTCCTCCCATCCTACCAGTCTCAACTTTGTTTCTTCTTTATATCCCTTGTTATAAAACTTCTGTTTAGCTAAACTTCAGATAATTCTCCAGGTTGATTGTTCTATAATTTAATTGTAATTTTAATATGTTCACAGAAGGAAGCATGCAGTGTTTATCTACTCTGCCATCTTTGGTACCCTCTGTTAGTGATTTATTTAGGTTTTTTGTTTGTTTGTCTGTTTGTTTACCTGTATATGTGCCAGTATCTTTTTTCACATTTCTTCTTGCAACTCAGTCCTTCCTTGTGGTGATATATTTACCTTTCTGCTTGATATACTTCCTTTAGAGTTTTTTGTTTTTGTTTTTTTGTTTGTTTGTTTTGTGAGGGTCAGAACCTTCAATAAAATACTAAGTTTTAGTTTATATAACCTTACTCTTATGATAGTATGTGTGAGCAAATTCTCGATATTGTTAGTGATTAAAACTTGAAACAAATTTCACCATATTTCTATTTCAATTTTCTGGATGCTGTAAATCAAAGAGAATGGAAACATCACAGGTGGATATATTTTAAAAATACAGAGAAATATAATTATTACTATTAGGTTAAACTTCAGGATGTTGTCATTTTTGCTGGTTAAAATTTGTCAATACCTGGAACTTCATATGGTTTTTCTTAATATTTATAGCTATATACATATAAAGATACAAACACCCTAGAATTGATAATAACTTTATTTTAAATATTTTCATTGATCAAAAGTGCCTTCTTATTGATGGACACTAATAAAAAAATGGAAATTTGAACATAAAATTAACTTACAATAATAAAATATCACTTTAGTTTGTTTTACATATTGGGATCTACAAATATTTCATTTCAGTAGACAGTTCCTTTAACTAAACCAAAGCAAAGGATGAAAGATGTATTTTGTCCTTCGATACGTTATCCTTAATCTGTTTATTATTCTTTGATATGGAATCTTAATACACATGTATCCTGTTGTTGTTTTGAATATTAAGAGTAAATATTATCTGCTTTACCTTGACTAATAGACATAAAGTTTTTGAAAAAAATTTCTAGAAAAATGTGACTTAAACCAGACTTTTCTCTCATTAATCTATGCCTGATACTTCTCTCACCAAAAGTGAAAGCTAAATACAATTTACAAGTTTATCTGCATGTTTTCCTGAAATTACTTTAACTACTTTCTAGCATATGATCATGTATTCTTATTTAGAAGATTTGATGTTTGTGATAACTAGCCTAGAATAAATGATTTTTTATCAATCTAGCTAATGACAGTTATTAATTAAACTGTTTCTTCTTAAAATTTCTTGCTTCCTGTTAAAAAATAATATCTTTCTAGTTTACTTGTTTCATTGGCAAAGATGTTGACATAATGATTTATTATGATAACATAGTCAAAATAACTTTTCCTTGCCTATATTATTCTTCCATTTTGTATAACTCCTTCCCACTATGTTCTTCATTCTTACCTCCTTTATCTCTTGACATATTTTTAGAACTACAGATCTTATTTTGGTGAATAAATAAAATAAGGGCAACTGTTACACAAATTAAATAATTATATAACTTGTTGGTAATTCTATTTTTAATTATTTATAATTTAATGATTTCAGGAAAGCTCTATTTTTAAGAATTATTTTCCTATGGAAAGATTATTTAATATAGAATATAATTTAAAAAGAAAAACAATGCTGAAATTGTTATCATCACCCACATTATTTCAATAACAGTCATAGTTACCATTTTTTATATGGTAGTATTCTCTATAAGTTTACTTAAGTTATTTCCCTCAAAATGATAAGTAGATAGAACTTTTCAAAATTTAGAAGTGAAAAAGTGAGCTACATGAATTTTAAGTGACTCACCCAAGCCAAGATGGCCCTCTTTCTCTGCCTGGTGTTCTTTCCCTTCTATCATGCAGTCCCAATACTTGTAAAACCCAAAACTATCACCTATAAAAAGTAATGGTTTCTATAAAAT
Source organism: Rhinolophus ferrumequinum (assembly GCF_004115265.2). Lineage (NCBI taxonomy): Eukaryota > Metazoa > Chordata > Mammalia > Chiroptera > Rhinolophidae > Rhinolophus > Rhinolophus ferrumequinum. The sequence goes on from NC_046300.1 coordinate 61,708,702, forward strand.
CTAGAGCTACCTCATTAAAACAAGTCTTAAATCTCAAAGTAGAAGTGAATACATGATTTTCATAGATTAGCCTATTGTTACATCTCCAACGTTAGCCAGTTTGGATAGATCTAGACCTGTATTGTCCACCTGGCAGTCACTAGCTGGTACATGAAGCTGTTGAGTACTTGACATGTCAATAGTCTGAACTGAGATGTTCTATAAGTATCAAAATACAGACTGAATTTCAAAGTATGATAAAAAGTATGATAAAAAGAATGTAAAATATCTCATTAATAATTAGTAGTTACCAGAGGGGAAAGGAGAGGGTCGTGGTAGAAGAGGGAAAGGGAGTCAAATATATGGTGATGGAAGGAGAACTGACTCTGGGTGGTGAACACACAGTGCAAAATATAAATGATGTATTATAGAATGTACACTTGAAACCTATGTAATTTTATTAACCAATGTCACCCCAATAACTTTAATGAAAAAAAATAAAACAATAAAAAATAATTTTAATATTAATTACATGTTGAATTGAAAATATTTCAGATGCAATGTTTCTCATATATTATTAAAAATTAATTGCAACTGTTTTAAAAATTCCTTTAATGTGGTTACAAGAAAATGTAAAGTGATATATGTGGTCCATTATATTAGACTACTATATATGCCTCACACTATATTTTTATTGCACAAACTGCTTTAGAATTTTAATTTTTCTTGGTCATCATTCCCTGATTTCCCTCTTTATTTAGCATGTTTTCTCTTTTAAAATTATTGACACTTTTATGCCAGTACATAAGCCTGATATTCATACAGTTATCAGTTAATGTCTTGTATTTCGGTCTCTACACTTTAATCTATACCTTGTTATGCTATTTAACAATTTACTTAACCTTCCTAGATATGCCAAATGACATTCAAATTAGAATTTCCTATGTGTTCTAAAAAAAAAAAGTATAAAGGTAGAAGGAGAGATTTAGATCACAAATCAAAATTTTGTCCTGCAAGGATAAATTATATATACATATACATATACATATATACATATATATGTATATATATACACACACATATGTGTGTGTGTGTGTGTGTGTGTGTGTGTGTGTGTGTGTGTGTATAGTACTACAGGGCGACAATAATCAAAACAGCATGATATGGGAAGAAAAACAGACACTTAGACCAATGGAATAGAACTGAAAACTCAGAAATAAAACCACGTAAATATGGACAGATAATTTTTGACAAAGAAGCAAAAAACATACAATGGAGAAAAGACAGCCTCTTCAATAAATGGTGCTGGCAGAATTGGAAAGCCACGTGCAAAAAAATTAAACTGGACTGCTATCTGTCACCATGTACCAAAATTAATTCAAAATGGATCAAAGACTTAAGCATAAGACCTGAAACAATAAACTGCATAGAAGAAAACATAGGTACTAAACTTATGGACCTTGGGTTCAAAGAGCATTTTATGAATGTGACTCCAAAGGCAAGGAAAGTAAAAGCTAAAATAAATGAATGGGACTATATCAAACTTAAAAGCTTCTGCATAGCAAAAGAAACCATCAACAAAATAAAGAGGCAACCAACTGAATGGGAGAAGATTTTTGCAAACAGTGTCTCCGATAAGGGCTAGTATCCAAAATATACAAGGAACTCATACAACTCAACAACAAAAAAACAAACAACCCAATTGAAAAATGGGCAGAGGACCTGAAGAGACATTTCTCCAAAGAGGGCATACCAATGGCAAATAGACATATGAAAAAATGCTCAACATCACTAATCATCAGAGAAATGCAAATAAAAACCACAATGAGATATCACCTCACCCCAGTTAGAATGGCTATCATTAACAAGACAAATAGTAACAGGTGTTGGAGAGGCTGTGGAGAAAAAGGAACCCTCATACACTGTTGGTGGGAATGCAGACTGGTGCAGCCGTTATGGAAGGCAGTGTGGAGGTTCCTCAAAAAAATTAAAAATAGAATTATCGTATGACCCAGCAATCCCTCTCCTGGGTATCTACCAAAAAATCTGAAAATATTTATCCATAAAGAGACCTGTGTTCCAATGTTCATTACAGCTTTGTTTACGGTGGCCAAGACATGGAAACAACCAAAATGTCCTTCGATACATGAATGGATAAAGAAGTTGTGGTATATATACACACAATGGAATACTATTCGGTGGTAAGAAAAGATGAAATAGGACCATGTGTGACAACATGGATGAATCTTGAGATTATAATGCTAAGTGAAGTAAGTCAGACAGAAAAAGCAGAGAACCATATTATTTCACTGATATGTAATATATAAACCAAAAACAACAAAGAACAAGACAAACAAATGAGAAACAAAAACACAGACAATAGTTTAGTGGTTACCAAAGGGCAAGGTGGGGTGGGAGGTGGGAGATGAGGGTAAGGGGGATCAAATATATGGTGATGGAAGGAGAACTGACTCTGGGTGGTGAACACACAGTGGGATTTATAGATGATGTAATACAGAATTGTACACCTGAAGTCTTTGTAACTTTACTAACAATTGTCACCCCAATAAACTTTAATTAAAAAAAAAAAACAGCGCCTACCATTAACAATAAATATTAGCTTTTATTTTATTATAAATTTTGATTAAAGAAATCTCTCAGATCAATATATTCCCAAATGATCTATGGTACAGTAGAGTTTTATAACTAATATGAGAGTGACTATTAATGAAAAGCAGTTGTAGAAACATATCTAAATACTTTATTGTCCTTCTATATTCTTTATATTCTAAATATTTTGTTACTTTTGCAACTATGCAGTTTATATGTCTATTCTTAGAATTGCAAAATTCTACTACTAAAGGAAAAATGATAGATTATTATCTAGTCACATTCCCTTACTTCACTGATGAAGAAGTTGCCACCCACAAATGTTAAGGAACATGTCTTTCATTCAAGTAGTTGCTTAAGAAATGCTACAGTAATATTGGCATTGGATTGAGCAATTGGCCAAGAATAAGTAAAAGTTTTGAAGACAGTATCTCATTTAATCCTTATAACAAGCAACTGAAATAAATATTTCTCCCCTTAAGAAGGTGAGAAAATGGGAGCTGGAAGAGCTTGAGTAAGTTCTCTAAGAGTGCACGTCAGAGAGATGGAGAGCCAATGTATAAACTGCAATTTGATTCCAGAAGTTGTGCCTCATCCTTGTGGTATGCTGCTTTCCATGTTAGTGTATTTTGTTTTGTTTTTAAAGAAAATTGACAAAACTAGGGGAAAAACAAACAAATGATCTCTTTTTGGTTAGTTGTGGATGAAAGTGAATTGAAAGCGTTTGATGAATCTAGACTCTCACTGGTGACCAATGCCAAAAAGGAGAGGAGGCAGCTCATCTCATGGCTATGGAGCGCTGGGCTGACCCTGGGAGTCTCTGATCTATTCATTTAAATGGGAACAAACATGCAGGATGAGGAATTAGCTGGGTTAGGATGGACAAAATATATAGACACACTTTCTGAAGGACACGTGAATTGATTTAAGGAGCCAAAAGAGACAGAATGTGTAATAGACTGTGAAAATGACTTTTTGTTTTTTTCTCTGATTAGAGATCCCAGAGCTTACCTTTTATCTCCCAGCAGAATCATCAAATTATCAAACAAACCTCAGGAACTTTAGTCTGATAAACCCAGCATAATGAATTAAAATAACTTTAAAATTGAGTAAAAGACAATTGAATTAATTTAATCACTTTCTAATTAGATGAAAAGATCAACTTCTCCCTTTATTATTAAACTGTTTTAAAATGTATATCAAGTAATTTATCTAAAGTAATATGAGGTCTACTGGGCTTAATGATTTGAACAGCCAAATTTGATTTGGAGATGACATGAACTTTTTGGGTCCTTCTAGCTTGAAAAAACATCCACAAATAAATAAATCACTCAGTCCTAAATGGAGGGGCTGAAAGAAGGAATGAAAGATGAAGCAAGTTTATTCAAACAAATATATTTTTGTAGTTTACTGGATCCAAAGAGTATAAAATAAGATAGTTCTAGAAAATACACATGAAAAGAGGTTACTTCTGGTAAGAATGGGTCTACTGTTTCCTGTTGCTATTATAACAAATTACCACACACGTCACAGCTTAAAACAATGAAGATTTGTTATTTTATAGTTCTGTACACCAGAAGTCTCATTGGGCTGGAAATCAAGATGTCTGTAGCACTGCAATGCTTCTGGATATTTTAGAGAAGAATCCATTGTCTTGCCTTTGTCAGCTTCTAGAGCATGCCTGCATTCCTTGGCTTATAGCCCCCTTCATCCTGTTGAAGGCAAGCCAGTGAGCATTTTCAAGTCTCTCTCCCTGACACACACCCTCCTGCCTCCCTTTTCAACTTGTCAGGACCCTGAGGCAGCCAGCCTTTGCTGCAGAGACACAATCCCCTTGTGTTCTCCCTGTCTCCCCCGTGACCAGCCTTTCCCCATCTCTCTCTTCCCACCTCCTCTTTCCTCAAGTCTTGGTAGCCACAGGTCCTGCTTTGAATTAATGATGTTCTCATTTAGATAACTTAACATTTTATTGTACTCTGTTGTTACCAGAGAGGCTTTGTACACCAAGAAACAGATGTACTCAAGATGAAATTCGTATGGTTATCTGTCGTCTTGGGACTTTTGGCTAACCCAGAATCTTGCAACAATGCCTTTGAATTTATTTTCTGAAAGATGTTTGTGTGTCACTGCTTGTGTTGTTCATTCCATCCTCACCACATAATTCCTACTGTTCATAGAGTTATCTGGCTTGATGCTAGTGTTCCATTTCTATTTTACCATATGCACAGTTGCTTACAATGTCTGTGTGTGTACCAACACTCACGATATCTGAATGGCTATACAGACACACACATATAGTTAGTTATATGTACTTCATAGACATAAATATTTGTCAAGAACACACTCAAGAGAAAAATAATATTTAGTACTTGTGCTATATATTCAGAAAGTTTGAAAGATTAATTATGTGGAACCAGTTATTGTGAAATTATGTAAATAATTTTTCAAAGGACGTTGGTTGACAGAAGACCAGTCTGTATAAAAAGCAAACTTTGGTCTCTGGGACCCAGGCAATTTCCACTGACAGAAGGTAAATCTTATCACAAGCTCCCAGGAATATTTAATCATCAGCAAGTCAACCCATAGAAGAAATTCAGTCTTATTTTAAAATTGATCACTAGTTGTGAATTAATGGTAGAAACTAGATGTTATTTTACCATTCATTTTATCACTTAATATAAACTGTGTTGTGAAAAAAATAAGCCTATGCGTGTTATATTCAGAATCAATAAATGGTAATTTTTGTCTTGTTGAAGTTTGGTAAATAATTTAATAAATCTCCTACCAGAATCCCATGGAATTCCAAATAAATCAGCAGATTTTCAGTTCAGTTGTTTAGCACTCGTAATGAATCCTTAATCTCCAACAGCATCTACTGTGTACAGTTGCCTGGGGTCTCTAAAACAGTATGAGATGAAATGATTGTTCTGGTCCTTGGTGGATGGCTGTCATAGAATTAAAGTGTTGCATGAATTTCATATTTGAGCAAGTGACTTCCATTCTTCAGTCTCTTGTGGTAAAGGAAAACTAGATGGAGCTGCATCTAATGGCATGCTGTCTTGTCTAGATTGAATTTGTTCTGAATTGCATGGTTCTCAATTGTACTCTCATGCGTCCTTAAAACAACCACAAATTCTATGGGACACATATTTTGTTCTTTGCTGAACACTGAGAGTGTATAAATGATGATTTAAGGGCCATGAAATTGAAGTTGGTATAAGGCCACAAACAGTATGTTAATTTTGTTTAGAAACATAAAAGAAAGCTTGTTTTGAATATCCTTAAAAGTTTAATAAGAGTTCCTTTCAAGGCACTATAGAAAAGCAGCTCCACAGAAAAATAAATGTGTATCCATTAGCCTTTGCTAAAATGTACCCAGATTTCCAATTATAAAATTCTTGTAAAGCCGATGATTTCCTGCTTTTTAAAACAAGTGATAAGAATTATATTGTTATTTAAGTAGGGAACATTCATGTATATAAAACGAATTTCTGTCTAAATTTAGGAGATTGCAAGAATTAAACATAATTCTATTTGAATACTTTGGAGAATTCATCAGGAGAAATCAAAACAGCACAGAAGAGTGAGTTAGCTAGCTGGGCTCTGGGGGATAATTGGTCACTAACCTTGTCTATGAACTCAGATAATTAAGTTCATTCAGCAAATCTCCACTGAGGTCCTATTAAGACTATACTTTGTTCTAGGCACTGGGGATACAGTGTTGTGCATATGAGGTGATGTCCCTGCTGTGGTGGCATTTATTCTCTACTAGGCTGACAGACAAAAACTCATAAATTGACATGCAATATGCTGTCAGGTAGTTATTCACAAGAGTCTATGAAATAAAATAAAGCAAGGTCAGGGACAAAAATGATAGGAGTATGACCTGATTGTCCCAGGTTTAACTTTTCTCACAAAGACTTTACCTTATGATTTCGATTTGCATAGGAATTTAAAGCAACTTATAAAAATACACAAGGCACAGAATAATTACGTAAATATTCCAGCAAGTTGGCCATAAGGTTAGGAAAACTATTACATTCCAGGGTCAAATTAGAATCACAGAAATGTAGATTTTATAGCCTGGTACAATTGCTTCACGTTCCCACAAACTTGGCACTAAACCTGTTGGCCAAAGCCAAGGGGAATGTTCAAAACGTTTCATAAGACGGTCTATCTCCAAAACATGAATGCTGCCCAGGGCTTCCTGAGAAGAACATTCTGCTGAAATAGAGCCCCGGAAAGATTGTCTGGTATGGAACAGATACCGTGCCCTAGAGCGGGTGATTCTTTGACACTCCTCAGTGAAGGCCAGTAGTGCGTCACTAAGACCAGTTTGACAAAAGTGATTGAAGATCAAATTCTTTCAGCATGATTGTTCATTTTCTCTTGGTCTTTTTTGTTTGTTTGGTGTGTGTGTGTGTGTGTGTGTGTGTGTATGTGTGTGTGCGCGTGCGTGTGTGTATATGTACACTGTAGAGAAATGTCATACATATCCTTGAGATTTTAAGGAAAATTGTGGAGCCTGTCCTCAGATTATATCCGTCCAGAACTTGGCACACAGTATGAGGGTGTCAAGAGGGTTTTGAAGACCAAGAAAAAATTGCAGGATGTTTATTTTGCCCTTATAATATCATTAAAAAGGGAGAAAAATGCTCAGTGTATGCTATAATTTATTTTTTATTTTATTTTTAAATTTATTAAATTATTGAAATTAATTACAGTTGACATACAAAATTATATTATTTCAGGTACAACATAGTGATTAGACATTTATATAACCATACGGTGATCACCCTGATAAGTCTAGTACCCATCTGACACCATACATTGTTATTATAATATTATCGTTGATTTCTCTAAGCTATATTCTACATCCATGTAACTATTTTTATAACTGGCAATTTGTACTTCCAAATGCTTTTCAACTTATTAACCCCCCCCCCAGAGTCTCCTTACCATCTGATGACCATCAATTTGTTCTCTGTATATTTTAGTTTACGTCTGTGTTTTTTGTTGTTGTTCATTTATTATTATTTTTTTTAGGTTCCACAGATAAGTGAGACCGCATGGTACATGTCTTTCTGTGTCTGACTGATTTCACTTAGCGTGATAACTTCTAGGTCCATCCATGTTGTCACAAATGGTAAAATTTCATTCTTTTTATGGCTGAGTAATATTCTATTGTGTACTTGTACCACCTCTTCTCTACCCATTTGTCTATCAATGGACACTTAGTTTGCTTTCATATCTTGGCTATTGTAAATAATGCTACAATTAACATAGGGGTGCATATATCTTTTCAAGTGTTTTGGATTTATTTGGATAGATACACAGAAATGGAATTGCTGGTCATATGGTAGTTCTATTTTTAATTTTTTGTTTTCCATAGTGGCTGCACAAATTTACAAACACACCAACAGTTCATGAGTGTTCCAATTTTCTCCACATCCTTGTCAACACCAGTTTGTTGATTTATTGATGATAGCCATTATGACAGGTGTAAGGTGATATCTCATTGTGGTTTTAACTTGCATTTCCCTGATGATGAGTGATGTTGAGCATCTTTTCATATGTCTATTGGCCATTTGTATGTCATCTTTGAAGAAATGTCTACTCATGTCCTCTGCCCTTTTTAAAATCAGATTGTTTCAGTTTTTTTGGTGTTAAGTTGCATGAGATCCTTGTATATTTTGGATATTAACCTCTTATCAGATGTATCATTGGCAAATATGTTCTCCAATTCAGTAAAATGCCTTTTTGTTTTGTTGATGGTTTCCTTCACTGGGCAAAAACTTTTTAGTTTGAAGTAGTCCCATTTGCTGATTTTTTTTTTTTTTTCTGTTTCCCTTGCCCAGGGAGACATATCCAAAAAAATATTGCTAAGAGCAATGGCAATGAGTTTACTGCCTATGTTTTCACCTAGGAGTTTTATGGTTTCAGATCTTATATTTAAGTCTTTAATCCATTTTGAGTTTATTTTGAATATGGAGTAAGACGGTGGTCCAGCTTCATTTTTTTTTTTGGCATGTATCTGTCCAGTTTTTCTAGCACCATTTATTGAATAGACTGTCTTTACCCCATTGTATATTCTTGCCTCCTTTCTCCTAGATTAAATGGCCATATAGGTGTGGGTTTATTTCTGGGGTCTCTATTCTGTTCCATTGATCTATGTGTCTGGAAATACCATGCTGCTTTGATTACTATAGCCTTGTAGTATAGTTTGATATCAGAGAGCATGCTACTCCAAGTTTGTTCTTCTTTCTCAATATGGCATGAGTTATCAAGGATCTTTTGTGGTTTCATATAAATTTTAGGATTATATGTTCTGTGAAAAATTGTATGTTCTAGTTCTGTGAAAAATGCCATTGGTATTTGGAGTGCATTGAATCTGTAGATTCTTTTGTGCCGTGTGGACATTTTGGTGATGTTAATTCTTCCTATCCACAAGCACAGTATATTTTTCCATTAATTTGTATCCCTTTCAGTTTCTTTCTTAAATGTGTTATCGTTTTATGAGTTCAGGGCTTTTACCTCCTTGTTTAAATATATTCCTAGGTATTTTTTGATGCAGTTGTAAATGGGATTGTTTTCTTAATGTTTCTTTCTGATAGTTTATAATTGTTGTATAAACATACAACAAATTTCTGAATATTAATTATGTCTCCTGCTGCTTTACTGAATTCATTGATTAGTTATAACAGGTTTCTGGTGGAATCTTTAGGGTTCTCTATATGTGGTATCATATCATCTGCAAATAATGACAGTTATACTTCTTCCTTTCCAATTTGGATGACTTTTATTTCTTTTTCTGTCTGATTGATGTGGCAAGGACTTATATGTTGAATAAAACTGTCAAAAGTCGACATCCTTATCATGTTCCTGATCTTATTTCACCTTTCCCCATTGAGTATGATATTAGCTGTGCATTGGCACATAGGCCTTTATTATGTTGAGGTATATTCCACCTATCTCCACTGTTCTGAGTTTTTTATCGTAAGTGGATGTTGGATTTTGTCAAATATTTTTTCTGCATCTATTGATATGATCATATGATTTTTATCCCTCATTTTGTTTATGTAGTGTATCACATTAAAAGATTTGTGGATATTGCTCTAACCTTGCATATCAGGAATAAATCCCACTTGATCACTGTGTATGATCATTTTAATGTATTGCTTAACTCAGTTTGCTAATATTTTGTTGAAGGTTTTTGCATCTATGTTCATTTGGGATATTAACCTGTAATTTAAATTTTTTGTAAAGCCTTAGTCTTGGTATCAGGGAAGTGGTGGCCTCATAAAATGAGCTTTGGAGCTTCCCTCCTTGTCAGATTTTTGGAATAGTTTGAGAAGAATAGGTATTGATCCTTTGAATGTTTGGAAACATTCACCTGTGAAGCCATCTGATCCAAGACTTTTGTTTTGGGGGAGTTTTTTGATTACTGATTCAATTTTATTAGTAGTCAGTTATCCTTTCAGAGTTTATGTTTCTTCCTGATTCAGTTTTGCTTAATTGTATGTTTCTAAGAATCTATCCATTTCTTCCAGGCTGTTTGTTGGTCCCATTTGTTGGTATATAATTGTTCATAGTATAATCCTTATAATCCTTTGTTTTTCTATGGTGTCAGTTATCAGTTCTCCCCTTTCATTTCTGATTCTATTTATTTGGGTCCTTTCTCTTTTTCTTTTCCCTAGGTGAGTATGACTAGAGGTTAATGAATTTTATTTATCTTTTCAAAGAATTAGCTTTTGGATTCCTTGATCTTTTGTATTTTTTTAAGACTCTATTTTGTTATTTCTACTCTGTTCTTATTATTTCCTTTCTCACTTTGAGCTTTCTTTTCTTTCCTTTAGGTGTAAGATTATATTGTTTATTTAAACTTTTTCTTGTTTCTTGAGGTTGACCTGTAGTACTATGAATGTAGTACTATAGACCTGTAGTACTATATCTTGGGTCACTGTGTTTTCATTGTCATTTTTTTCAAGTTAACTTTTGATTTCTTCTTTGATCTCATTGTTAACCAATTTTTGTTTATTAGCATGTCATTTAACCTCCATGTGTTTGTATGTTTTCATTTTTCTTCCTGTAACTGATTTCTAGTTTCATACCATTGTCATCAGAGAAAACGCTTGATATGATTTCAATCCTCTTAAATTTGTTAAGACTTGTTTTGTGGCCTAACATATAGTCTATCTTGAAAAATACTCCATGTGCACTTGAAAATAATGTATATTCTGCTGCTTTTGGGTAAAATGTTCTAATAATGTCAATCAAGTCCATCTGACCTATCTTGTTGTTGATTTTCTGTCTAGATGATCTATACATTGCTGTTAGTGGGGGTGTTAAAGTCCCCTACTATTATTGTGTTACTGTTGATCTGTCCTTTTAAGTCTGTCAAAACTTGCTTTATGTTTTTAGGTCCTCCTACATTGAGTCTGTAGATGTTTACAAATTATATCCTCCTGATAGATTGATCCCTTTATCATCATGAAATACTCTTCTCGTCTCTTGTTATAGCCTTTGTTTTAAAGTCTACTGTCGTCTCATATATGTATTGCTAACTCAGCCTTTTGTTTCATTCCATTTGCATGAAATATCTTTTTCCATCCCATTTCTTTCAGTCTGTATGTGTTTTTTGATCTGAAGGGGGTCTCTTGTAGGCAGTGTATGGACAGGTCTTGTTTTACTTTTAATATCCATTCAGCCATCCTATGGCTTTTTAGTAGAGCATTTAGTCCATTTACATTAAAATATTTACTGATAAGTATATAGTTATTGCCATTTACTTAATTGGTTTCTGATTGGTTATGTAGTTGTTCTCTGTCCCTTTCTTATTCTCTTGCTGTCTTTTCTTACATGTTAATGACTTTCTATAATGTTATATTTGGATTCATTGTTCTCTATTTCTTGTATATTTCTTATAGATTTTTGGTTTGTGGTTACCATGTGCTTCATATATACCAAGATATATTTATGGCAGTCTATTTTATGTTGATGGTCTCTTGAATTAAAACACATTCTAAAATCACTATGATTTTTGTGTACCCCCTTCTCGTTTATGTTCTTGTCATAATTTTTAACTTCTTTTCTGTGTATCCCTAATTTATTGTTGTAACTACACATGATCTTCTTACTTTTGTCTTTTAACCATTGTATTAGCTTTAGAGTTAATTGATCCACTGCCTTTGTCAGTGAAAATTTTTTCTTTCCTGTATTTTCTTATTCTTGTTTTTGATCTTTTCCTTTCTACTTAAAGAAGTTCCTTTAACATTTCTTGTAATACTGGTTTAGTGGTGATAAACTCCTTTATTTTTTACTTGTCTGGGAGATCTTTATCTCTCCTTCAATTCTATATGATAGCCTTGCTGGATAGAGTAATCTTGTTTGTGGATCCTTGCCTTTCATCACTGAATATTTTGTGCCATTCAATTCTGGCATGCAAGGTTTTTGTTGAGAAACCAGCTGACATTTTTATAGGAACTAATTGTACATCACAACTGCTTTTACTGCATTTAAAATTTATCCTTTTGTCTTTAAACTTTTGCATTTTAATTATGTTTTGGTATGAACCTCTTTGGGTTCATCATGTTTGGGGCTCTCTTCACTTCCTGGACTTGTATGTCTATTTCCTTTGCCAGGCTAGGGAAATTTTCAGTCATTATTTCTTCAGATAGAGTTTCAATCCCTTTCTTTCTCTTTCCTCCTTGATATCCCTATGATATGAATGTTGGTACACTTGATGCTGTCCCAGAGGTCCCTTAAACTATCCTCATTTTTTAAATTCTATTTTCTTTTTGATGTGCTCATTAGGTATTTTCACTATCTTGTCTTAAAGACTGCTGATTTAATCCTCTGCTTTATATAATTTGATGTGATTCCCTATAGTGATTTTTTCATTTCAGTTATTGTATTCTTCATTTCTGACTGGCTCTTTTTTATATGGTGCTTTTTTTTTTTTTTTTTTTTTTTTTTGTCTCCTATCTCTTTTTTGAAGTTCTCACTGAGTTTATTTTTTCTGGCTGCTGCTTGTTTGGGGTTTGTGGACCTTTGAGAATTTTTGGAAAGTCTCCAGAGTGAGCTGAGGTAGGTCACTTGTGTGGAGGAGCCACTGGATGAGGTACAGGGTGTTTGAGCAATTTGGTGGGGCAGGGTATCAAGGCATCAGCAGGGCAAGGCAAAGGGTGTTAGACATAGTAATGGAGAGCTCAGGTTTGATGCCTACCTATGCTGGGCCATCTGGGTGGGAGAGGAGCTCAACAAAACAATGATGGTGTCTGCCAGCTCTTCTGTCCCCAGAGACTGTTGCCCTGACCCCTACTCCTCCAGCCCTCACCATGGAGTTATTCAACTTAGTTCCTCTCTGTATGTCCCTTGCACTTTTTGAACTGCTGCTCTAGTGCTGGAGCTTAGACTGAGTGAGTTTGTGAGTGATTAAGTCTTTCCATAGGCCTGTTAATAGTAATTCTTCAGTCTCTAGTAGCTATTTATCTTTCTCGGACACAATCCTGGCTGGTTTTCACAGCCAATGTTATGGGGCCTTCTCTTCCTAACACTGGTGCCCTGGGCTGAAGAGCCTGGTGTGGACCTGGGACTCTTCACCCTTCACGTGGTACCTCCTCAGGAGAAACCTCTGCAGACAAGATGTCCCTCCCATTTCTGTATTGCCACACTGTGGTAGTGGGACTTGCCTATTCAGTGTTTCTACTCCTCCTATCATTCTCAATGTTTTTTTTCTTTTTTATGTCCCTAATTATAGGATTTCTGTTCAGCTAATCTTCAGCTGAATCTCAATGATGGTTACTCTATAATTTGATGTAATCATGGAAGGAGAGTACAGAATTGATCTACTCTGCCATCTTGGCTAGAAGTCTCTTGTATGCTCTGATTTTTTAAAAAAATCATGTGAGGTATTAATAGAACCATATACTTTGAAAATTAAGAACTTCTGTGAGAAATTAAGAAGCCAAGCAAAGTACTGGCATCTGACAGTATGCTAACACGTTGGACAAAACAATTTTCATATTCCACCTAAATCCATTGCCGTTTACGTGTACACTGTCTAGTGACTACATTTTCTATTTTGTTTACTTTTATAGCTTAAGGAAGATAGAAAGGATTTCTGTGAAAGTGATATATGCTTGTTATTATGATTTCATAGCTTTATATATATGAATTAACCTAACTAATAGAATAAAATTGAATACAGTTTAACAAAATCCCTCTAGTTGAGTCAAAATTGAGTCTCAAATCACAGAAAGGTCTATAATGAACACCAAAAGAAATTGTACCAATTTCGGTGGATAAATGTCTTAATTGCCAAGCATTACTTTTTAACAGTTTGATTTGGCATCATTAAGATGATTTCATATTATTTCATCTACTAGGACTCATTCAATCAAGCCCACAACATTTACCCACCTGACGTGCCTAAACAAAATTAAATATATCAGAATAAAAATGGTCATTATAACATGATATAACTTTACCCATTATTTTTGAGCAGTTCATTCTCTATGCTCTCTTGTTTTTCCATTTTCTTCCCCTTAGAATTCAAAACCTGTATTAGAAGCCAAGAAAGCTGAGAGTGGGAGAGTCATTAGTTAGTTACCATGAAAGAGGAGTAAGGTCTTTGCATGAGGCACACAAGTCTTTGGTACTCAGTGGTGGTACTGAGTTAATGAATTGTAAATGCTTGCTTCTGTTTTACTGCCTCACAATGGTAATACCCAGCAGGAGAAAAAAACACTTTTTTTAAGAACATAATTCTTTACAGTGTGAATTTCTCTTCAGGTACACTTGCATAAGCACTTGTTTTATGTGAGTGGATGTTTTGTTATATAATAGGTGTGCTTTTTAAAAGTTCAATACCCCTGAGATATTTCTAACTTGAGTTCTGTTTTCCCAGAGAATTTGACTAGATATTCAGAAAATTTTTTATTTGTTCCTTGGTAGTGTGCTGATCATTGCTTAAGAGAATCAGAAACCATAATTAAATAATTATATCCTTACAGCTGCTAGTTAGGGAACATTCTCTAGGGTTGCTCACATGAAAAGCAGTTCGCAGTAAATCAGTGCCTGATATCCAAGGTGTCTTCCCTTATGTCTTTGATTTAGGCATATTTTTGAACTACAGTTAGTGCTCTGTTCTGTTGGTATATTAATAAGCTGTGACTTAATTTCCCTGATCATTAGTTTGCTTATTGTAAAAGGTGATAAAAATAGTACCTGTATCATAGAATTGTGGTAAGGATTAAATGAACTGATAACCTGTAAATTCCATGGAACCGTGCTGCACATAGGAAGCACCCAACAGAGCTGACAATCATAATATGAGGATTATAGCTTTCTCTCTTGATTTGCAAATTCATAGATTTCTCTTTACACCTCAGTTCAGTTCTAGCTGTGCTGAAGGATGGCAGTCTATCTTTTTTAATGGGTCCCACTTTTGCATATATAACTTAACAGATTATCTATCTATCTATCTATCTATCTATCTATCTATCTATCCATCCATCTAATTACAGTTGCTGATATGATGGATGGTTCCTATGAAGCTGATGGTATCCTACCTCAAATGCCACCAGGATCTCTCCTCTATTTTTCCTTAAGACTTTTCCCAAAGCCGTGAACAGTTCTTACATTCAGGGAAGATAATACTCATGTCAAATCTTAACCATTGGAGGATGAGAGTCTATGTGTAAATGTCCCCACCTCTCTGGTTTTTGTAAGGGCCATTCTGAAACACATTCTACATAGTTCTCAGATATTGCCTGGAAGTCAGAGCCTAGGTGCTTACATCCATGACCAGTTCAGTAATGCAGATTAATTAGCTTTTTCTCCTTCCATCCTTCCTGCTTCCTGGAATCCTCTCTCAAATAAATTACCCAAGACGTGGTCTTGGATTCTTGTGGGGAAATTCAACTTTAGAAATCCAACTATAGAACATAGCCTATATTTTCACTCATAACATCACAGTTCTACTCTCCAAGACTGGTGAAAATTTATCCAGATATTTTCTGTGTAAAGCAGTAACAAGGAGACAAACTGATGGAAATCTAATTTATATAAAGAAATCCATAAATTTAAGTACCACTTCTTGAAAGTTTTTATGGGCCTCCTCATATTAAATGAATTATCAGTAAATAAGCACTTAGGTATCCTAAAGATGCTTATTTCTTAATTCTGTTAATCTTTCCATCAAAGAAAAACATCCTATTTATAGTGTTGATTATGTCTTTACTTGTCTATTTTCTAGGTTTAGGTATTTGAGTGGTTCTTATGATTTACAACCAATGAGTAATTTTACTTAGAAGCTAAAAACGAATTGAGTCTTTGGGGGAAAATATAAATTGAAGGAAAGGAAAAGAAAATCAAATTTCAACTTGTGGCCAGGTTAATCAGTCAGCCCAACCATGACTTCTGCTGTTCACCATTTGGCCAGTGTAATAGACCAGTAATAGAGAATGTCTTAATTTAGGCCGAGACAGCTCAAATCTCAGTTGACTAAAGCTCCTCTGCAAAACCAGTTTGTGTTGCTCTTTAGACATTTTTGCAGTATCCTGCCTCTGTCTTTCAGTCTGTCTATCTTTGTCTATCATGAACACTTTATTTAACTTTTTCCTTGGAGGGGCATACATGAGACTAGCAGTTATTCTTCAGAGAGAAAATCAATTACGATAAGGACCCATGCAACCTGATCCTACCCTTATGAAAACTTACTATGCAACAATAAGCCCTGAAGGGATAAATCTTAACCAATATAGCTTTTGTCATCCAAACTAATACCTTGTAAATTGGATTTCACTGGGAGACATATTGGTTTGGCCTGCACAGTAACGATGATGTTTTTTATTTGAATTACTTGTCATTTAAATACCAAAGTGTTTTAAACAAAAACAAATATTTTAAGCTTCGGATACATGGGAAGCTCTCACAAACCCAGGTCTCTTACTGCAATACACGCATAGGCTAGCGCTCAGTAGCAGATGTCCTTCAGTCAAATGTCACCATAGTCCCCTCACAGGTGGCCACTTCTTATTGTTTTTTGAGGGGTGTTAGCTCATTTGGAGCTACATGCCCATCTTTATTTATTTATTTATTTTTTTAAGTATTATCTTTTTTTTTTTTTTTTAAGATTTTATTGGGGAAGGGGAACAGGACTTTATTGGGGAACAGTATGTACTTCCAGGACTTTTTCCAAGTCAAGTTGTTGTCCTTTCAGTCTTAGTTGTGGAGGGCGCAGCTCAGCTCCAGGTCCAGTTGCCGTTTTTTAGTTGCAGGGGGCTCTGCCCACCATCCCGTGCGGGAGTCGAGGAATCAAACTGGCAACCCTGTGGTTGAGAGGATGCGCTCCAACCAACTGAGCCATCCGGGAAATCAGTGGCAGCTCAGTGGCAGCTCAGCTCAAGGTTCCATGTTGAATCTTAGTTGCAGGGGGCGGAGCCCACCATCCCTTGAGGGACTCGAGGAGTCGAGTCAGCCACTTTGTGGTTGAGAGCCCATTGGCCCATGCGGGAATCGAACTGGCAGCCTTCCGCATTGGAGCATGGAACTCCAACCGCCTGAGCCACCGGGCTGCCCCCCATCTTTAATTTTTTTAAACCAGATTTATTGGAGTAAAATTGGTTAGTAAAATTATGTAGGTTTCAAGTGTACATTTCTGTAATATATCATCTATATCTCACATTGTGTTCACTACCCAGAGTCAGTTCTCCTTCCATCACCATATATTGACCCCCTTCACACTCTTCTACCATCTCCCTTACCCTCTGGTAACCACTAAATTATTGTTTGTGTCCATGAGTTTTTGTTTCTTAATTTGTTTTTCTTGTTTCTTTGTTACTTTCAGTTTTATAGCCCACATATCAGTGAAGTCAAATGGTTCTCAACTTTTCTGTCTGATTTATTTCACTTAGCATAATAATCTCAAGATCCATCCATGTTGTTGCAAATTCCTATGTTTCATCTTTTCTTATGGTAGAGTAGTATTCTACTGTATATATATACCACATCTTCTTTATCCAGTCATCTATCGAAGGACACTTTGGTTGTTTCCAGGTCTTGGCCACCGTAAATAAAGCTGCTTGACTTTGTTTTCCTTATTCTTCATCTGCTTCACTCATTTATTCCATTAGCCTAGCCCCTATAAGATTTGACTAAGATTTCAATGTTAATATTAGAGAAGACACAAATTAAAATAACTTCCTTATTTTAAAGCCAAAATAAACCTAGGACACAATTATTTAAATCAGCTAACTCTAGAGCTTACTGGGGACTTCATGATTTGGCAGACTCTCTTAATTTACTGATATGGAAACTGAAGAACAGAGAAGTCAATTTCTTCATTAGGGTCACATAGATAGCTAATGATAAAGTATGTCAGCACTCAAGTGGTCTTAATAAGACTTGAAAATGCTTCACTTTTGCCCGTGGAGTAGGAAGGTCACAGACCATGTCTTTCTCCAGGATTTTGGTTATTTAAAAAATTACCCCTTTTGGATCAAGTATACGGTAATGGAGAGAGAACTGACTCTGGGTGGTGAACACACAGTGTGATTTATGGATGATGTGATACAGAATTGCACAACTGAAATCTATGTAATTCTACTAACAATTGTCACCCCAATAAATTAAAAAAAATAAAATAAAAAAAAAATAAAAAAAAATAAATAAATAAAAAATTACCGTTTTTAAAATCAAGGTATTTATAAAACTCAAATTACAAAATTCAAAGTATCTTTCAAACAGCCAAGAAATAAAACTTTTATGTTTTAAAGCAATCTGGGTAGATATTATGAGTATATTGTTAAGATGCTAGATCAACAGGGAAGTGAGAACACACACTGAATGAAAGGGAATGTGCTTTCAAAAGGTTAAACACATTATTCTCTTCTAAATACTACTTGTTAGGTCATTATTAACCCTTGTATTTTGTTTTATTCTTCACATTTGAAATTTCTTCCACTGTAAGATTTAGTCTTTATATAAAAACATAATATATGTCCTAATATATTTTAGGACCTTCTTAAAGGTCACACTGAGAATGATCTGAGAGCTTTCACAGGACATGCGCACTAGAGTCCTCATTAGCTACTCAAACAGAAACTCTAACAATTCAAACAATTCTGAGTTGGTGTTAGACTGAATAAGGGGACCTTTGTCTCTTGCAAAAGCAACCCAAGAAATCAGAACTCACATGGATGGTCCACAGGGGCCATAAAAATGTCAAGGTATGACATGTGCTTGATGGCCAAATTGGCTATGCATGTAGGTGAGTGGACGGGAAGATGTTGCTACTCAGAGGTAATGGGACTCATATTAAATAAGAGCTGTTCTCCAAGAATGCCGAACTTTCAAGGCACCAATTAACTCACATATTGTGTATATACATATATTTAGATATTGTATATATATATATATATTTGTTTTCTTTGAACTAACCCAAGTGCTCCTCTGCCCTCCAAAGGCATGCTGGGTCATGTGTAACACATACTAGTTCACGTGTACTTTCATATAGGTTCTTCACATGATGCAGTTTTTCTTTCAACAGTCTCACAACCAGTCTCTCTGCTTCAACTTGCCATTCCTCACCGTCTATTCTCGACCCAACAGGCACAGCATTCCGCTAACACACAAGTCCTATTGTGTCACTCCTCTGCTCTAACTCTCTAGTAGCTTTTAGCTCACTTGGAACAAAGAGCTAAGTCATTACTATGCCCTACCACAATGGTTCTCAAAATGTGGTCCCTGGACGAACAGTATCAGCATCAGGTATTTGTTAGACACGCCTGTTCTCAGGCCCTTCCCCTAATTTACTGAATCAGAAACTGATGTTCTGGGTGGGCCCAGTAATCTGTGTTTTAACAAGGTAATTATGATGTGCTGCTGAAGTTTGAGCATTACTGTGACTCCGTAGTACCCAGATCTCATTCCCCTTGGACTTCGTTGACTACTCTCCCTGTGCTCCCCCTTCCCCGGCAACCCTGGCCTCCTGGCAGCCGCACAGATAGGCTAGGTCCACTCTTACTTTAGATCCTTTGTGCTTACTGTTGCCTGTCATGCCAGAGAGCCACATGGGTGTCTCCCTCACCACCTTCAGCTCTTTCCTCAACAGTCATCCTCACACTTTATGCCTCCCTGCCTTCTACATTAGTTTCCTAGGGCTACCGTTGCAAAGTACCACAGACTGGATGTCTTCAAACAACAGATATTTACTCTCCCACAGTTCTGGAAGCCAGAAGTCACAAAGTCAATGTCTCAGTAGGGCCACATCTCCACTGCAGCTCTTGGTGGGACCCTTCTTTGTCTGTTCCTGGCTTCTGGTGATGGTCAGATACCCTTGGTGCCCCTTGGCTTGCAAGGGCATCACTCGTCTTTGTCTTGGCACTATCCCTGTCATATTGGATTAAAAGCCACCCTACCCCCCCCCGCCCCTGTCAGGCATATTATCTTAATGAATTACATCTGTAAAGACTCTATTTCTAAATAAGGTCACATTCTCAAGTATTAGGGGTTAGGACTTCAGTATACTTTTTGAGGGAAATACAATTCAACCCATGACATTCACCTTATCTAGAATTGCTCCCTGCCTTCATCACTCCCTATCCTGCTTCTGTTTTTTCTCTTTTTTGTTGTTTATCACTTCCTTACACATCCTATATTTTATTAGGTTGGTGCAGAAGTAATTGCAGTTTTTGAAATTATTTTTAGCCTTTTAAACCACCATTACTCTTGCACCAACCTAACACTTATTATTTGGTTCACTGTCTAGCTCTGTCCTCTGGAATCTAAGTTCCATATGATGAAGAATGCTTTTCATCCTTACAGTCCCACAGCTTTTACAATGTACTTGGTACATAATGGGAGCTCAATGAATATTTTTTGAATGAATAAAAATGGTAGACCATTAACAACATCATTTCATTGTTAAAAAGTTTGATGACTTACCTTTATTTCAAGGCACAAAAGATAATCTCTTCCTTTTTTTTTCATGCCCTGGTAGGCTAGGTATGGAGAGAATACATGAAATTACCCCCTGAGAAAAGGTAAGCTTATTCTGAAACTAATGGTAAGCTTGTAGGTGGACAGGGCTTTCGATCGGGGAGAAGGACCCCAGGAAAGCTTTCGAACTAGGGATCATATTGGGTTAATCATTAAACTGTCAATTAGAAATCAAGGGATGGACAGATAGCAGCAATGTTGTTGGTCAAAACAACTGGGTCATAACGTCTTTGCTCACTCACTCAGTCACTCACTTATTCTCTCACGTATTTGTTCATTGAACAAATGTGTGGATCCAAGTGCCAAGCTGTGAGCTTCAAGCTTGGGATATAAAACTAGGTCTCTACAGAACTTATGATCTTGGAATATTAAGGGATTAAATATAAGTGAGTGCTTTGTTGCCCCACATGGGGCAAGGCCTGCTTATATTATCTTTGTATGCAGCGAAAGAAAAATCAACTTCCTTTTATCCAGTCCAGGCACAAAGCAATACAGGTGTTCATTGGCCACATAGAAATTGACCAAAATAGAATCGTGGATTGGAATTCCAAAGGGAAAGCTGCCGTTGCTCAGGTTTTGTTACTGAAGTCCCAGCATCCACCTGAGTAATAGAATTAAAGAAGGAGCTGATTAGTAAAGTAGGTTAAAATGTGGGATTTTTAACCTTCTACCCAAGTTTGCATTTCTGCTCAGCCATTTATGAGCTGTGTAACTTCGGAAAAGATATGTAACCTGTCTGAGACTTTGTTCATCTTTCAGTTTTGTCAGAGTAACACAGTTAAAGAATATAAGCATTTAGCACATGGCTGGTTCACAGTGATCACTCAATAATGTTATTAAAGGAAAACACAAATCCAGACATGGCATACTCAAGAGCTTGGTGGCTCTTTGCTTCTTTTTAGTGCCATCATGGGATAAAAGAGATGGAGCTATGAAAACAATGTGAGCCAGAGATTTGAAAATGTGAAACACAAATCAAGAAGCAGACAATTGTGTCAGGAACGGCATGGGAAAATACAAAATTATCTTTTATTTATCTTTTAGGAGAGTGTTTAAATTTGATCAGTTATGAGTTTCAGGTGACAAATTTAAGGCAAGTTTCATAAAAACCACAGGGAAGTGACACATAATATTAAAGCGTGAGGTTTCATCCTGGTATTGTTAAAATCAGGCAAAGTGGCTTTGGAATCTTCCTCTTTAGCAGGTCGCTTAACCACGTTGCTTATAAAAGACAGCAGTGAATGGAAACTGAACAGTAAGCTGATCTCACCATCTGTCTTGAAAGAAGTGTGACATAGGAGTGGCTGTCATTGATACTGTTTGGGAAGAAACACCATTATAAGTTTTTCTGGCCTTAGGCTGAGCACTCTGTACAGAGATGGAACCAGACAATTAAAAATGCCTCCTAATGTTATTTCCTGGGCCAGCATTTCAATAGGCATGCTTTGACAGTACGTAAAGTTTAAGCTGGTCATTATTGATAATTCAAATTACTTTATTAGACTGGGCTAATTAAAACACTAAAGGTAAGAAATGCTCTTTCATCCCCCCCATGGCCTGTTGTTTTCTTTAGATTTCCTCTAATTGATCACTGAAATTTGGATAGGATGTTGGGGGCAGTTCAAACCATCAGTAATTAACAACCATGGTCTTTGCTAATCGTGGCTTTTTAAAAAATGCCATCTGTAGTCACAATCAGGTTTGAAACTGTGAGAATAACAACATATATATATATATATATATATATATATATATTTAAATTCTGGACCTACACAAACAAGTGTACTTTTGTAAAGCAAGATAGTCATTTGTGTTTTAGAAATGAGGCAGGGAATGGCTAAGTCCAAGACCTTTCCACCCTCTTTTCCTAGATCCTCCAGCCTGCTGTCAAGATATCAGCTTGCTGGCGCACTTCTGAGTACACATAAAGCTCTATCTTCACAGGTAAAGTATTGATATACATTTTTCTATTCTGGAAACACGAGCAGTGGCCTTGGTAGATCAAATATCTAGGTCTACATTACGGATGGCACACAGCAATTGCTTTTATAAACCGATCACTGTTCTGGCTGCTTACCCTAGAGCAGAGACGTTCAATCCGAACACGCAGCTTTTTGCTAAACGACCTTTGCTCAGCTCTACTCTTGTGATAACTTCCCAACATGGCTACAGGACTGGATGAAACTAGGCTTCATGTCTATTTGATAACTCCTTGAGCAATGGATCTTTAAAATGTAAAGCAATACAGAAGAACTCTGTTTTGTTGCCAGTACCAGGGGGATGGTTTTATGAGGAGACATAATTTGACTTAGAATATTCCCACTTCTTGTAACAGTGTGCTGTATTTTAATCAAGTTCCCATATATTATGCAAACGAAATGTTTTACAGACTTGTCACAGATGGCAGTTGGAAGTGACTACTGCACGATCACTCCATACCACCCTCTTCTTAAAAACGACGAGCTTGATTTGTGTCCCCATGATCCTTAAGTTGAGGATCATAAGCCATAGAATTAAGAAAAACTTCAAAAGAGTTACACAGGAATGGAAAAATAAAGTGTTCTTCAAAGAATGACTAGGAGAAAATATCTTCCTATGTGGTTTCTGAAAGACAGAATTTCATGCCTCCACTAATAAGTATTATTATTATTATCTTTTACTATATATTATGCATTGTGCTGAGAAGAAGATGAAAGGAGAAGATAAACATGTTTGAGAGCTATGGGGCTATTTATTTCCTACACAGTTAAGCACTTCTCATTAGCATAATTGTGGATCAAATTATCTATCCTAGTCGTCTTTTTTAGGTCCTCCCGGACCAATTTTGGAGCATCCCCCAAACTGCATGTTTTCTGGAATCCACCTCCTGTTTCAGGTGCCATTCACATCCCTGTGCCAGCAGCTCAAGGCCATCTGGCCTCTATTTCCTGAAAGCAGAGCCTTTCCTCTATTTTTATTTATTACTCCTGTTTCTAACTCTGGTTACCATTAACATCTCCATGGAGTTTAGCTTATTTATTGAATGAGCTACCCTTTGTTTTAGTGAATACAATTTGGCTGAAAGAAATCTAGTTACGCTAGTTTAAGTAGAAATGGAGGTTGTTGATAGGACACAGAGAAATTTCATAGAAATCATGAGTAGGAAATACTGTAATGCGAGGGCCTCATGGGAGATGAAACTGGAGATTGAGTCTGGACTAAATAGCTCTGAGAGCCTCAAAAGTCCCCAAGTCCACAGACTTCACTCAAATGCTTTGACGTCACTATGCGTGAGCAGCTTTTTATATAGATCCTTAATTTTTGGAACGGCCACCAACACAGCCGTTTTTTCACAATCCCAAATCCAAATTCCTTACAAGCAAACTGGTTGCCCTGACTGGACTTTTCCCTTTATTTTCCAGATCTGTAACCAGCCTAGGGTTGATCTTTGAGTCAAGTGTTCAATTTTGGTCCAATCAGGTGAAGTTGTACTAGGATGCATTAGGGAGAGAGTACGGAGGAGGAGTTATATATACTTGGAGTATCAGAGGCTATGTGCAGCAACAGGTAGTTTGACAGAAGGGTATATAGGTGTATCCTCTAAAATAAGCTAGCCACATTTGTCTCCAGGGACCTTTATGGAATAACTAATGTGGTTTTTCAGGAAAGGTAGAGTTTTTTGAAGAGGCTAACGGTGGGCATGGTGGCTTTCACTAATAATATTGAATAAGCATTTCCTAATTGGCCCAGAGTCTATTCCTGACAACAATTAGAAAATAGAAGACTTTTATATGTCGTATGTGTGTGTGCATGTGCTCATATGCATACAAGTAGAAACAGGAGAGGAAGTAGTATAAACTTTTAGTACCAAGAGACCTTAGAGATCCTCTGGTCCAACCCACACATTTCACAGATGAAGAAATCCAGACTTACAAAGTTTACGTGGCTAGCGTAAGGGCATACACCTTTTAAGTGGCAGAAAGGAGACTTAGAATCCTCATCCAATGAGCTTTATAACCCAGCTCTATTATATTTTTGTCTCCAGAAAGGAAGTCTTTATTAACTTAAACAGACTCAAGTATATATCATACTTTTTTTTTTTTTTTATTTGTCATCACTTGGCTTACTACCTTTCAGGTTCTAGCTCAAAAGTACCCATTCCAAGGTGGTACTGGACCACTCACTGCTTAAAGTTGGTGCCACTTTTTGTCTCCAGATTTTCCATACATCATAATTTTCATAGCTTTATATCACTTACCCCGATATTTAATCACCTTGTTTATTTGTTTTCTCATTTTTCTTCTCAACTAAAACAGGAGATTACACAAAGTTAAAGATTGTTTCTCTTCTTCATGTCTGCATCCTCAGCTCCCGTAATTGTGCCCAGCACATATTAGGCACACATAAATAATCATGCCTGTGCACATTTAATAAGTATAACTATTAAAATAATAAATATTTTGAGTGAACACACAGATTCTTTTCTGGTCATACATACTTTCTAATTATTGAGGTCATACAAAGTTTAATATTTCTACGGTGTTAAATTTCTCTATAGGTCTTACTTATTTTTGTATGTCATGTCACAATTTCAGGCTAAAACAAAACCTAGAATTTATAGCAAAGGGAACCAGCAACATCTGATTCAGATGTGACTTTACCTGTGTGGGTGTATTCCATATAAACTGTGATTGTGTTCGTGACAGAAAGTGACTTGGCTTGGAGATGCTGCACCTCCACTATCCTCTTTGTTTATGAATGTTCCTGTGACTCGCTGACAGTAAGAACTGTTCATTCTTATTTCTGGCTCTTGGCAGCCTACAGATGCTTCCTGTTAGTGCTCCTGGCAGGTTACTGGTGAGGCCTGTTGTTTATTGCCCTATCTATCAAGTCCTATTTATTTTTAAAATAAACTTTAAGTATACTGTAAACTCCCTTCACAAACAGATTTTTCCTCCTCTTTTATACTTGACAAGGCTCTAAAAGGAATAGTAACTCTGTCTCATAAATATTTGAACCTGAACCTTTTAGGAAAGAATTATACTTAAGGTATTCAAGAACAGAAATTGTCTCAGTCTAAAATCTCCTTTCCAACTACCCATTCTCACATCTCATTCTCTCTCTCCCCCTCTCTCTCTCTCTCTCTCTCTCTCTCTCTCTCTCTCTCTCTCTCTCTCTCTCTCTCTCTTTCTTTCCATGCTTTCTTCCTTTTTTTTACCTGCATTGCCTCATTCCTGTTTCTATATAGCCCTCCCCTCCCACAAATCATTCTACTCAAGGCCCAATTCTCTACTGAAAACTGCCATCCATATGATTTTAAATACTTCTTACATAACGTAAATGTCCTTATCAAAAGGTGAAATCACTTTCTATTTGTAAGGTCATCAAGCCTAAACATTTCACATGTCTTTTTTGGTACTCCATCATGTAAACCCGCTATTCATTTTATCAGTAAACTCTAGTATTTTCCAGCCCAAAGCCAATGAGAAAGTACATGACATGGTACAACATAAAAGAGGTTAGAATTTAGAGTTATACTGACTTGGGGTCAATTCAAACACTACTACTTATTAGCTTATGGCCTTGAGGAAGTCTCCTAACTTCCCTCACTGTATTTCCTCATTGGGAAGGTGAAGACTAATAATACCTATTTGGGTAAACATCCCTGTTATTCTCTAAATAGCTTCAGCTCTTATCCTTCTGAGCTCATGATAGTGTTATTCTGCACCAGTGCTTTTCAACTTAGTCATGGTTATGAGATATCTTTTGGCTAATGAAACATGAGAGGAAGTAATGTGCTTCACCCATGGGCATAGGCTTTTAGAGGCAGCATGTGATTTGCCATTATCCCTTTTCTCAATGAAGCAGTTATGGAAGCATGTGTTGAGAAGGAGATATCATCATCCTAGGAGCTTAGCTGTCTACAATAAGTAGAGCCTTCTACTGACCCACTAAATATGTAGCATGAGATATCAGTGTTTGTTACTGCAGCAAAACTTAACCTATCCCTACTGATACATTTATTTTACAAGGTTGTTTGGTGAGTAACGATATGCATAAAGTAGCAACATAATACGAAATCAGTAATTGATAGCTGCCATCATTAGGAGCATTGTTATCATCATGGGTACCACTGTTATTTTGTTAGGTTAATGTGTTCTTTCTATTTCACATTACATTTTTCCCCACTATCTTATTGTGCTATAAGTATGTATTTACCTTTCTGGTCCTTTAGTAAAGTATAAGATCTTTGAAGAGGATGAGGTATTTCATGTGTCCTCATTCAGACATACCCTACTTGGTGTGGTACTTGTTTCAAGGAAACTTTACTACTGTAGCATAAAAACACATATAAACAATACATAAACAATGGGTGTTTATGTATTTGTGTTCCAATAAAACTTAATTTACAAAAACAAGAGGCAGACCATAGTTTACGGATCCCTGATTTAGATTCTAATCTTTTTTTCCTTCCTCCTCCTTTTACTTCTTTCAGTTCTAGTTTGTCTTTTTCTCTTCTTGGTGTAACTGTGTTCTCTGTGGCTGCAGGCATATTTTTTTCCTCATGACAGATGGAAATGGTCACCAGTAATCCCAAGTCTATGCTCTAATGGAAGTAAATCCCTTTCTCCCTAGTGTTCTTTTTGTATAATATGCTCACCTTTGAAACAATCTCGGTTGACAGGGCATGGAAATTCCTGATTGGTCAGGCCTGAGTCATGTGACTACGCCCGCGACCAGAGAATGGTTGAGACGCTATGACCGATGAGCCTTTAGAACCGTTAGGTGTGAGGATGGGAGAAAGAGGGATGCTTGGTAGATATACCAGAACACACATTCTGAGCCTCATTTTGCCTACATATGCAGAAAAGCAGGGAAGAACCTAGTTCAAAGGGCCACTGCCAGAAATTCTTCATTGTGTAGTAGATGTGATACTTTGTAGCCAGTCTCCCTGGTCATTCCTCAAAGACCCTTTGTGGGTCTGGAAACAAAAGCATTGGCTAAGATGGATTGTAAATGAGAAGCAAGAAAGACCTAAGTTTCTGTCCTAAGCACTTGGGTGAGCAGAGTCACCCTGTATTTAGATGGTTAAAAATCATTTCCAAAATTGTAGGGGGAAGCTGCAACATGGATAATCCTCAATTGGCTTGCAAGTGTTTTTCTAATAATCTGAGAAAATTCACAAAACTTTACAAAAGGTAATAAACAAAGCAATATGATGGTATATGAGTCAGGACGTTCTGGAAGTTATCCAAATTCCTCTCTGCAATATGGAGAACACCTGCAAATTCCTAATATGAAATGTCATAAAAAGAAAAAAAAGTTATTCTTGTTATTCCTGGCCACATAATGCCTAAAGGGCATTACTGACTACCATGGATATGGGTTGGGCACTCGAAAAATGAGTCAGTCTGCCTCTATTTTTATTTGACTCAGAAAATTTAATGAAATTATACAAATCCCTGAAATCTAATATTTTTATGTGATAAGATTGTGTAAGAGGAGGAGGTGGAAGTGAAGTTTGGAAAATATGGTGACAGATGGCAAGTGGGCTCAGGCACATAGCGTTCCTATATATAGGGGAGGGGACGATCTGGTTAATCAAGGGGAGGGGGACGTTTTTAAATTTAGATTGAAGTATTTGATATATTCAGCAACATCATTTACTGAAGCAGCCTAGCTGGATAGAACTTTAATTTCTTTTTCCTTTTTTGGTTGGGGGTGTGTTGTATGATGTATGTTTTCAATAGTTTTACATATTCTTTCATGATGTCTACATTTAAAAATCAAACAGTATCTATAGGCTTTGAGTGTGTCTTTTGAGAGAGAGTTGAGGATATCTATTTCTAGAGAGTTCCTTCTAAGAAAATTTAATGACATTTAAAAATTAGGGTCATCACAGCTAATTTAGCAGCACTGGAAAATTAAAGTGAATATTCACAGTGAAGATGACTACAATTTAGTATTAGGTTGGTGCAAAAGTAATTGAGGTTTAAAAGGTTCAAAATAATTGCAAAAACTGCAATTACTCTTGCACCAACCTAATAGAATGAGCAATGGGGCTGCCAATTAGGACACCTGAGATTGAGGCCCAGTTCTAATAAAGGTCAGGTGGGAGGCGTTACCTTGCACAAGTCACTTCAGCTCTTTGATCTTAATCTTATTTTAAAAATGAGAGTTCTGAATAAATAAGCTTTGGGATATTTTTAGTTTTATATTTCGATTGTTGTAAGCTGTCTCTTCATGCTCTGTTAATTGGGATACTTTTTGTTGCAAGTAACAGAAAGCCCACCTCCAGCTGCCTCAGCCTATATCAGGGAAGGTCTCATGTTGAATGGACTTCAGGGTTGGTTTGATTCAGCAAAGGACATTTCCCCACTTGTTCACTCTGCTTTCTGTGGTACCAGCCTCGTGGTAAGGATGGCATTCCTTCAGGGTCTCCAAATGTCTGTTAATGACTCTAGTCAATGACCTGGTTTCTTGTTCAGATCTGGATGAAAAGAGAAAATCATTTCTTGAAGCTATTTTAGACAAATAAGGAAATGTCTTTCCCAGAGACCTTTGCAAACCTGTCCTTGGATATCATTGGCACAAATTGGCTTTTGTGCTCATCTCTGATCAAGGCCAGGCCTATCGTGAGCCACCGGAGAGACTCCTACATCCAGCAATTAGCTCAACAAAGGGGGATATGGCTAAAATACTAAAAATCTAGAAGGGGGGTATGTATGGGCGGCACCCATGAAGTCTGCTAATGATTGCTTTGAACATTGTTTCACATAATCTATGCAGTTCAATTAATGAAATAGAGGTTTTATATGGTAGCTATTATCACATCAAGCACATAGTAAGCATTCAATAAAGATGTATACATTAGGCTAACCTTAAATCTGTTAAACACAGAGAAGGTTCCTCCTAGTTGGCAACTAATTAACAAGAAACCACAGGTAGTCCTGGGGTTGCCATAGTGACCAGAGGCCTGCGGTAATTTTTTGTTTTAGTGCAGTGGTTTTCAAACTTGGCTGCAAATTGAAACCACCTAGGGAGCTTTGAATAATACTGTTGCCTGAGTCCCACCTCCAGAGATCCTGATTTGATTGATCTGGGGTGCGGGCCTTTAGAGTTTTAAAACTCCCCAGGTTATTGTAATTCACAGCCAAGATGGAGGAGCTCTGGTTTAGGGACTCTTTAAGAATGGGCACGCTCAAATGCATTCTCCCACCTCCTTCAGTCATGTCCAAGGTTTCCACTGAACTTTTTATAATTCTCCTCTACTCTAAGCTAGTAACTGCGAGTTTCTCCTCTCTAAACTGGGACTCCCAGAGACTCCACATGTTCTCCATTCCCATATAAAAAAAACCTGAATGTGAGGGTGGAAATCAAGAGTGGGGAAGGCCTACTGTCAATATGGTGTGTTAGGAGAAAGGGACAAAAGGGTAGGTGAGAGAAAACAAGAAGCGATGCAAAAGTCTTTCTCTCTGGCGCGGGGGTGTGGTTGGAGATGCACGTTTAGGCATTCTCAGACTCAGAGTCCCACACAGACACCCATACACATACAGACACATCATCTGAAATGCTTCCCAGCCTCCTCCCTGCTCAGCCCACTGCCAACCGCTTGCTCAGAATACTGCTGCAAATTCATAAAAAAAACCGAAAACTGAATAAATGAGAAATGGCTATTTCTGGTTTATTCATTCACTCATACATTCATTTATCCATCTATTCTATCAATATTGATTAAGCACCTACTATGGGCCAGGTGCATTGACAGACGGTCAGTGAACAGCAATGAATAAACCAGGAGCTTATAGGATGTACAAAGGCCCTGAACCTGGAAAGTATTTGAAGTGTGTAAGATAAGGAAATGATTATCTTGTTCCCCAGTTCTAGAGTTCTAGTCTCTGTACCCTGTTTACTGCATGAATACTTGCTGAATGAATGAATACCTGAATGCATTACTGAAGGCAGACCAGACTGACTGGAGTGTGGTAAGTGTGGGAGTATGTAGGGAAGAGTGGGATGATATTTACGCTGCAAATATGGGCAGACAGTTATGCTGGGCCTTGTGGTCTATGGCTTTTAAAAAAAATTCAGACATTATATTCTGTGCATTGAAAAACCATTGCATGTTTTCAAACAGGGAATGATAAGATCAGGGAAAGTATCTCTGAGACCAGAGAGATTAAAAGGAGCCATTTGGGCAGAGGATAGGATGGAAGAATGTTCCAGAAAGAGGGAACCAGATGTGAGAAAGCTTGTAGTCAAAAAGGGCATGTTTAAAGAACAGAAAGGCTTTACTTGGAGGTAAGGAGATGAAAGATAGTCTAGTGGAGAGACAGGTAAACTGACCGACATGGCACAGAGCGGTAGATGCGGAATCTTACAGGAGTGTAGAGGAGTGATGTCTACCCTAGACTTGGGAGGCCAAGAAAAACTCCCCGGAAAATGATGCACCAGAACCCACTCTAGAAAAGTGGGAGTGGGTTAATTTAGGAGAAAGAAGGGGCGGAAGAAAGGTAAGAAAATAGAAAGGGAAGCAAAGATGTGGCAAACAGAAAAAGTTAAATATGCAAAAGCTAGAGAAGTAAGAAAGCATCTTAAAATTTCGAGCAAATCTTTGTTATAGCATAGAAATCAAATTTAATTTTAAAAGTTTATAGAGACCTACAATATGCCAGGCATGCTGATATGCATCCTAACAACAATCCTTTGAATTAGGTATCAAGGGAGGTGGCTGGTGAAGTTACTTGCATACAATCCAACAGTTAGTAAGTGGTGTTGCTGAAGTAAGGACTCAAGCAGTCTGACTCCAGAGTCCATTCTCTTAGCTGTTCTATTATTTTACTGCCTCACTCACTGACCAAGTCAAAAAATAAGGAAATAGAAGGAGGGAGGCCACGGATATATGGATTAAAATATATACGTAGTATATCTTCCTATATATTTTCTATTTCTGGAAATCATCTCTTTCCTATAATTAAAACTCAAAGAAAATGAAAGAGAAAAGATAATCAATCATATTAACCATAAGACAAAAGCCAGAAGAGAAATTTACTTGAAGGCAAATCAGATACAAACTTAGGGTGTCAAGAAAAGTTAATAGGACTAAAGCCCATACAGGAAAGGCGATTTTTTTTTTTTTTCTGTTGTATCATGTAGGACCTGGTATCATGCAGAATCCTACAGAAGAAGAAAAACATTCTTGTTGTTAATTTGCTGTCTTGCATAGCAGGAAATTTGCTGTCATAAAAGTAAGATTAACCGCAATTTACAAGCAACAGATAAATGTGGAATATTTAGAGAAAAGAAAGTACTTTAGATTGGTTAAATAGATTAAGGTCACCATTAGAGGAATAGTTACTGACATGGAATGTGTGATATTTTCATTAAAAAAGAAAGCAAATCATAAAATATATTATACATTAAAGTACAAGTTTTTAAAAAAGCAACAAAACCAAATAGGAGTGTTTGTGAAAGTGTTAGGGGTATGTATACTTTAATGTGAGTACTGGTAACTTTTCTGTGGCAGATTATTGATGACTTTAAATTTTTTTTCTATTTATATCTTGCATTTTCTACCTTTTAAAATATGTATATATTACTTTAAAATTTAAAATAATTCTAAAACTATCAAAGTACTTTAGTTTTAAAAGTACATTTGAAAACATAACTAGCTTTAGTCAACTCTGTGATCATGTCTTTCCCGTTTGTTCCCTTTTTCTCATTATTGTCCTAATGTTTTTAAGAAACCATACTTCTGTCACTCCATGCATCTCTTTTAGGGGAAGCTAATTTCTCTCATGATTTAGACATGTTATGTGTGTCATGGATTCATGTGGGGTCTCTGGTCCTGCTCCCCACATAAGAACGCAGGATATGGTGAGGCCAAAAAGGAACACCCACGGAGCCATAGGTAGGGGAGTCACACCACTATATTCTCGCTGGCGGCTGGTTGGAGACACAGGAAGCAGGAGCCACACAATCTGCAACCTATCATCCACTTCTCTCTGCCAACTAACCTCACTTGCTAACAGCAATCCGCTTTTGATAGCTCAGCCATCATCTTTTTGCTAGCTCCCATTTCCTGCTAGTGTAGCCATGACAGTTATATTAGTGGCCAATGGCTCACTGGTTACAGCTGACGGCCAACTAGCCACACCTGATGGCCAACCAACCACAGTTGATGGACATTTACTACCCGAGTGAGTGCCTTTCCCCTTGAGGGCGAAAGCCTGGAAACTGCACTCCTGGCTCTGTCCTCACACTTGGTCAGAGGAAAAGATCACATTATTTGGCTAAGAACTGTACCACGTTTGGGGACAGGGCCAGGAGTGCAGTTTCCAGGCTCTCAGCCTCACATGGAAAGGTGCTGGCTCAGGTAGTAAATGGCCATCAACTGTTGCTAGTTGGCCATCAGCTCTAACCAGTGAGCCATTGGCCACTAATATAACTGCCATGGCTGCGCTAGCAGAAAATGGGGGCTAGCAAGAAGATGGTGGCTGAGCTAGCAAGTGGCAGAGTGTGACAGAGTGTGGATTGCTGATTCTGTGGCTCCTGCTTCCTGTGTCTCCAACCCAGCCGCAAGTGAGACTATAGTGGTATGACTCCCCTACCTATGACTCCGTGGGTGTTCCTTTTTGGCCTCACTATGTCCTGCGTTCTTATGTGGGGAGCAGGACCAGGGGCCCCACAGGCCGCCCCACGTGACACCAAGGTAACTGGCTCAAGTTTTGTCTCAAGTCAGACTAAGGAGACATGAGAAGTGGTTTGCTGGAGGAAGCTAGGAAAGTATCTTTTCTTATCTGAGAGACCTTCCCCAAACAATCCCTTCTTTTGCCATTATGTGGATGAGGAAGCACTTAGTCCAGACAGCTGTTGGCAGCCATGTTTCATCCTTCATGGGGAGCCTGCCTTAGAATGGATACCTTCAAAGGCAAAGAAAGAGTTGGGAATGAGCTAGGACTTAATGGCTTAGTGGAGATGCCGAATCAAACCCACCTGGAAGTGAGCTCCACCTGTCAGCCTATAACAAACCATTCATCCTTTATCATTTGCTCCAGTTTGAATTGTTTTTCTGTTAATTGTAACCAAGTGTGGTTTACCTCCTTATTTCTATCTTATCCTTATTCTAGAATGACTAAGAGGTAATTCAAGATCTTTCTTCTAGCTTATTAAAAAATTATTTAATGTCACAGGTTTTATTTTCCTTGATCTAGCTGGTGTATTCTAAACTGTGCTCTTCAATGCAGTATCCATTAATCATATGTGGCTATTTGAATTTTTTAATTAGTTAAAATTAAATAAAATAAACAATTCATTTATTCAGTTGCACTAATCATATTTCAAATGTTTTACAGCCACATGTGGATAGTGGCTGCAATCTTGGCCAGAAGATATAGAACATTTCCAGCAACACAGAAAGTTCTAGTACATAGTACTGTGAGAGAGAAGAAGAGAAAGAGGGAGGAAGGGAGGGATGGAAGAGGGTGAGAGTGAGAAGAAAGAGAAAAACATTAAATGAGGAGATATATTCAGTGGGGAGAAGTCTCTTCTAGGTTCAATATAATAGAATTCTATGTGTTTTCATTTGATTTTTAACATTTGTAAAGTATTTTTTATTCTTCAATGTTCAGCTGTGAGTTCTATCATCAGATCATTTTGGGATATCAAACACTGAGAACCAGGGCTAACAATTCAGGACCGTTTCATTTTTTTCGTCTAGGAAAAAAATCCAACACAAATTTAGTAGCAGGTAAGTATGGGTTTAAACAAATATCTATGCCAATTTCCTTTATTCACTGTCATAGCAATAGAGTAACACAGAACAAGACAGTCACCTTGAATACATGTCACCACTTCACACATACATGCTATGGGCTAGCAAAAGAATTAGCAAAGGCTATTGGGGGCGCTGAGGGTACACAACAGCCGTTATTTCTGGAAAAACAATTCATTGTGCATGCCTTGTTGATAGTGAACCTATTTTGAATCATTAATTACTAATTTATTCATGCAAACGTTTGAGTGCCTACTGTAATGTACCAGATACAGCAGTGAATAAGATGCTGGTTTTCCTTGCTCTCATGGCGATTCTAGTAAGGAGATAAAGCAGATATCAAACAGATAATTCCAGAAGTAGTTAATTATGATGGTAGTTAAGGTTATACAGATGATATCTTGGGAGCTATAAGAGTATAAACGGCGGCGACTTGATATGGTTTGGAGCATTAGAGAAGGCTACTAGGGGAAAGTTCCTCTGTCCCATTCAAGGACCCGAGAAGAGTGTAGTAGGAACCAAGAGTGGCAATGTTTGTAAGAGATGAGGCTAAAAAGTAAGTAGGGGCCACAGCTCATGCAAAGCACTGTCAACCACAGTCATGAATTTGGGCTTTAAGCTTAATAGGAAATGATTGAAAGGTTTTTAAATAACAGTAGTGGCATGATCAACATGCATCTCAAACACATTCTCTCTGGCTGCAGAGTGGAGAAGAGTTAAGTGGGAAGCATACATTTGAAGGCAAATGGAGTAAGGAAAGTATTGTTCTAATTCAGGTGAAAAATGATGGTAACCGAGGCATTGGTGTTTGAATGGAGAGAGACAGAATAGAGATTTAAGGCATGTACAGGAAGTCAAATTAATAGGAAGTGACTGATTGGATGTGGGAGTTCATGGAAAGGGGATGGCAAAGAGAGTATTCGTTTCTGGCTTGAACCACCGAGTGGGTGAAGGACCGTATCTTAGAGTGACTTTGGGGGACAGTGATTGTGAGTCCAGCTATGGATCTGACAGTTTTATTAACCAAAGAAACCATGTTATTGCCTTTAGAATAATCAAAGCAGTCATTTTCTTGACCTTTGTGTGCTTATGATATGTATTTATATTCTTGTAATAAAGAGACCACGTAGTGTCTAACATGGCAATTTATTTATCACTTTGATTAGAGAGAAGGAGGTGAAGCTGTTGTGGTTTCAACTTTCCTTTCTAAAGGAGAATAAAGAGATGAGAAGTGGATGAAGAAAACAAATGGCCTTATCTTTTTTATTTTCTTCTGCCTAGGAGACAGACAAGATAAGCAATGAAGAATTATAATTGATAAGTAATTGTAGAGATAGGCTGCTAGAAGTGAAAAATGAAATTGCTACATGAAGGTTACCTTTTCTTTCAGCCTAAGGAAAACCTTGTCTTCCATTTCCCTTTTCTTACAGTTTATTGAAAATTCTGCCTTATATATCCAGATACAAATTATAGCATTGAGTATCACCAGCTTTATAGAAGAGGATTTAGCTTCTGCTCATTTTCTATTACTATTAATGACTTTTATTCTTTCTTGAGCAGCAGTTTAGTTTTTCTGTTTGCTTTTGTTATGTTTTTTACCTTGTAGATTCTGTGTATTTTAAAGAAATGACTGTTTCCTTCTCCACTTATACTGCTAGGAAGCTTAAAGTCAAAATAGTGCTTCCTCTGTATTACTTGATGGTTTGCATTTCACGTTCAAGCTTCACATCAGGCACGTCTTACTTTGCTTACTTGGCCTTTTAGCTTCATCACACAAAAATTTATTGTTTCTTGATGGTTTGTTTGCCTAGAATTCGGTTGCTTAGAGCTTAGGCTATGGGAATCAAACATGAGTCTGATTTATAGTTCTTCAACCTTACTAGAGGCGTCGCATTAGTTCAGTCTCTTAATGTCTCTGAAGTTTGGGTTTTCATCCATAAAATTGAGATCGTTGTAATACACCCTTTTAGCACTTGAGTGAGTATTAAATGAGATACCATGTGTAATGGTTCAGCCAGGGCTTGGCACATAGAAAGAGTCCTCCCAAAGTAGGTGTTAATACATCATTACCATCATCATCATCATTATATGATCATTAATTATCATCAATATTATATGTTATTATTGTAACTCCCATTCTCTGAGAGTTATATTCATCTGCTTCTCTTCATCATCCTTTTCCTCTTCTTAGCTTAAATACGAGTATATTTGAAACACTGTAGGGTACAGAATAGAGTAGCAAGTAAGGCAAGTACATATACTTTATTTAGGTCCCAAAGTAAGGCTGACAATCCAATGATGTTGCTGGTAGCATATCTGGTAGGGAGCAAATACTATCTTGTTTCCCCGAAAATAATACCGGGTCTTATATTAATTTTTGCTCCAAAAGACAGATTAGGGCATATTTTCAGGGAATGTCTTATTTTTTCATGTACAACAATCTATATTTATTCAACAATCACGTCATCTTCTTCTGGAACATTGTCATAACATATTAAATGTGTCCATTCATCTGGCAATTGTAACTGGGGCTTATTTTCAGGGTAGGTCTTATTTTCAGCAAAACACAGTAGGTAGGGCCCCATGGCAGATGGGAAAATTTCAGGTGAGTTGTAGAAAAAAAGTGATACAAATGCTATGCAGTTATCTATGGGGGAAAAATAGGGTAACGTTGTTCTTTACTCTAGTAAGTAGACTTATTACTCTAGTAAGGAGATAAAGCAGATATCAAACAGATAATTCCAGAAGTAGTTAATTACAATGGTAGTTAAGGTTATACAGATGATATCTTGGGAGCAAAGGTCTATTGCCTTCTCATGATCAGGGATTTAAAATAGACATTGTCAATCAAATGATGGGTAGCCCCAGTCACTACAGAAAAAGAAAAACTGGGATTCAATGCTACAGAAGGCATATAGATCAGAGACAAGGTGCCATGACAATGGTCCTTTTATCCATGCCTCCATTTACATTAGTCAATTGAAATGGAACAAGAAAAAAACACCAGTGTTGTGAAATCACAACCAAAGTGTGTTATTTCAAGAAATACTTAGAACTGATTTAAATGGTGTACATCTAAGCCACTTTAATCTGCATTGGACTGAAAGTTGGCATGTTTCTTAGTCCAGATGTAATTTATTTAAATTCTTTAGTTGTTTTTCAATTTAGAAATACGCAGACATAAAATCTTGCATGTCTCAATCTTTTTCTACACATTTGTCAATTAAAATTAGCCAAATTATTATGTGGATTGTTCTTAAACTAAACTAAAAATGGCTTTTATTTCTAATGCCAAGAAATGAAAAGTGTGATAATGAGAGAAATGAGGGATTTGGGCCTGGATGCAGGATTCAAGCCTCAGTGGATTCCCCAACTAACTTAATGTAAAGTAGATGTGAGTTTTGGGGGCTTTTTTTTTTTTTTTAAGACTTTCATAATTATTTAGAAAGACACAGGGAAGTGTCATACACCATAGGATATAATTTCCCACAAAGAAATCCCCACTGGAAATGTCTATCCTTGGTCCTTTTCTTTCTGTGACTCTAATGTGTTTCTCTCTACCTCTGCCTGTCTGCCCACCCCTTCACCATTTCTTTCTTACTTCCAGGTTTTCACCCTATTACATATTCTATCCCCCATTCCTCTCTCCCCTTGCCTTTTATCACCCAGGGCAATTGGCTGAATATGCTTCATTATTTAAGTCTGACGAGTATTTCAGGTTTCACCCCCTATTATTTTCACTGGGTCTTTCCTATGAATAAATATGGGTTTCTCCATAGGGAGTTCTGGTGAATAGGATTGTTTTTTCTTTTTTGCATACACAAAGGTACATATACATAGATACTGTATTTGAAATGTGTATCTTTAGGGATTTGGCCTGGATCATGGTTTGAACACCCAACCCAACTCCTTAGGATATCACAAATTCGAGAAACTGGATGGGCTAAGGTGATGGTACACTGGTCCTTTCCTTGCTGAAATACTGTGATTATATAGCAAAATGGCTGAGCAGAACATGACACATAAGTGATAGCCACATAAGTGATCAGGTTATAACCCTGGCTTATCAGAACACTAAGGGATTCCAGTTGCGATAATGCTTTAAATTTATCACTGCTCTGATGCTATATGTACTGCTGTCTCCTCAGGTCTAAGAACATTGTATGGAGCGTAAAATGGATTTAATATATGAGGAGTACAGGCTAAAATCTTCATCAGTCAGGGTAGACTAGGTTATGCTGCAATAACAAGTAACCCCCAAATCTCAGTTGCTTAAAAAATGTACTGTGGAGGGCAGTCGGTGACCACAGGATGGCCACGGGGTTTGAAAATTAATCTGGGGAACGTAATTTGGTGGTTACCAGAGCGTAAGGGGGTTGGGGGGTGGGGGATGAGCGTGAGGGGGATCAAATGTATGGTGATGGAAGGGGAGCTGACTCTGGGTGGTGAACACACAGTGTGATTTATGGATGATGTGATACAGAATTGCACAACTGAAATCTATGTAATTCTACTAACAATTGTCACCCCAATAAATTAAAAAAAATATATATATATATCTATTTCTGCCAAAATTTATATACACTATAGCTCTAGGAGGACAGATATCACATTCATTATGTTTAGCCTCTGGCATGTCATTGTTAGTAGTCAATAAATATTTTTTGAATAAAAAAGTGTTCATCTACATGGAATATATGAAGGTGTGAAATTAGGATATAAATTTATTTTTTTCCAAATGATTAGCCACTTGTCTAATTCTACTTATTAAATTATCCATCTTTTCCATTGTACAGATTTGAAATATTCAATTTCTCATGTAATAATTTTTAAGTAATAATTTTGTGTTTGTAATAAAGACTTGTGTTCATGATAATAAATCTACAGAAACAACTAAAAAAAAATGTACTGTTTCTTATTCATTATGTGCATTTATTATGGGTTGGTAGGGGAAGTGGGGGCCTCTGCTCTTTGCAGCCATTCAAGGATCCAGGCTGATAGTGCAACTAGTTCCTGTTCCAGAGGCAAAAAAAGATCTGGAGGTGTCACTTCAACAGTTAAGTGCTCTGGCCTCAAAGCAATGCCATCAGTTCTGCTAACACCTCAATGGCCAGGACTTTCTGGCCCACCCAACCACCAAGTGATCAGGAGGTACAATCCTATAGCTGCCAGAAGGTAAAAGGCCCAAACTTCTTTGAAAGGTGTGAGAGTAGTTGCACTTTCCGTGGGGAGAATTGACTAAATTGCCTTAATGTCAATATCTGTTGGTGCTTATATTATTAAGACAAATGATCATTGGCTGTAACACAATGGACTACAAGGTATTTGATAGAAAAAAAGGGGAATACTGTTGATATTCTTGTTCCATCACATACATATACAGAAAGTTACTTAAAACTGAAAAGGCAAATCTTCCATTTCTCTTTCTTTCTTTTTTTTTTTTAAATTTTCAACAATTCCTATCTGAGTGCCTTGAACATAATCCATAGTACGTTTCAATCTCATTAGATTCAGTTGAATTTTAGATAAGTAACTATGTTGAGCCTTAACTGAATCCCTAGAAATGAAGAGCATGATAGTTACAGTTTTTCAAAATGGTAACTTTTATTAGCAAATGTGAACTTCCTTTTAATTTTAATGCATTAACATAGCAAAAACAAAACCAAAAAACAATCATGGCACAAAAAACTATGTTCCACAATATTGTTTTTCAAATGCCTGAAATGTATTCAATCTATGACTCTTAAATGAGTGAATAATAATTTTTTGACTGTCTTAATGTTAAAAAAAATAAGAAAATGTAATGGATAATTTTTTTCCCCATGAATTGTTTTATCCCTGTATTTAAGAGATGGGCTCTTGAGCCAGATCATTGGAGTTTGAAATCTGCACTATTACTAGACATGTTACCTTGACCAATTTCTTATCTCCCTGACCCCCCTCAGATTCTCCATTCATGAAACAATAATAATGCTTATCTGGGGTTAATAAATAGGATTAATAGTGAGGTTAGTAAAAAGGATTGAGTTATACCTTACAAGCAACAATATATAGAGTAGTGGTAGCACACGGTGAAGGTTTAATAAACATTAGCTGCTGCTACTGGTGTTATTATTTTTGTGTTGACATTGCATAGTCTGTGTAATTACTCTGTATATACAGAGGATGCCAAAAATGTATACACATTTTAAGAAAGAAAAAAAAACTATTAAAATTGTAATAATATATACTGATAACAAAAGATGACTGCAAGTCATGTGTATACATTTTTTGGGGCACCCCCAATATTTATCAATACAATAATAATGAACTAGAGAAAAGAAATATGCAATACCAACTACAACTTTGGTGTTTCTGACTTACGTTTAACTATAAGATTAATAATTACTATTATCTTGAAATTTGTTTATTGGTAAGGTTTAATAAAGTTGTTATATTACAAAGAGCTATTATGTGTGCGTTGTGCACTGTGAAAGACCATTGGGAAAGATTGATGAATCTGAAGGGTACCTCACTCTCTCATTCTGTGTAACATAAGGAAAGAGAATGGCTTCCCTAGACACACTGCAGCATCGAAACTTCTTTATAATGCCTATGAAAGGCAAGAGAGTATCCTGAACATTTCAAAAGGTTTTCAAGGAAGGACAATTATAAGAACTACCTTGATTTTGAAAACAACATGAAAGAATAGACAGTATGCTCTATAAGAGTGGAAATCACATTGATCTGGTTCTCTGCCTTGTTCCCATGTATCTAACACATAGTAGGTGCTTTATAAGTGATTTGTGAAATGACTGAATGAGTATTTCTGAGAATCATTGCGAGTATAACCTGTAATTGAAAACTAGGTCACCTTACATGCATCATTGATGTTTAGGTACAAGCATACCATATTTCTGAAGAAGAAAGTGTTCGAACCATAGTACTGGAAATAAAATATTGAACTTCTGAGTGTTTCCTCTCTCCATCACAGCATGCTCTTTGAGGGAGAGGGAAATAAAAAAAAAAATGCCTTGAGCATTTTTTTGGTTAAAACGACATATTTCTATTTATTAAACATATTTAAAAAAACTCAGAAGATTTTTATTGGACTTCTGTGTGTAAACATTATATTGTATTTCAGATATACCATATATTCAGACTGAACTGACAAAACAATCGACAGACTTAAATTTATGTAAACCTAACAATATTTTTGGTTAACTTACTGGTTATAAGAACATTAAGAGATAAGAAGTGGCTTATATGTCACTTTCCCATTTACTATTAGAAGTCTAACACCCATTAACTCTATCAATATTTTATAGAATGTTTCTTTTTCTTTTGTTTCTCCTTCCTTCTTTACTCTTGTGGCAAATGAGTGCTACCAGTAAAACCTCTAACATAACATACCAGCAATATAGTGTTACAGTGATGCTCGAGTTGTTGAAGAGTTAGTGGGCAGGTACTACAATTCACTGTAGCGGTAATAGAGGGTAATGTCACTTTAAGACATGTGATACTTTACAGAGGAGGGATGTATTGAAACAGACTACTGCTACTTACAGCACCGTGTAGCAGCCCAGCTCCTGCATTTTGCTGCCTTACTCTGCCCTGAAAGCACTGAAGTGGGGATGGTCCGTCATTAACTCTAAACTGATTTTCATCAGGAAACTGCACATTATCTCATCATCACTTCAAAGATCTCGTCAGGCAGAGGTGTCGCCAGGAGATGATTTAAAGGTGAAAATGACAAGGTTTCCACCCCTCAAACCTTGGCTTCTTTTCTGACAATACAGTCTGAATGAACCAGATGTCTCCTTTATTGTGGAAATAGCATTGGAAGAGAAAAACATATTTTTTTAAATCCTGATAAAGAAGATTATTGGGAAGCTCTTTTTAAAAAAATCTCGAATTGTGGCACAGATGGATTTTAGAAAGTGTTAGAGCTTTCCAATGAACACTAATAGAGTACTCTGCTCTTGGCTGGATTTTTCAGGTAAGAAGCCTCTTTTAAGGACTTAAGATTCAGAAAGCCGATTTGTAACCTATTCCAGTCATCTCTAGAGAACTATATAAGGCTGGATGTATTATTTGGGGGAAAACACCTATTAACATAGAGACAACCTCTTGGTAGGAGAGTGAGTAATGAGAACGATATGCAGGAACCTCGGAAGTAGTGCTGAGAATTAAAGAAAGTAAATGAAAAAAAAGAAAAAGAAGGAAAATGCTGCAAAGGTCAAGTCACAGTAATCTTTTTTGAATGCTAAGATCAATGTGGGTAAAGAAATAAGCCAGAGAAAGCAGACATTGAAAAACTGTTAAGTTTTGATTGTGGTAGGCTTTTTTCAAGTTTAGATAAATTCCTAGTGCATTTTAACAGGAATTCACAAGCACTCAATGCATGCCACAGTCACCTCTGTTTTGTCTTTCTGTAATTTTCACGGTATTTTGAAAAGGCCCCGAAATACATTAATTTCAGGAATCACAGAAGGGGCATTGCTACTTATCTCTACTGAACAGAATGTTACCCTGATAATTCTGAAGACAATGAGGCTAGATCTGCTGTATAGAAAGTAAACAGTGAGCAATGAAACTAATAATAAAGTGAATGGTCCATCTGAATCACAGACTGGGGCATGAAAGGTACCATGCTGTTGAAAATAATGTTTTCCTACTTTGCACTTAATGAAGGTTGTCACCGTTTGTCTATTACAGTCCTAAAACCTTTCT
Organism: Rhinolophus ferrumequinum; assembly: GCF_004115265.2. Classification (NCBI taxonomy): domain Eukaryota; kingdom Metazoa; phylum Chordata; class Mammalia; order Chiroptera; family Rhinolophidae; genus Rhinolophus; species Rhinolophus ferrumequinum. The sequence continues at coordinate 61,751,759 of NC_046300.1, forward strand.
TGAAGACTATAGCTCTTTCCTAAAACCCATAAATTATCTCGTATTATGTTTGCGCGCGCGCACACACACACACACACACACACGATGTATATTTTTTTGCTTTCTGAACATCACAGTTTTTGAGAGTACCAATTTCCATGACTAGAGAAGTAACACCGGGAGGTCACCAGGTATTAAATGTCTAATTGAAATACTTAAAGTGTATGATTTGACAATGAAAACACTTAAAAAGAAATAATGTTGGTTCCAAAGCTCTCTCTATTCAAAAGGTAAGCATATACTTAACTGGGTTCTTGTACAGAAAATGCTTCCCTATCCCTGGCTGAGTAAGGGTGTTGTCTCAAGTTTGATGAATTTGGCAATATGAAATGCAGCATAGGTGTTGTTTGAGGAACTGGACAGTATGTAGCGCAGCTGAGTGTCTGTAGCGCCTAAGCTCCTTACAGGTGCAGATAAGACTGCCAAAGTTTCAGCGCCTATGAAAAGGTGCATGCTCATCCATAAATACATAGACCACCTGTATATGCATATTCACCAACACTATAAGACAAATGCCACAATGGGATCTTATGAGGCAAAGCAGTATTGTGAATTATAGCTCACTCTACGATAGAAGCATAGGTCTTGCATCTGAAACTCACTCTGGCTGAAGACAATTCCTTCTGATTTTAAGTCCAGCCAAAAAGACTGGTTCTATCAGAAGATTACAACATGCCTCTGAGAAATGATTACTTAGTTTAGAAGACAGCAGAGTGATTAAAAATTCATGACTGTAGAATTAAAAAAAGAAAAAGAATCCACTCTTTCAGGCTTATGTCAGACTTGCAATGAAGTTAAAATGAACAGGAGTATGCAGCTTTTCAATGCCTGGAATAACTATAATTTAAAGATCATTGTGTAAAATGGGATGTTTAGTTAGGATACTATGTTTCATAGTGCCTGACAGTCCAACTTTAATTTGTTTTGGCAATCCTTGGAGTTTGGTTTTGCAGAATTTCAAAAATGAATTCATGATCTCCTGAATAGTGCTTTCCTTCAATCCCACATCATGGAATGACCTCTGCTGGGTCATTTTTTTCTAGTAGCAAAGGGACATGACGTCTGAGACCTCCCTCCCCCCTCTTCTCTCATCAGTAGAATTGACAGCTGGGGGCTTGCAGCTGGGGCTAATCTTTCCTGTCTAATGTTCTCTTTAGAGAATGGCTATGGTCTCTGCGATGTCCTGGGTCCTGTACTTGTGGATAAGTGCTTGTGCAATGCTGCTCTGCCATGGATCTCTTCAGCACACTTTTCAGCAACACCACCTGCACAGACCAGGTAAGCCAGGCGCTGACTCCACTGCAGCCTCCAGTCTCACCGCTGTCTCCTTAACAGATGGTTGAAGGCAAGTGACAGAAAGTGCTTTAGTGTGGGCAGTTCTGAATTCCAAGACTTACTGTTGGCAGGATGCTTTGGGGGTTGGGGGTTACTAAAATGATTTCGCGGTATTTCTATTAACTTCTCAGAAAAGAGGGTTTTCTAAAAGAGTCCTCCCACGCCCTTCCACATTTAAAAAGTAGAAATCTTTTGTTTTTTGAATACTTTGGCCCAAAGTGAAATAGTCTGTAAAAGGTGGGATAATTGTCAAGACTTGAGGATGTTTGGTGGATGCAAAATATGATCTCTGCAACTGATTAAATAATGTGTGTATATTCTTGGGATGCATTTTAATCTAGTACTGATACTATAATCTCAGTGTGTATGTGGCTAAGGATTCTGTGGGAATGTTAGTGCAAAAACTGACTTTGAAACTAGGTTGTCAACGACAAAGAAATTAAAAAGTAACTTACTATTTCTTGTCTGGTTTAATTTGTCTCCTTTCCTTTCTCCCTTTCTTCACTTTCTGTTCCTCCAGTATGCTCCGTGGTTTTTTTTCCCCCCCGCTCTCTCTTGACAGTTTCAGGGACAAGTTCCCTTTAGTCTGTTTTTCTTTCTTTCTTTTTTTTTTCTTTCCTTTTTTCCCCCCCAATATTGAATTTTGAGTTCCAGACGCACTTTGCTTTCTTGGTCTTTCTGTTCAAAGTTAATTTCTTACCCTTTCATGGCCTCACTCTTCAATCTGGATTTTTCTCTCCTTCTTTGCCTCTCCAGCTTTCTCATTACTGTTCCCCAGCTTGACTGTCCTTACCCGCCCTGGTTCTCGGAAAGATTTCCTTCCATTTTCTGTTTAGCTTCAGCCTCTGCATCCATTTACTTCACCCTGCTGTCCTCCTCAGTCCCCCTGCACCAGTCACCACGTGTGGGCCCTGGGGACCAGTTGCGCGCCCAAGATTCTGCTCCTCAATTTTCAGGTGCTCGCAGCCTTCCACCCTCTCTCCAAATCCCTTCCCGGCCTCCTCCGTCCTGCCCGGCTGGCTCCCGCCGCCAGGTCCAGCTCGGTGCCTTCGCCTTTCCCCGGCTCTGCAGCCAGCCTGGGCACTGATCCTGGGCTCGTCTGCCGTCCGCCAGCAACGTCTCCCGGGCTCTGCTTCAGGCTGAGGGCAGGACCGACAGCGCGTCGGTGCAGTCCGGGGCCTCCCGCGCGCCTGCACCGGCTGCCGAGTAGCTCACCAGCCTGTTCTCTTGCCAGAGCCCAGGGCTCCCCGGGGGAGGGTGGGGGGCGACCTGAGCTCCCGGCTGGGACCAGGGGGCGGCCTCAGGGCCCCAGCCACTCTTAGCCCCCGCGCCGTGACTGGAGGAGGCAGGGCGATGGGACGCTGGTGCCCCTGCAGGTGGGCATGGAAAGTGCTCTGCCGATGCTGTGAGCTTGTATTTTTGCGGCGTGTGTCCTGAGCTTGGAGTGGACACCGCCAGACTCGGAGGCTTCAGTGCCCAGGTGGAGGGAAAACGAACGTGGGTTTTGGAACCCTCACGTTACCACCGGTCAGTTAATCGCCAATCTGTTCTGGCAAAAATGTCTTGGACTCGTTACAAAGCCACACAAGTAGCCCGGGAAATCTGCATTCACTGTAATACTTAAAAATAAGACTACATAACAAAACAACTGTCGTGAGGATTTTAGTCAGGCTCTCAAGGTTAATTCCCATTGTCTGGCTTGATCCTTATACAAGTAGGTGTAACCTCCTCCTTCCCACCACCCTCCCAGGAGACTGAAGTTCTGAGGTACAGGGTGACTTGTCTGAAACCACACAGCCAATAACTGCCTGTTGGAGGTCAGCTTGGTCTGATTTCACCTCCTGAGTCTGTTTCCCAAGGAGGATATCTATACAGTGATGTCTCTCAGTGCACAGAATACTTATGCCAAGAAGCCTCTTTGAGGAAGTGCCAGCTCTTTGGCATAATTTGTGAAAACTTTCAAGTTATGTCAATCCATGGAAATCATTTGAACTGCAAACCCAGTATGAAAGGAGGTAGCCACAGCAGAACTGGTGAGAGGTGGCACGAAGTGACAGCAGGGCTCAGGACTAGCCATCATCTGTCACTTAACGTAATGGCATGACCTTGAACAGGTCACTTTTCTTCTCTGAGTTCAGTTTCTCCTTTAGGGATGTTGTAGGGGTATAAATGACAATCTTGAAAATGCTTTGTAAACTGTAAAGCTCTTAAATATCAGGAATTACTGACACCATCCCCACGTTAAAAGACTAAAAATGTGCGTGTGGAAGATGTTGAATGAGTGAAATTTTGCTGTTCACACAGCTAATCGTCCATCCACATAATCATGACAAAAACCTAGTGTATACTCTTGTTGTTGCTTTTTAACTATGTGGTAGCTGGCTAGAATATACCACCAAATGCTGTGTGTTTTATTTTATTCTCTATACAGATAGTCATGAAAAACAGTACACTTTGCAATGAGCTTTCACAGATTGTCTCCATTAATCAGATAATATATGAGCTTTTCTTGTTGTGGGGTTATGGGTATGCTACTTGCAATAAGTAAATTCATGTCTGTTTGGTGCTTATTATCAAAGTATTATAATTTTAAACTGAGAAACACATCATTACGTTTTGAATGAAATTAAACACAGTCTTTGTTTTTTCCGTTGTCTATTCTTAGAAATTGCTTATTATCACCAATACATAGTCAATTGGTATGTCACACACCCCAAGAAACTGCAGTACGGAGACCAATTTCAATCCCAAGTGCTTGTGTATTTGAGACTCATTTCAGCTTCATTGATGAAATAGAGAAACTATAAATACTCATTTCTAGATACAGAAAGATTAAAATGATATTAAACTGAAAGTTCAATGTATGTAATATGGTTATTCAACTTCCTTGGGTTTTCAAGAATTGCTGTAAAGATTAAAGCAATAGATCTAGGAAATAGCAATATTCTAATACTTTCAGTCAGAAATACAATCTTCTTTGGTACAGTCTTCTGTTTTGATTTTAAGAGTAAATAATGCTTTTGGTGATGAGAGTTGGGATGTTTCTTTTTGTGGGTCTTAAATCTTTAGGGACGCTAATGAAATGTGTATGAAAACAAGAGGGAAATCAGGGCCAGTTATCTGTGACAATCCACCCCTAAATGAGCAAATAAATAAATAAATAGCTGGATAAATGAGCAAAAAAGAAAAACATAATCTCATTTTCTCAAATCAGTTAAAACAAGTGACATGATGAGAAAAAATGAGACACCAGCAGACCCTGAGCTTTGCCACATTTGCCTAAGCTTGAAAAATCACCTCTTTCATAAAGCAGGAGCAGACAGACACCCTGTGCATACCAAGTACCCAGGAAATGTGCAAAATGACAGATCTTTCACTCAGAGCCCCGAATAGAGGGCGAGTAAAGGCTTTCCAGCTGTCTCCTCACCTGCTTAGGAACCGCTGGCTCCTCTCATCAGCCTCTTACAGGCAACTTCACCATGCCCTACCCGATAAGATGGATGGTGCTCTGCTCCCAGCAGCCAATTTCAGTCTCTCAAGAAATAATCCACTACACTGACAGATGAGTGGGATTTGATGTGATGTTCCCCTCGTTCAGTTGTGCAGCACCTGGATGGCACCAGCCAGCCCGAGTCCTTCAGAGGAAATGTTAGAGATTTGGGCCAATTTCTTCTGTCACAACATGAAATCAGGACAATGTTTTTGTGAGACCATGAATTTGTGATGTCTTCTCAGCGTAGTGGGTTTTGTACACAAACAGAATGAGAATATGTTAACTAGAAAACCGACTGATTTTAATGTATTCCCCTGCAGTCCCTAAGTACTTCCTATTTTTCATATTTACAGTATTAGGAACGCACCATTTATTTTCAGTTAGTCACTAGTTAGGGAAGATTAAAAGTCAATCAAATGGAAGTGAATTTCAAAATTGCACAAATGAGTAAAATGTGCTATAGATTAACAGATTTGTAATTTCAATAATTTTAATATTTGGCTAAATCAAGTTTTTATTTTGGGAATGATGTAGAAAATTACTATAACAATTTGAAGAACATTCATGCCTTTAAAAAATATATACAACACAGCTATTCGGAGGGCAATTAATTTAAAAAAGGCAGACTAAACAATGAAAACTCAAAAGTGGTGTTTCACTGTTTCTTAAATAAATAAGAATTTTCTTAAATAAGAATTTTCTTAAATAAAATTCACTGTAATTAAAATAGACAGGTTCAACTCTTTATAAGCACCAGTTGTATAACAGGTAAAAAAGGATGAATGGTTTGCTAAATGTAACTTTCTAATTTAGGATTAGTTTTTTTTCCCCTTGTGGATATATGAATTATGACAGCAATTTTAATGGTTACTTAATTTCAAGTGTGTGGGTGTGTGAGGATGTATGTGAGAGGTTGTCCTTGAAACATAATAAAATATGGATCATTTCAAAATACTTTAGGAGAAGATCCTTGAGATTCTCTAGTAATTTAAAATTATATAGATAAATTACAAGAGACAAGAGTTATAGTGCCTAATGAATCATTTATTCTGGAGTCACTGCTATTTTATTGACAGGGGTGTATGGAAATTATATATGAAAAGATTACTCTGAATAGAATCATCTGTGTAACTTACACTTGGCCTGATTTAAAGCTGTATTAAGCAAACTATATATTTACAGGTATTCATTCATGACTTAAATTATTACATACTGAACATCACCCTCCATTTTAAAGTGTTGTTTTATTAAAATACTAAAAAGCATTCTTGTATGCTTTATACTTATTTTTACCTTATTGTTCAATATTACTTTATTGAAAGCTGCTGCAGGCATGTGCATCAGAATGCCAAGGTACATTACAGTAAAGAATTGCTTCATATTGTAATATAAAATACACAGAGAGAACAATAGTGGTTGCATATTGGCTTCTTAAGAATGTATACTAGTACTAGGTTGCTAAGTGTAGTGAATTGGTGTAAGGATTAGAGCAGACAGGTTGTAATTTGTTGTAAACTGATGCTAGTGATAATCCATGGATCATCTGACTGATGATATCGACCTCATTCCAGAGTTAGAGCACAGCTATGAACATTTGATAGCACTCAAGTGTTAAAACCAAGTAGAGGTACAAATAAGTATTTTCTGTCTGTCTCTTGAACTTGTAAGGGAATTATTGTTACTTATGTGCACTCAACCCTACAGCCTCAATTTGTAGCTAAGGAAAATAGATGTTTTATCACAGTATAAACAAATGTTTAGAAGTTGCACAAATGAACATTAGCCTTCACTTGTTAATTTCTTAAAGTTCACTTATGGCAACTTGAATTCTTTAAAACACTGTGCAACAATGATTTTAATAACAAAAAAATTAGAGGGGAATTTCATCTCCATCAAAAGGGGATTGGTAAAACAAATTATGGTACATTTACAAAATGGAATTCAATATAGCTTTTGCAATGGATGAGATATGTTTATATGTACTTGTGTGCAAACATGCCCATGATATACTGTTGAGTGAAAAAAACAAGGAACAGAATACTCAGATTCAAAGTAATTTTTGGGGAAAAATATTTGCACATGCATAAAAATGTCAGGAAGGCTATAGACATTCTTTATATAGTGTTAGTGTTTTTGATTCATTTCTAGTGTGGGTATATATTGCTTTTTAATAAAAAGCTTATGATATTACCTACAGGGTATTTTATGTAAAATTAGAAATACTTCAAACAAATGTTTCCAATTTAAGGAACAAGAAGGAGACATAGGTAGGAAAATATCATGAAGCCTTTTTTTTTCTAAGCACCTTCAATATTCAACAATATGTCTAGGCTAGCATTTCCCAGTTCACATAATACTGTCCCCTCAAGATACTCCTTGGAAAAAAGCTTTTGGAATAACATTCACTGCATGGTATGTTCTCCTCTTGGAGATTTGCAATGCATGTTAAGTGTATGAAAGTTTTGGAAAGATTTGCAGATAGGAAACCTGGCTGTGTTTAACTTAAATTTCCAAACATTTTTCATTTGGTCAGCATCACCAGTGCCTATTCATACCACATGCATTGAGATGTGCGGGCCAAGATAATTCTGGAATCCTGTGCTAGTCATCTTTTTATCTCTCACTTCTAGTGAGGAACTTGGCATATAATAGGGTCTCAGAAAATATGTGTGAGATTATTAAGGAAAGAAAGAATGGCTGTTCTGGTGGACTCTTATACTCTCCTTTATTTGTTACTATTTGTGTGTGAGTGCTTGTGTGTGTACGGATGGATGCATATGTATCTGCACATTTATAATTAGGAGATACAACAAATTGTAAGTATAATGTGTTCATTTATGTGTGTATCTGTGTAACATCTTTGAGTAGATATTTGACTATTCGTTATTTGACAGCTAATCTATTAATCAAAATAATCCAAAGAATATACCTACAAATGTAGTAAAAAATTAAATGCCTAGGGTTTTCAGTCAGGGCATGATTTTTTTCCCCCCTAGAGATTTAGAAGTATTATAAGCGTGGTCTTGAGGGACTGAAGAGAAAATTTACTTAGCAAGTAGGGAAAGGCCTTTTGCTTTCAAATCTTTTGATATCAAGAGAAAAATTGACTTCATCTTTGTAGCAGCGAGAAAATAACACCAGACAAGCACATTTTCCCTTCTTTGGAGTAAAGAGAAGAAGAATCATTTTAACAATTTGTATAAACTAATTGAATTCTCTAAAGATGATGTCGTCAAAGCACTTAGGGAACCTCTTGGCCCACTGTTTCTACTTCCCTGTCTTTATGTAATAAAGGTTCAGAGAAAGAAAAGGGAAATTATATCATCACAGTTATTTTCTCTCAGAAAACGGATAAATGCTCTGAGGCATCTGCCTGTTCAGTAAGTTGATTCTTCCTCCCTGCAGGGAAGGAGTTAAACCGGTCCTCACCCTGAGTGTAGAAGGGAGGAAGATCTCCTATATCCTTAGCCAATGCCATTGTTCTGCTAATGCAATTACCTGTATTCACTTTTACTACACCATTATTAGACCAAATTTTCTAGGCATACATCCATTTTGCCCAGGAATAAATCCAAGCTCACTGAGTCTGTATGCATCCTAAGGATTTTCTGATTTCCCCTTTGCATGGATGAAGAATGGACCGATTGAGTCATATGCTTTGACGTGAAGGCAGAATGCCAGCTCCCAAATTTAGATGAGCTACCACCCCTACTACTCCACGGGGGACAAAGCACTTCAATGCTCTTGAAACTGACAGTGTATCTTGGATTAAGGTCAGCAGGCCAGCAGGTCATATTGAATAAATAGTGTGTAAGTATCCAATAATTATTTTCTGATCCACTAGCAACAATTTTATACACTCTAAAAATGACTACACTGGCAGGAAAGCAGCACATTAAGACTTTTTTTCTATATCTATTGGTTATGAGGGAAGAGCAGCAGAGTAGCAGTATGAAGCTGCAGCTCTCAGGGTCTCATGTAAGGTGTCAGTTGCAAGGCTCCAGAGGAGAGTGTGGGAAGGAATCAATGATTTTCATAGGCGCCTAGCAGCCTCAGGAGGTGAGCCACGCGTTCCACAAACAGTAAGGCATGTTCTGCCAGATAGTGAGGCTATAAGCTGCCCAAGGAACTGATTCATTGATTGATCCATTTGATAGAGCAAGATTCAGTACAAAATCACCTTTGTATATTTAAAAAAGCCTTCTGCTAAAACTATCTGAAAACCTCCTGGATGATTTCACAGCTGAACTATGTAAATACCTTCATAGACCAGGCAGTGAACAAAATTGATTGGACCAGCCAGGGGACCAGACATCACAAAATACTGAAAACTGTGGCAACTAACGAGCATATGCACATCTAGAGGCCACAGCATATCCTGTGCTACACCTGAGATGAGTTCAATGTGACCAGAACATCTGATAGCTTAAGGCAAGCCAGATACCTAGAAGTTTATGTGTAATGTCCTTACCTTTGAAATGTCAGATGGGACAAGCAAACTTTGACTCAGGGCTGTATCCCACCTGCCGACTGTCTGTGTGTGACCTCAGACAAGATTATTTCCAGCTCCCACATTTTATGATTCCTAATGAATTTATCAAGTCCTTTTATGCAAGCAGGGTGGAGAGAGGTGACAGCAGTGGGGTCACAGGGGGTTTCTATGCATATCTTCCTTGGTCTGCATTGGAATTATGCCCATGGTTTAGTCTTAGCCTAAGTTAGCCCCAACAGGCTGAAACACTGTCTCTGAGCCTGTCGCATGATACTACGTGGTAGCACTAGGGACTGATAGACAGTGAGCATTTATGTAATGAAGCCAATGGCCTAAACAGAGGTCTCATTTGAATCTTAGCTAAAAGTCAATTAATTTTCCTGTAAGTAAGGCTTAGGAGAAATAGTAATCTGCAAATGTAATAAAACAGAGGGAAGCATCAGGCAGCATAGTGATGCCGTCATTTAATACTATATTAACATTCTCAAACTCAAGTCTAAAGTCCACTAGTAGATTGTAAATTTATCTAAAATCCAAGGGTTTTTGTTGTTCTTTTGAGCAAATTTTTTAAAATTTCATGTGTATTCATTTTGTGTATGGATATAGGCTACTTATTAGTACACCAATTGCGTTATGATTCTACTAGGAATGACATGTAGCTAAGGCTAACTGAGCTTCCTTCATTCAGTATTCTACTAAGAAAACTGCCGCCAGCTCTTGAAAACATTGCAAAGCGCCTGCATGCAAATAATTACAATTCATGTAATTTGGGGAAAGATAATTTGTTATCAGTTTATCATGAGTGTTGTTTGGGTTGTTAGTGATTTTCAGTTGCTGTGGTCCTTGCTTTTAAATGATACATTAGTGTTGGTTTAGTTTTATCATTATCAATTAAGTTTGCTGTGGGCTGTTTCGTTAACCCTATAGTCTGTAATGATGCATTTTGCATATTTTGGATTTTAAATTTGGTGAAGACTGGACTTTAAGACATTCAGAAATGAATTGTGGTTCAGAAACTGGTCATCTATATCCTTGTTGTAAAACATGTACATTAAATCACTCAAATTTATTTGTATGTTGACACGTGTATAGTGACATCAATTATATGAGGTGTGATCAAAAAATTCAGTGAATGTTTAAATAAAAGAAAATTATTACAGTAAAAGATACATCACCATTAATCCCCCTCAAAACACTCCCCCTCTCTTTGAACACAATTATCCCATCGTTCTTTCCATTTTCTGAAGCAGTTCTGGAAGTCCTCTTTCATGAGTTTCTTTAGTTACGTTGTCGTGGTTGCCTCGATATCCTGAATGGATTCAAAACATTTACCTTTCATGGTATACTGCCTGTGAACCTATGCAATGTAAACCTCAAGGCAAGTCACGTTTTTGGTTTATCTTTATGTCCATAGGGCACATTTTAAAAAACGTGAATATGTTAATAAACGTAATTAGTGATTCATAAACGTACCCTTCCAAGTATTTATTACCTAAGTATTTTTCTATTGGGAAGTAGAAACAGGTAAGAATTGGATATTTCACTTCCTCAATGTGGTGTAGTAAAGAAGGTTTGAACATGACTGTTCTATGACAGAATTGTAAACTAGAGACCAACCCTTCATAGAACTATGAATTGAAAAAAATATATGGCACAGCAATATAATTATAATAATAAAAAGCCATTTTTCTGAAATCAAATGCTAAGATATAAGACAGGAGAGCATGTTATTTGAAGGCTTTCCAGATGAGGTCTTAAGTTCGATTATCTTTGTAGCTCCTTATATCTCTTTATCTGATGAAAATGCAAGATGCCACGTACCGGACATGTGCTTGAGAAACGAGGTCACTGGGTGAACACTTGTAGGAAACATTTTGACAGTTACTCCCAGGATTGTTCAGAAGTAAAAGCAGATTTATGGTGTGCATGCTGCCAATCCCCTGCCTCCTGTCAGAGGCCTAGGTAATCAATCACAGTGATTGTTCCCACAGAGCCTAGATATGATTTCATAATCTTTCTCAGTCCTTCTCCAGGTACCACCAATTAACTGATTGACACTGGCATGCAAGTTGAGAGTCTTTGACCATCCCTGAGTTCAGTTAATTGACTGAATTTCTACAGAATCTCTCTCCTATCCAAAAACTGTATGACATAAAACACTTTATTTAAAAAAATAAGAAAATGAACCGAATTGCAATTAAATCAAATTTAAATTTACATAGCAACATATGTCCAGTAACTACTATTTAAGATAGTGTAGCTTTAGGCAGTTCTGTCAACTTCTGAGAATTGTGAAATTTTCTTTTCATTACTTCCAGAAATTTTTAATTCTTTTCCCTAGTCTTCTCTATCTCTGTCTAAGATGCAAAGTGGCTTGTCATGTGAGCTCTAACCCAACAGGGTGCTTTGTGATCACAAAGTATGAAGCAATTCATTCTAAAGAGAGAAGATTTAGGAAATCCTCATGAAGGTGGTGATTTTGTGTTGGCTATGGGTACTGGGTAGAAAGTGAACTAGTAGAAAGGATCAAGGGTGGCCTATTCAACCAAAGGGAACAGAAGAAGTAAAGACTTAGAGGCAGGTAAGGGGAATACGGTGGGTTGGTGGTGGACCTGGATAGCTGTAGGCTCTAAACTAGAGAAACTTTATATTATTCCACTTAAAGGGAAAGCAAGATTTTTTTTCCCATGTTACTGTTTTGTAAACTAATTTACATTGATGACCACAGGTGGAAGGAAAGAGCCCCAGTATATAATTAGAGTTTCTATGAAAAGAATTCAGTTAATTAACAAAAATGTAGCAACAACACTCTGGTCAGACTCTCTGAGTCCCCTGAGGACTTTCTCACCTTTGAATTATTGTTACCCTTGTGTTATAAAGGACAAAATATGTCATACTGTTTATTTTATTTTATTTATTTTTAATTCAATTTATTAAGGTGACATTGGTTAGTAAAATTATACAGATTTCAAGTGTATAATTCTATGATACATCATCTATATATTGTATTGTGTGTTCACCACCCAGAGTCAGTTCTCCTTCCATCACCATATATTTGACCCCCTTTAGTCTCCTCTACCACCCTTCACCCCACTTACCCTCTGGTAACCATTAAACTGTTGTCTGTGTCTATGAGTTTTTGTTTCTTTGTCTTGTTCATTTGTTGCTTTCAATTTTATATCTCACATGTGAGTGAAGTCATATGATTCTTGACATTTTCTGTCTGACTTATTTCACTTAGTATGATAATTTCAAGATCCATCCATGTTGTTGCAAATGGCAGTATTTCATCTTTTCTTATGGCAGAGTAGTATTCCATTGTATATATGTATCTCTTCTTTTTATCCAATCATCTATCAGAGGACACTTGGTTGTTTCCACGTTTTGGTCACCATGAATAATGCTACCATGAACACAGGGGTACATATAGCTTTATAGATAAATGTTTTCAGATTTTTGGGGTAGATACCCAGAAGAGGGATTGCTGGGTCATATAGTAATTCTATTCTTGATTTTTTGAGGAACCTCCATACTGTTTTCTATACTGGCTATACCAATTTACATTCCCATGAACAACATATGAGGGTTCCTTTTTCTCCACAACCTCTCCAACACTTGTTATTATCTTATTGATAATAGTTATTCTAATAGGTGTGAGGTTGTATCTCATTGTGCTTTTGATTTGCATTTCCCTAATAGCTAGTGAAGTTGAGCTGAATAATGCTTTAGTCTTAATTTTGCTGTGCCAACAGGCTTGGCTGAGAGCATGCTTTATTTTCTTATTGGATAATAACAGCATCTCATTTTCAGTTTTTATTTTATAATAGGCTATTGTCTCCCAATAAATTTTTTTAGGCTTTGGAGAACCTTTTCATGCAGAGAAGTAACAGCATAGGATAAATCTACATTTCTTAGACTCAGTCTTAGTGTAGATTTTCTGTTTTACTTAAAATAAAATTATAAATCATTCACATTGGAAGAAAACTCTCTGTAATGGCAATTTAAGTTTTTGATAAAATTTTTTGGCACGTATCATATTGAGACTTTATAAATTATCCATAATATTGTAAAGTGGGCTGACCTTTTCAGTAAGTGGTTTGATCTTTTGCAGCAGTGTCTTGTTGCTAAAATATGGAATTCGCTCTCTTTCAAACAAAACTAGCTACACTCATAGCCCAATAACATGTTAGGTAGAAATTGCTTAAATAATCAGACCTGCAGTTTCCCTTTCAAATTCCTCTCATCATCAAAACAAATCTCTTTCCCTCTTCCAAAATATCCATGTGGCCAGTGATGGCAAATTCCTGACACATAGTTCACTCTTATGATTATGCCTTTTCAGACATTGCTAATCAATTATGATACTCTTTGTATTTGAATCCAGATTTAATCTCTGAATCCTTCTAAGCAGTGCTTTAATCATTGAGTTGTTAAAGGAGATAGGAATTATTTAAAAAATAACAACAACCACCCTCAGAACCACCATTATCCAGCACCTACTATGTCACATATTGTGCAAATGACCTTACATGGACTTACTGGTTTAATTTTGAGATGAAACTAATTGTCCATTCTTGATCTAGCCTGTTCTTTTATGTAACTGATTTCCCACCTCAAAGTGGACCATGTTATTAATTTAAAAATAATGATTTAAATGATTAATCAAGTTAATACATATAAAGTACTTGGATTCCAGGAACAGGGTAAGTCCATGTCATACGTGTTGTATGTATGTACATCTCTGGGAATTAGGTAAAGGGTTGACTTTCTTGCAAAATTTTTACCTGACCCAGCTCTCCTTGTCACCAGTGACTCTTGGCCAAGTAGCTACAGGGATAGGAGCAGGTTGGTGTACTAGGAAAACCAGGAATTCATATTCTGGCTCTATTATTATCACATTATTAGCTCTAAGTGTGAGCAAGGCAGTGTCACTCTTTCTGTTTCACGTGTAAAATGTGGGTGCCTGTTTATAAATCCCCACTTTACAGGCTTAAGTAAGAAATAATGATGATGTCTGTTCTACATCTGCCATAGAGTAATTGTCCAGCACAAGTTGTCTTGTTATTTTGTTAGGTAAACATATGAGTGTCAAAGCAAAGATGGTATAGAGGGACTGCTTAGTCCCAACACATCCACACATACTATTTTATTATATAAAAAAGGAAGCACATAGAGATTTCACAATTAGGACTTACTTTCACTTTATGGTCACATCTGAGTTTTCTGATAATTTCCCATGTACTCAGCATAGACAAGAGAGAGATTTGATGGCTTATCTCTACTCTGGAATCCGTTAATGGTTGGCCTTGAGTTCTAAGTCAATATGAATGGTCAATACTTACAATACCCTTCCTTCCAACAGCATGTTCTCTTTGTAATTACTGAGGAAGGTGTTCTAATCAATAAGCTTCGTGGAATCTGTATGATCCCAAATAAGAGGGAAGTTTGGTTAATTAATTTAAACATCTGGCCAATAACTCATTAATGGAAAATAGTCCAAAAGTCAGCATTGGTGCTTTGTGATTCTCAGAATGAATTATAAGTCTATTATAACTCTATTAAAAGAGCTATTATTCAACTGAAATCTTATCCCATTTATCCATACTTCCTCAGGTGTTTTCTTTTTTTTTCTTTTCATTAATTGTGTTGTCCTTAAAATTACCTATCACCTCTTTATTTTGAGCCTTAGCAAAAAAAATCATAGGACCCAACTACTGAAGGAAGAAACCCAGGTATATACAGACAAACACATTAGTACCTACGTGTCATGGATTTCATCCAGTGTATCCTTTTTGTGTGCTCTTATGTGTATCCCATATTTTCTACTCTGAATACAAAATGATATATTTGTGTATTTTTAAGAGTTGCCTAAGTATCATGATGTCTAATATTTTTAGCCTTAGCAAAAAAAATAAATAAATGAATAAATAAGTGCCAATGGTCAGTTTCTTATGTTTTATGTCTTTAGGGAATTTTTGTTAGCATGAGAGAATAGCCTATGCAGTTAGAAGTATGGATTAAAGATATTAAATATGATGATCAATTTGCAATTAATGTTTCAGAGTCTGTTAAGAACCATACCCAACAGGCGAGAGCTCTCTACTGAAGAGGTCAGAGCTTTATAGAAGCCTTGCCAAGTTATTTGATAGAACTTTATTATCTGTTTTTTCTGTCCTCATTAACATACTTCAAAAATGCTGTTGTGTATTTCTGGCAAGCAGAGCATTGGAGTAATTTTGCAGTAGTGTAAAGGATTTATTAATTATAATCTTTTCATCAGTCTGTTTATATTCAATCGTGACATTAATAGGTTGCCAAATCAAACTCGAGTTAATTGTATTTAATTAAATTGTTGAAAACAAGTAACATTGTTTATTATAATTGTAAGCAGAAGGACCTATTGATGTACGTTTGAATGCATAAGATCTGATATAACATTCTTTCTACGGGTATAGTAATATTCATCGACAGAAAGCAGTGTAAAAAATGCTAATTCAAGAAAGTTGTCATTATAATAGAATATTTGAAAGTGGAAGCTTCAGATAGTGTTTATAATCTTATATCCGGTGTTAGGTAAATACAGTGGGGTTTCTGCCGAGACAGACATCCTGGTCTTTCTACTATGTCCCCTGAGGAGCTCCAAGACCATCTGTCCATCGCCTTTCCTTCCTGGGTGGGTTTTTCTACTTTTTCGGTGAGGGTAACGGTCTAAGATCTGGGTCAAGGCTTCCAAAAAAATATTTCAAATAACAAAGAAGTAGGAAGGGTTAACTAAGTGTTAGGGATGGAGTTTGGGCGACAAAGAATTCTGGGCAATATTATAAAGGTCTGGAGGCAGAAAGGAAGATACATTAGAAAATCTGAAAAAGGTCAGAAGAGCAGGGAAAATACATTCCTTTGTCACAGATTAATGCATATATGTAAATGCTTTGAAGACAGCAGGATAAAAGAATAGACGAAAAAATTGATTTAACACTTCTCCTCCTTGATTGTGTCTAAGATTTATATATACATTAAATACAGATTTTTATGAAATACTTACTATGTGCCTGGAACTGTGTTGAAAATTCTGTATTATTTCATTTATCTTTATACTTACCACTGTGAGGCAGCTACTCTTGTTCTCTTCTTTCCACTGATGAGGGAAATAAAGTTCAGAGAGTTTAAATAACTTGCCCATTGTCTATAGCTAAAAGAAAAGAAGACAGGATTTGAACTGGGGTAATTTGGTTGCAGATCCCATGTTCTTAATGACTGTAAGATTGAAATTCTTTCCCTCTGCCGGCATGATGAGTTTGAGTTGTGATGGACAGTATTAAGATGGAAGTAAGTATACTTCAGAATAGGCTAGGTGATGCTATTGAAACCAATCAGCTTCAGACCTGACTGGCTTAAGACAATAAAAGTTATTTCTTGCTCATGCTGCTGTCCACTGAAGTTGACTGGAGGCTGTGTTCCATGATATCTTCAATCTAGAATTAGGAGCAGCGTCTATTTGAAGTAGTGCTGTTTGTCATGACACACACACACACACACACACACACACACACGCCCCCCCCACCAGAGAGAGAGAGAGAGAGAGAGAGAGAGAGAGAGAGAGAGAGAGAGAGAGAGAGAGATTGAGAGAGAGAGATTGAAGGTATGGGGAAAGAAAAACTAATTTCCTTCTATCCTTCTAAGTTCTTCTGGCTGGACAAAAGTCATATTAGCGTAAGACAGAGTAATAGGAGGAAATGAGCAGTTTATTACGTATGAACATACAGGGGTTCCCTAAGAATATGAGACCCAAGGACAGATCAGGTAGTTAAGGCTTATATGACATCTTTGAGCTAAGGAGAAATGCAGGTAATTGTTTGGGATTTCAAAGGGCAGAAAGGCATGGAGATGGAAAAGTAAAAGCGTGATAAATAAAAGTTTTCTTGTCCATTTTAAACAATGGAACACAGAGAGGACTTTGACCAAACAGGACTTGCTAAGTTCCTCTCTGTCTATCACACCCTAGTTCATATTAAACTGTAGTGATCTATGATGATATCTCCCTTCTTGGAGCAGACCCTCTATCTAAACTATTTTAGGCAGTGAGAGGGAATGTCAAAGGTTTTTCATGAGTCTTTTGTTTCTTGAAAATAACCAGCTGAAATAATCAATATCTAAAAAAAGGCATATTTTGGGCTGGCAAATTCTATTCCCCCTCAGTCCCACCTTTGAAACTTCAAATGAGAAGTTTCACAGTCCAAAAGCTAAGTTAGTAGATTGCTCCATATTTCATTGAACCAATTACTCAGTCCTGAAAATAGGTCAGTTCAGTTAAACAGTTATGTCTCCTTTCAGGAGGGGGTGATGCAGGTGGGCACCCCAAATTCAGCCTATGTTGTGTAAGCAAGCAATCAGGTATTTAATAAAAGACATGTCTTATAATGGAAACAAAAGAAAAATTAGAGAAAATTATTAATATAAAACCAGTGTCTGAGTTCTGCGCAATGTTAGTAGAGAAGAGATCTAGATGTCACGTTCAAAGCATCTTTTGCAGTTTGAAATGTCTCTGATGTCGTCATCGGGTGTTCAGGCAAATTTTTTTAGTGGCTTATACAGCATCGATTGTCTAAGCCTGAGATATTGTGGCAATTTCTCTGAAGTTTATCTCAAGTCTAGTTAAAGTTTGCAGGGCTTCAGGAAAAGGGCAGTTTTAGTTTTAAGTGATTCTAAGTCAAAAGTGGGAGAACACTTGGAATGTTAAGTAGGTGAGTTGCAGCCAAATATTTGAGGAAACTAGAGGTATTTAGGATCCAGTCCAATTTACAGGTAAATAACAAAAACCTCAGGGAAGTTAATAGAACTAGAATTTAATATCCATAATTATATATTATAGTTGATAGTGAAACATAATTTTTCTCTCTAAAATCACCCATATTTTTACCAAAGATAGACAAATTAACATTAATTGATTTGTAAAACAAATGTAGTATTAATAAACCTAACTTGTTATTTGTATAAATAAAACAAGAATAGCAAATGATCATAGAGGCTCTTTTAAATCTGCTAGCCATCAGACTTTGATTGTAGTACCTTTAGATTTGGGTGAATTCCTCTCTTCTCAAGGTTCCTAAGATATCCTGAGGTTCCTGAACCTGGCAGGAGGTGACTTTTCTTACTTACCTGGTAAAGCTGCTGGGAACACTGTAAGCAAGGTACCAAGCTGTTTTGCCAAGGAGCTGTTCATTGGCTTTCATAAGTCAATCTTGATTCCTTAGGTTGTGTGGTCAAATCTGAGTCTACGTATGTCTCACTCAATCATGACATGCCAGTCAAAGCCTTGGTAATGTAACCAGTTTCCAACTGTGTCCTGTGACAAAGAGAACATATTTTTATTAAACTTATGCAAATAACTGTATTGCCATGAGAAATAAGAATACTCACTAAAAGTTTTCAAATTCTTGAGAGATCAGGTAAGGAGAAAAAGATAAATATTTCAATTCTGCTTACAAAGGTATAATTTACCAATTTCTCTAACTCATAGGTAGCTTAAGAGAAAACATTTCCTTAAGTCTGGAAAAACAAAAGATTTAAAAAGTCAGTAATATCTCAAACAAAAGTCATAAAAATTATAATCATCCTTATCAGTCCATTCAGTTTCATATAATTAATTCTTGTTTAACTTGATCTTTTGTTAGCAGCTTTATGAGGCATCAGTTTTTCTGCTGGAGTTCTTCAATTTTTCTTACCTAGTTCAATAGTATGATCTGAAAATTTATCAGAAACCTGTATTTCATACTAAGTGTCAGAGTCCTCTGTGAATCTCTCTGAAGATGAAACCTTTGCAAAACCATCAGAGTGGGGCAGTGACTCTATAAATGACAAAGGCTTAAAGTACCCATGGTTAAAGATAATGCAATTGACAAGAAAATGTGCTTATGACACACAACATTTAAAAAAATAACTAGAATTACATGTGACGACTTTATACCAGGACATATCAGAACTTCAGAAATTTCAGACAGTTTTTGGAATATTTATATTAATAATATTATCCATATAATATATCCTGGAAGTGTATCATCACTTATTTGATAATGTTTTCCGTGAAATCCAACACTCCAGATAAGGCTAATTAGTTTAATAATTCTCTTTTATACAGAGAGAGACTAAATCTTCTGAGGTGTTCCAGGGCCTCTCTGGAATAACTCAAAATTATTTTCAGGTCAAGGAAAGACTCTTTCAAATTTGAATATTGGGAAGTTTGTCAAAAATATGTCAAAAGGTTTGGACACTTGACTGAAAAGATCACTGATCATTGTGAAACATTACTTAACTATCCATTTAACCAAAGTAACAATAAAATATTTCAAAAACAAATACAGAAGGTTACATTATTGTTACCAAAACTAGCTTTTACTATTGAGAATTTCCGTTTTTTTAAAGTAATCAAGGACCTAATTAAGACAACATAAAACACAGAAAATTATTTTGATAAAACAGAGAACACTTGCTTTCTAGGAAGAAAAAATCCACAATATCTTATCAAGAGCAGACTAATAGTCCAAGAAAACTGTCTTTTTTTTAAAAAGGAGGAAAACAAAAACCACTTTCAATTTGTACCAGCTTGCTTTTGATATTTAAATTCACATACTTAATTAAATTCATTCCAATCTCATTCAGCTTGACTACACATCAAACTTTGTCAAGATTCCTTTTTACAAACCTACAACTTTCTTTGTACAAGTTGGTTGTCTCTTGTTATCTTGTTCATGTAATGACCAGCTTATTCTAAAACAAACCACTTTTAAATTCCCTCAAAAAATGTATTTCTGTACATTACATCCTACTGAAAACATATATTATTTTTCTTTCATTTTAATTAGCATTTTTAACTCTTACAAAGCTTAATTTCTAATGAGAACTAAAGGGAATTATGAATCAGCATTCTATAGACTGGCAAGCCCACGCATACATGTCATAACCTCTAGAAACATAGGCTCTTTTATTAACAAATATATTTCAAAATTTTTAGAAACATGTTCTTCCTCAACAAAAGCACAAGATATTTTTATTAACAGATTCAAATTTATCTTTTAATATCTCTGTAGTAAGAAGCCAAAAGTAGAGAAACTTAGACTTATTTAGCAATTACTATTTCAATATTTTATCTTATTTGGAAATGATCTGGATATTCACTACATTCTACCATTTAACTTATTAGTAAAACTTTTACGATTTTAAGTTGACAAAAGATTTTGGAAACTTTTTTTTAAAATTAAAGTTTATTGGGGTGACAATTGTTAGTAAAGTTACATAGATTTCAAGTGTACAATTCTGTAATACATCATCTGTATATTATGGTGTGTGTGTTCACCACCCAGAGTCAGTTCTCCTTCCATCACCATATATTTGATCCCTTTTACCCTCTTCTACCACCTCCCTCCCCCCTTACCCTCTGGTAACCACCAAACTATTGTCTGTGTCTATGAGTTTTAGTTTCTTCATTTGTTTGTCTTGTTCCTTTGTGGATGGATCTAGAGATTATTATGGACACTAGGTTTAAGTACATATACTATAACTTATAATCATTGCTAAAATATTTTTACCCAAAAAGTACCTTTGTATCCTACTTACATCTACCTAGTTTATTAATCCTTACCAATTATGTTTAGATTACCCATGAAAATTCCATGAGTTATCAAAGTCAGGTATTATCCCAAGCTATATTTCCTGCTGAAAAATTTTGTAAGAAATAATACGAACTTAGTTTTGCAAACCCAGATAAAATAAAAGTATTATATTTAAATCTGATAATTCTAAATACATGCTTATTTTAATTAAAACAACAAAGAAAAAGTAGCTTTAATACTGAATATTTTTCTAAAATCGCACCAGCTGGAAAAGCATTTGTGTTAGTTTCTACTATAGTTTGGAAAATTTTTATGTAAGTGCTGTTTAAGTCAATTACATAGTGCTGTTTTACAAATTTGCAATACCATCCAGAGGTAGGAAAATGTCATATCATACATACAGATAAACAAACACAGAGATCACAAACACAAACAGAATCACTAATATTTGTAGAGAACACTTAATATTTTTTATTTGCCCCAGACAAACAATTTTTAAGAATGCAGTGGCAGAGGCAGGGCTAGATTTAGGCAAGGAAGAATTTTCAGCCACTTGTGCTTTTAAGAAGCTTTCCTTTCCCATTTTTCCCTTCCGTTTGCTCAGTGTCAGGCAGTTGTGGGCTATGTTTACATTCCTCATTACCCACAAGAGGGCCTGGGGAGGTGCTAACGAGGCTTTAAAAAACTCCTATCAGATTTTGAAATACCAGCTTCAAATTTTGCCAAATTTCCGATCATAGAGTTATTAACCCTTTTGAAAATATCTTATTAAGTTTCTCATTGTAATCTCTGCCTTCCAGTCTAAAATTTCTCCAAACTGGGGTAAATAGGGAGGACTTGTTTGGGGCCCTTCAATGTTAGAGACGGGGCCTCTTTGGCCCATCAGCTCTTGGTAGTGCTGTCTCAAAACTTTCGTCTTAATCCCAGCAACGTCCTTTTTATTCATCCCATTTTTAAATAATCATCTAAAGATTTTCATCCTGGGGGATGAGTCCTGTAACTCTCCCTTTTGTGTTTCCTCTTTGTTCCATTTCTGTTAATATTTAGTTTATTCACCTTATATTTTTCTTCTTAAGTGCCAGAACATTATACTTCCAATGTCCTGATATTTTTGTTTGTTTGTTACCAATATCTGCAAATGTCTGAAGGCCAATAGGAAGGAGTATGCGTGAACTTTGATTTTTGTTCTAATTTCTGTCCTTCCATCTTGTTCAAAAGAGTCTTAATGCTTAATCATTATCCCTATATGGGAGCTTTCTAAAATTTTTTCAGTTTAGAAGTTTCTCCAGTTCAATGACTCCATCAATTGGCCATTGACAATGAGTAGGATTTTAACAGTGACTCAAACCAATAAGCCTTTTATAGCTTAATCAGGGAATCAAGAGATGTCCACAAGAGAGTACAAATGATGCAGCCCTTAGACCCTAAAAATTCATTCCAGAAGTTAGCCTAAGAAAGATGAAGGGTCCTGTCTTTCAGCAGCTGTTCCAAACTGAAGGAATCACTGATTTTTTCCCCTTTGAACATAATAAGGTATAGGATGAGGATGGAAAAGGGAGCACAGGTTAAACCTGACAAGGTCAGGACTGAAAATAACCATATAAGATGGCATGAACATAAAAAAATTCATAACTAAGGTGGGCCTTGGAGGGAAGTCACATCTTTTGCCTGAAGCTTCCTTCATAAAGTCAATCTTCACCTTAAGTGAGCCTGTCTATTGCCTTTTTGCACCTAAAATGACATCCTTGAAATGTCAGTAATCCCTTTTTCTGGACCAGAGCAGGAAAGTACAGAATCCTTCATTATTATTCCTGTCCCTTGATCAACATCTCTATGTGAACTATTAACTATCCTGTACCCACCTATGTGAAAGAAGTACCTGTCTCTCCAATTTACTTCTATCCAATCCCAGAGATTTCCCTGTTTTGCTTTCTCCCACCCCCTTAATCTACCATTAGTGGATTTCATGTCACCCTCCTCCTTTGGTTCTATGGTATGTATAAAATAAGCTACAAACCGCCATTTTGCAGAACATTTTTTCAATCCGTTGAAATTTTGCTTCATGGAAATTGTCAGTTTGGCTCAAATCAACTCTTATAAGCTTTCTCTTAGGATGGATGTTTTTCGTCAACAAGGATTTCCTAAGCTTGGATCCACAGCCTATTCAGCTGCCTATCAAATGCTTATGCATCTTATCGCTGGAATAGAAAGTAAAATAATGACCATCTCTAGGAGGAAAAGGCAACAGAAAACAAGTATATTCAAATCAAATCTTTATCAGAGTCATATTTTCCCAAGAAACTAGTTTCACTCATATTTTCTCCTGCTAACCTAAATTTAGAAAGAGACAAAAATGTTACCACTTTCTTTTTTTCCCTCTGGCAGATATAGATTCCAGGAGACTAAAAAGGTATGAAAAACCTTACCTACTGACCAGGTGGATTGTCAGACACCCAGGTTCTCTCAGCTGCAGTAGTCTTAGGAAAAGCAGTTTTACAGCTGAGAACTTCTTCTGGATGGCTCAGCAAAACTGGGGAGAAGGAAAAATTTTTTCCTACCCTTCTAAGTTCTTCTGGCTGGTCAAATTAACATGAGATAGATTAGCAGGAGAAAATGACCTAGTTTATTATGTATTTACAAAAGGGGTTCCCTGAGAATGTGGGACCCAAGGACAGGTAAGGCATGCCATCTTGAGCTAAGGAGAAGGAGGGTGGAGGGTATTGGTTTGGGACTTCAAAGGACAGGAATGCAATTTACATGGAGATGAAAAACAAAGAAATGTTTTCTAGGACATCTTTAACACTGGGACACAAAGTGGTCTTTGATCAATGGGCCTTGCTAATTTCCTCCCTGTCTATCACACACTAGTTCATATTAAACTGTAGTTATCTATGATGATAGCTCCCTTCCTGGAGCATGTCTTTTAACTAAATTCTTTTAGGCAGTAAGGAGGAAGGTCAAGTTTTTTTGTCTTTTGTTTCTTGAAAATAACTGGCTTAAAATAATCAATATCTAAAAAAAAAGGTATTTTTTGGGGGTGGCAAACTCTTCTCCCACTCTAAAGTAACATTAGCCAATAAGTGCTCGCTCACCTTGGAAGTGATGCATGTCACGTCTGCTCCAACTCATTGGCCAGACCTGGTCATATGGCTCAATCCAGTTGGTAGGGGCCAGACAGAGCAATGCTACCATGTGCCCAGAAGGCAGACAGTGGGAGACATTTGGTCAACACCATTCATGACAACCATAAAATGCCTTAGTGGTTAGAAAATAACATTTTCTCTACAATAATCGTCCGTTTTTAGATATCCACGTTTAGATATTTTAGCTTATTTCAGGATTTGGATAAAGCTCCAAAACATTAGTCACTCAAGCGATAAAGAAGAGGATAATCCAGTTAGTGAATGCAAGAAACTAAACCAAAATAAAACAATGTGACACCAGGCATCCAGTTTTGTTCATTTTGTTTTCACATAGCTGACTTTTGAATGAACGGGTGTCACAAGGTCCACCTCCACATTTGAATGAATATGAAGCATAACTTTGAGGCTGTAGGAGTTCCTACCCTTTTCTCCATTGAGTCTCTTTCTGATAGAAAACAGCTAAGGTTCTTGCTTACTCTCCTTCCTTCATTCTCTTCTCTCATTGCTGTGAATCTAATCTGTGAACTGATTCCCAGTTTTAAGAATTGCCACTGGTGAATTAAAGATCAAATCATTCAATACACTATTTGGGATGCTGCTGTTTGCTTTAGATGAAATTTTTATAAGGCATATTTAGTAAGTAGATAATATTTTACATTACTCTAGGTATTTTTAATGCTCTTTATTTTCATTTTCATAACTGTATCTGTTTCTATTTGGCAGGCAGAGAAATCAGTTATGGATCAAATGCACCCATTTGTCATGGATTAATGCATATAAATGCTTTGATGACAGCAGGAGACAAAGGCATGTAAGGGTAGATGCTGACTTTGGAAGAAAAAAATAATGAAGCTAGGAAAACAGTGATTGCAAAGAACATTGCAATTTTAGGTGCTAAATGACTTATTTTCAAACCCTAGGAGTATGGTAATATTATTCCTCTCCCCTTCCTTTAATTAAGTGTTCTCATAATCCATAGTGACCTCAGCTGAAGGAAAGTCGTTTTAGAAAGAGTTAGTCTTCCTGAGAGCTGTTATTTAATCAACAGGGTTTTTCCTTATTAGCTGAGAAAGTCTGTGTTGATGAGCAGAAAAAGCTGTAATTCACCTTTGTGAGTCTAAAAGAAGAAAAGAAAAAAATAGGAAGATTAACTTGGTCTGTCAACACTTCTATCTGTCACAAGTGTCCTTAGCAAGTTTTACTTTCCCATGGTAGGTTCAGAAAGACAACACATATATCAGGTTTTGTTTTGTGAAATTTGGCTTTACTCTCTGACCTCCCACCTCTTAGAGATGGAATAAGGCTGAGGCAATTATTTTTTCAAGATTTTAAAGGACTCTCTAGATTATCCCCTCTCTCTCTCAATACACACACACACACACACACATACACACACACACACACACACTCCATCATACATTCTTAAGATACTTGAAAATCATATTTAGGTAACTTAAGAATTAGAAATTACATTAGCAATCATCTAAGCCAAGCTTTCATCAGATATTTCATTTGCCTCAAAACATCCCCATCAAGTGATCATTCACTGATTGAACTTTCTGCCATATTGTTTTGGGGCATGCTGAAACTGGGACTCATTTCTCTGGCCTAAATAAAATTCTTTTAGTCATAAAACTGATCTGCCCCTGCCCTGAACTCCCTTCCATCCATATTTTCCCCAACTCAGTTAGTGGTAATTGCATCCTTCTAATTCTTCACATCAAAAACCTTGGTATTACCCTCAACTGATTCCTTTCTCTCAGATTTCCATTCAGTCTGTCAGCAAAGCCATTTCCCCCTAACTTCAGAATATATTCAGACTCCAACCACTTCTCACCATATCTACTGCAGCTTCCTCTGAGGTGGATTATTGCAAAATCCTATGTTGCATCCCCTGCTTTCAGCTTTGCCCTCTGCAGTCTACTCTCCACAGAGCAGATAGAACAGTAAGATGGAAAAGTCAGTCAGGTTGTCACTCATTGGTCTAAAACCCTCAGTGGTTTCATATTTGTCTCAGAGTTAATAGTCAAAGACCTTACAATGGCGCTACGCAATGGGCCTCACACTTACCCCACTATCTCTGTGACATCTTTTACTCTCTCTTCTTTACTCACTCTCCTTGATCCACACTGGCCTCCTTGCTATCTTTGCAAAGACAAACACACTTCTGCGTTCATTTTCTCTTGCTCTGCCTGGAATGTTCTTCCCCAGATATCTATATGGTACACATCTTTGCCCCCTTGAAGTCTCTGCTTGAATATATGGCTTCCCCTGTGAGGCTTTCCCTGACCCTTTATTTATTTTTCTTTCACCCTTCTCCCAGCACTTCAGATATTCCTTATCCTACTTTACTTTTTTTTTAATTAAAGTTTATAGAGGTGACAATTGTTAATAAAGTTACATAGGTTTCAGGTGTATACACTGCTCTACTTTTTTTAAATTTAATTTTATTGGGGAACAGTGTGTTTCTTTAGGGCCCATCAGCTCCAAGTCATTATCCTTCAATCCAGTTGTAGAGGGCACAGTTCAGCTCCAAGTCCAGTCATCATTTTCAATCTTTAGTCACCATCCCATGCAGGAATTGAACGGGCAACCTTATTTTAGAGAGCTTGTGCTCTAACCAACTGAGCCATCTGGTTGCCACTCCGGAAACTCAGAGGTAGTTTGTTGTCTTCAGTCTAGTTGTGGAGGGCACAGCTCATTGACCCATGTGGGAATCGAACTGGTAACCCTGTTGTTTAGAGCTCGCGCTCTAATTAACTGAGCCATCCAGCCACCCCGTCACTCTACTTTTAAATAGCATGTGTTGCTTTTTATTGTACTATATCATTCATTTATTTATTAAATTTATTGTTTGTCTCTCCCAAATAAAATGTAAGTTCCACAAAGGTAGGTATTTGCATCAATTTTAGTTCCTGATGTATCACAGGGCACAAAGAAGGCTTTTAATACATATTTGTTGACTGCGTGAATAAAATGAAAGAAATATTTTAGGACCTCATAAGGTAGAGAACATTCCCTTTATTCTCCATCGAATGTAATATAATAAGTGTTCATATATGCCCCCACAGCCTTCATTCAGCCCTGTGCTGAAAATAATTTTTTTCTTAGCTCCAGTGGTCCTGGCCCCTTGAAGTGACATGACTCTATTGGCCCTGGGAGTGTGCCCAAAGCTCATGGCCATACCTGAGGACAGTAACCTGAAAGGATAAGAATTTTTATTAGCCTAATTTTTTAAGCAAGGCAATAGAAGTGCAGAGAGGTTAAGTAATTTGCCAAATGTCACACAACTACTAAATGACAGAGCTAGGACTCAGACCCTAGCAGTCTGAATTTACAGCATATGCTCCTAACTACTGTCCTGTACTCTCACTTGTGGATATTTTGTTTTTAGAAAAACATACACAGTTATCTTGTGATGTCACTCTTAAGGAAAATGAACAATATTCTCAGACCCCATGAAAGGCGCTTTCCTGAATCTCTTCTAAGAAGTGGGAAGTTGATTAATTTTTTGGTAGCCTGATTCAAGAGTGCATAGCTAAGGTCCTTATTCTTAGACCTTCCCCGTGATACTTAGCAGAATCCTGAGGAAATTTGGGCTAGGGAAAAACATCTGAATTATTTTTAATTTTATGGCAGGTTACAGGGCAAGCTCAATGTGCTTTCCATAGAAGAGATATTCAGATGTAAAGACAGTGTGTTTCTCCTAGGCCATCCCTTTTCAAGGCTAATTGATTGTCATATGAAGTGGTATAGCTGTGAGCTAGGACGGGACTATCACTTGTGGAACTCCGACTTTTGTTTAAACAACCCAGGGTCACAATAGCTATTTTGGCAACTCTACCACCCTGCCAATTCACATTGAGTTTAGCATCATTGAAAACCGCCAGGCCTCTTTCACACATGTCACAGTGAAGTCACATCCCCTCAAGTCTCTATTTTCACAGCTGGCTGTTTGTACATAAGTGAGGGCATTAAAATTGTCCCAGTTACTTTCTATTTTGCTAGATTTCAGCCTTCATTTAATCTTATTAGAAACTTTCAAAAGTCCAATTATCTCATTGAATACATTAAATAGACTTCTCAGCTTAATATTCTTGAGTGAATAGAAAAATCTACAAATTAAATATTAAAAAATTAGTTACTAAAGGTGAATTGAGCACTACCACATTCTAGGAATGGTGGTAGCATGCCAACATTTTATCATTTGTGAATTTAAGAAGGGTTTAAAATTTCTTACTTATGTTACCCAAGAGGTGGAAAATCCAGGGAAAATAATCTGGAAAGATAATCTGATAGTTTATTCTAGAGTACTGAAGAAATAGAAATATAAAGAGAGCCTATATTTATAGCCTATATTCTATATTTATTGAAATATAAATACATGTAATTTAAAATGTTCTTGTAGTCAAATTTTAAAAACTTTTTTTAAACAAAAGGTGAAATTAGTTTTAGTAATATTTTAACTCAACATATCCAAAATATTATTTTATTTGTCTCCTGTGGCTGCTGTAACAAGTTACCATAAACTGTGTTGCTTAAAACAGAAATTTATTCTCTTACAGTTCTGAAGACAAGCAGTTCAAAATCACTGTGTAGGCAGGGCCCCACTCCCTCTGGAGGCTCTAAGGCAGAGTACCCTCTTTCAGCTTCTTAGGGTTGTTGGTGTTCCTTGACTTGCGGTGTTGCCACATCACTTCAATCTCTGCTTCCATAGTCATACTGTCTCCTCCTCTTCTGTGTGTCTAATCTCTCTTAGCCTCACACTTTTCTTTTTTTAATTAAGTATAGTGGTATAGAATATTACATTAGTTTCAGGTGTACAACATATTGATTCGACATTTATATAACTTACAATGTGATCGCCACACTAAGTCTAGTAATTATCTGTCACCATGCAAATTTATCATAATATTCTCCTTCCCCTTTTTCACTTATCATGCCACCACCGTCCGCTCTGGCAATCATCTCTTTGATCTTTGTTTCCATGAGCCTATTTCTGTTGTGTTTTGTTTGTTCATTTGTTTTGTTTTTTAGATACCACATATAAATGATATCATATGCTATTTGTCTTTCTTTGTCTGACTTGTTTCCCTGAGTATAATACCCTCTAGGTCTACCTGTGTTGTTGTAAATGGCAAGATTTCATTCTTTTATTTATTACTGAGTAATATGCATTCTATATATAGATATATAGACTCTCTCTCTCTCTCTGTGTGTGTGTGTGTGTGTGTGTGTGTGTGTGTGTGTGTATATATATATATATATATATATATATATATATATATATAAAACATCTTCTTTATCCATTCATCTCTCTGAAAGGACACTCATCATTGGAATTAGAGTCCACTTGGATAATACAGGCCAAGTGCCTCCTAAGAGTCTTAATCACATTTCTTTTGCCATGTAAGGTAGTATGTATTCACTCATTTACCACACAAGGTATTATTCACAGATTCTTGGGATTAGGACATGGGCATATCTTTTGGGGGATCACCATTCAGGCTACTACAATGATCATGCCCATATATAATCAGTATAAAGAATCGTTAATGAGATACCTTACATTATTATTTTTTTTGTACTAAGTCTTTGAAATCTGGTGTGCATTTCATACTTATATGTCAGCTCAATTCAGACACAAAATTTTCATCGGAAATATTTAATCTGAATTTAGATTTTTATGAAATTTAAAGTTGAAAAAAATAAATTCACATATTCAAGTTCCAAGTATGTTTACATTTTCTAGTAAGAAATCAAATATTAGCTTTTAAATTTAAATTAAATAAAATTTAAAATGTTTTTTCTTGGTCTCACTTGCCACATGTCAAATGCTGAGTAGCCAAATGTAGCTAGTGGTTACTATATTGTATAATGCAGTGCTAGAGCTTACTTTAATTATTAAATATTAATTATAATGCAAAATAGCTGGTGTACTCTGTTATATAATGCCAATATAACTTTAAGTAGCATTAAATTTTGTCATTTACTCTACAGGTATTTTTGAACACCTGTAGGGTGTCAGGACCTGGAACTCATATCGATTTACTTACCTTGCCTATGCCCCAGTTATCAGAAGTTACTATGAGGTTATAGATAAAAAAAACAATGGGAAAATACATCAGAAAATGTTTGGCTAAGAAACAAATTTAATCTAAAGACATCCTATGCTCAGAACCTTGGCAGAAGTTCGTTTTTACCTTTCCATCAAGCATGATCTGAATGCCCTTCTAAGTTCCTATAATTAACTTCTCTTCAGGATGTTAACTTGATGTTTTGTAAGATGAAGAAATAAGAGAATATACTTAAAATGTCAAGAGAATAAATATAACTGAAAATAAAATGGATAGCCTTATTAATAATGGCAAATAGTAATGTCATATCAGTAAAACAAGTTATAAAGATAAAATAAATTGATGCTTTTTTTGATAAGCATACAACTTAATGGAGTTTTAAGCCATCTATCTTCTATCTAGTGCATTTTGCCTGAGAGGTTTTCCAAATAAGATGCTGATTGTTTGTTCCCAATAGCAATCCTAGGCTGAAATATACCCTTCTTAGGAAGAGAAAGGTTGTCCCCTTTTTAGTGGTTTAAAAAAGAACACACATCAGCTCATATATTATATTATGAGAGCTTAAATTCAATACCAGAAAGAATTGAACCAACAAAACATATTGCGGCTTTTGAGATGGTCAAGCTACAAAAAACATGTTGCTTCTATTTGGAGGTTATATATCAATTCCAAATTTGGAACTGTTTTGTATGTTGACTCAGAAGTTCCTATCCAGAATAAATTCCCAGGAAGTTCTAGGGGGAAAATGCTTTTTAAGAGTAGAAATTTGCAGGTCTCAGTTGGAAATAATTTGTTAGAATCCCTCTTCGGGAAAGATAAATACTCAGTATGTATTAGGGCCTGGAATTATCTATATTGAGAGACTGATGTTGAAGTAATTTTCTTTTGGGATAGCTGATGACCAATTAGATGTTCTATCTGATTTCTGATTTAATTCCTCCAACTTTTATGTGGTGCTGTCCTAACACTGTTAGGTGCTAAAAGAGAAGAATAAAAGTAGACCTTATCACCAGACTCTTATGATGAAGGGGGCAACGCCTAAAGAAGAACAATAATATAAGGCAAGGACAAGTAAGTACTGAATAGAGGTGAGCAGAAGAGGAAAGAACAATTATTCTAACCTATAGTTAGGGAAGACATCACTTGCAGAGTAGTTGCCTGAGGAGTGGGCCTGGCAGAAAGAAGAGAATAATCATTTCCATTGGTGAAGTTGTTTCCATTGGAGGGGCTTGTAATAAATCCCAAAGCCTAGCGCAGAGTGGCTAATTATTTAAAACGGTGTTAAATAAATAAAATAAGCAATTAAAAAGGTTTTATTTAAAAAACAATTTAATGGTGTAAACATTCATTACAAATAATGCAAAGCTATACTATTTTTTGTCAGAAGGTTAGTTTCAATGTCTTGTGTCTTCTATTATATTTCCTATGGTCTCTACTTTCAGTTCTAATCCAAATACTGTTTGAGCCCTAGCCCATTGTGATAAACCAAGCCAGAACTGAGGAGGCATGGTTTTCATACTTACTCTCTAAGTTATACCTATTTGAATCTTATAGATATTACTTCTCTAAGTCACGGGGTTTATTTACTTATTGGACAAAGTAAAAATTGAGTATGGGTATTTTTCTTTTCCCTGAGATTTCTTTGTGTTTTTAATCTTTAGCCTCATTCAAGTGCTGTCATGTCTTTTCAGACTATTTTTGGGTTTGGGCAGCCTTCTCTTTGCAGAACAAACCAAGAGCTTATCTGGTCTGTGTCTGAGGTTCATTAGTTGAAGCTTTTAAAATACGTTCGTATTTTTACAGTACTCTAGAAGGCAGACAAATCTTCTCTATAGATGAGCAAATGCACTAAAATACAAAGAGGAAATATGCAAGATTTGCTAAAATTACCAAACGATGGCACACTTCGTCTACTGTTCATTTGGTCTCTTATTCCCATTTCCTCCCTCCTCCTTTGCCCAATGTAGGTTGTGGACGTCTAGCTCCTATCCAGAAGCCCATTGCAGCCCACTAACGCATCCAAGAGAAACACCAATCGATGGCAAAAGTTTTAGAAGGCAACGAAGGCCTTTGCTGGCAGCCTCTTATAGAAGTAATACAAAGGGAATTGCATATTATGACATGAAGTAAGACACCGCTAAAGTCCTTTTCAATCCAGTCCTCCCAGCAGCTGCCTTTGCCCCTGTCCATGTTCTTCCAACTCCCAAACCACTCTTTTCCCAGTGCCCTGACTTTGCTTCCCTCCCCACTCCTACCTCCCCTCTCTTGCCTCTGCTTCTCCCCTTGCAGACTCCTTTGTCTCCTTCAGGGAATCCCCAGTCCATTTCTCAGATGCAGAATCTGTGCCTCTTGAGCCTAACCCTCATACCACCCTACCCTGGGGGGGGGGTCGGAAGGCTCTTCCTTAGAACCCACATACGTAAGAACTTGGGGGATGCTAACACTTGTAAGTTAACTCTTTGCTCTGTTGCCCTTCCTTCTTTATCTCCTCACACTTAATCCTTCTCTCTTCTCCCAATTCTTCATTACATTCCTTTCCCTGCCTGTGTGTAATATCCTTCCATTTCTCCCAAAATTAACTCAGAGAAATATGTGTGTGTGTGTGTGTGTGTGTGTGTGTGTGTGTGTGTGTGTAAAATGAAAAACGTATATACTTAACGGTCATTTTGGAAGGTAATTCCTTGTTGGAAAACACTTTTATAGTAGTGAAAATGTGACTAAATTGCCTTCAGTTTTCAACATAGATAACATCTTTCGTAATTTTCCACATTTTTCCATTGACCTAGTTGCTATTTGATTGTATGAAAGTGGAAACGTGTACATTTTTCTATGTCTAAGCTTTCACATGCACTTCCTTTTCTGCCAACTTGCTCAGCTGTTCCAATCTTCACCTTCTCTCTGTTCTCACAGTTGGGGACTGTGCTTTTACTTTCAACACCTGATATATCTGGAACAATCTATCTCAAAGTCATTCATCTTTATATCTTTCTTTTAGGGGCATTGGATTACTAGAGGTTTATTTTTAGTTTTATACTTTTGCGTGTGTGATTTTAAATCCATTCACAATGCAAGTACTTAGCTTCTGACATTGATATTGACTTCGCATTACATGGTAGACATTTCTGTTTTAAACAAGAACATTCTCCATCCAATTTTAATACCTCCTATGATAGTTTAGCACTTTTGTATGCATATAAGCCAATATAATACGACCAGTACTAGGTTATGATTTACTGGATTAAATCTATACTGGACACTAGCTTACTAAGGCAATGGATAGAATGGAAAAATTAGCACTTAAGTTTTTTAAAGTAGGCAGTATTTCTTCTTCTCTATAGAAAGTGTAACAAGAATGTATTTCCCTATCATCAAATCTTTATTAGAGGACATCTTTGTCAGTGTGTAAATGTTGGAAATACAGTTTACCACTTCCCTTGAGTTAGACTAGATGAACAAATAGAAACTATTGTTGGGTTTCTGATAGCACTGTTCAGTTTGGAATTTGGTGTACTTTTCAGATCAGTCCTTTTAATAATGGGACAGACACTTGACTGTATCACTGTGAAACAAGTGAGAATATGATCGGAATTAAGAGGAGCAAAGAATATAGTCAGGAGCAAGGATAGTCATTGTGAAGTGACCTCTCACCTTTGACCTACACACTAGACAGCAATGTCCTTTGTGGGTATAGCACTGCCTACTTGCTAACCCGTACCTACCTCTAGTGTGCATGACTTAATTTATAGATTGAGCCAAATAAATAACACCTTGGGCTTATAGCAAAAATAAAGCCATGTGATTTTGCATAAAAGGAGACTTAGATCCCTAGAGTATTTTCTTCACTTGATATATGATAATGTTAATTATAATGATAATAATCAACTTAAAAGTAGTAACAGCAACACTTATCATAGTCCAGGCACTACGCTAACCTCCTTACTTCTGTAAATTCACTTTAACCTTTGTGTGAATTCATTTAACCCCACAACTCTATAAGGAACTACTATTACTAACCTCATCTTACTTAAGAGGAAGATGCAACACGGCTCTGCACATCTTGCCCAGCTTATTAAGTAGGGAAAGTGGGATTTGAGCCCAAGGAGTCTGATTCCAGACCCCAAGCTCTTAAAGATGACCTTAAATTGAGTCTACCCTGGCCTGGCCTATTGTAGAAAGCCTAAAAGAGTTTCTTTATAAAGTTGTACTTTCCGTCTCCAATTCTTGTCTGTCTTGGAAAGGAGAATGTAGAAGTCACTTTTATCTGTTCACGTCCTGGCTTGGTGAGTGAGAACACTTTCTGGTCCAGGATGTCAGGCCAAAGACTCTTCTGTCCTTGTCCATGTGACAGTTCGGAGGAGAGAGACACTGGGAACACTACAGATCGGTGAGGATAGGAGTGCTCAGATGAATGTTTGCTGCACACATGGACCAGCAAATGTCTGATACAGTCTTGGAAAGGGGAAATTTTAAAAAATCTGAACTCCAAGTGGTGTATTACTTATTTATACTTGTTTACACATCTATCTTGATTGGTGTACCAGGTTGGAGGCATCTTAAGGCTTATTCACGAATTCTCTTTATTTCTACCTGAAGATTATGCTTCCAAGTCACCTTCCCAACATTTATAGATAAGGCTGCTGATACGGTGAACTTTGACATTCCCTCTATTTCACTATAACACTAGCTTGACTTTTTTTTGTCTTTAATCATGATTCCCTCCCCAGATCTTGTCTCATCTTGGACCGGTTTTTAGAAAACAAGCATACCTTTGATTTATCATCTGAAATCTGACTTTGTTTTCTAGAGATTGGTGGTCCAATCTAGCCTGTCAGCTTATCAGCCAGTATTACTATTTCTTACATGTAATCTTAAGGCATTTCTCACTTAGCACAAGGCTTCCATTTCACCTATAATTATGTGCTCTGACTTCTTAAACCCAAGACTCTCTATGGCTACATTTCCTCACATTTTTTCCTAATAATGATGAAATATTTAGCATATTTCATAAAAAGAACACCGTTCCTTGTTACTATAGCATTACTGCTACTAACTTATTTTTATCATATTATACATAATTTTTGTTTACATATTTAAAATCACACCTTCTGTTTCCAAGAATCCTATCTCAAAGATTCTCTGACTAGAATGGTAAAATCCAGAAAATCCTGGTAATACCAACTGTTGGTGAGGATGTGGAGCAACTATATGGGGATGAAAATGGCACAATTCCTTCCAATAGCAGTTTAGCAGTTTCTTATAAAATTAAACATACACTTTGTATGACTCAACAAGCCCAAGTATAGGTATTTGCCCAAGAGCAATGAAGCTTACATTCACACAAGGGTCACGCATAATATTTATAGAAGTTGTCTTCACAATCACTAATAATGGAAAATATTTCAAATGTTTTTAATGGGTGAGAGTACACAAACAAAACTGTGGTACCTCTACACAATGGAGCAGCAATGAAATGGAACACACAACTGAAGCTTGCAACAACTCTTGAGGCTGAGTCTCAACTTAACTATGGTAAGTGGAAGAAGCCAGACTGAAAAGGTGGCCTCCTATATGAGTCCATTTTTAGGACATCCTGGAAAAGGCAAAATGATAGGGACAAAACAACGGATCAATGGTGTTCAGGGCTAGGATTAGGAATGGAGATTGACTATTAATGGGCAGCATGAGGAAATTTGGGGTGGGGGATGATGGAAATGCTCTATACTGTAATCGTTTTAGTGGTTATATGACTATGAAGTTTTCAAAACTCAGAACAGTTCACCACAAAGAATGAATTTTAAAGTAAATATGAAAATAGTGAATAAAATATAAAACAAATATGCCCCAACATCATTTATAAGTTGATTTTATGGTTGCCTAAATTCATGGATCCTGTCACCTATCTTTATTTTGACCTTCTATCTTTGGAGTTGGGTAAAATTCTATGAGTCCATCAATTCCTGGATGTGTCACTCTTTGGATGTAGGTGTCAGTCATCTAGGGAAGGCCTGGCAAATCCCTGCGAGGTCAGGCTACTTGCACAAGTATGGGTGAAGGCAAACCACTTACTTATATTCTTCTATGCATCCAATTGTTCTGTTCCCTCATCTTAGCCCTTTTCTCCCCAGTAAATGTTAGAGCATGAAGTCCACTTTGTCAAAAGATATTGACTTCTAGGGCAAGCCCTCCCATGTCTTTGCTAGTATGGCTCTCCCAAATCCAGAAAATTATAAAATAAAATAATTTCTTTAAATAAGACAAACCTAGTCTATGGCCATTTCGATAGAAACAGGATTTTGAATACTTTCCTGTCACATTGGAATTGCTTTTTTTTTTTTAATGTAATTATTTCTTTTTCTATTTTTATTTTTATGTTTGTTTATTTTTTTTATTAGTTTCAGGTGCACAAGACAAAGTAATACTTAGACGTTTATCTTTTATATCCCTCACATTGTGTGAACCCCCCTCCCCCATCCACTACCCCTCTGACATCACACAGAGCCATTACATTTCCACTGTCTCTATTCCTAATGCTGTACTCTGCTTCTTGTAAGTACATACATATACACATCTATATACATATACATACAAACTTGTAATTGACATTCATTATTGTTCAGCTTCAGCTTCAGGTGTACAGTGCAGTTGATCAGGCATCTACATCATCCCTGAGGTGGTCTCCCTAATGAGGCAAGTGTCCATCGGATACCCTACAAAATCTTTACAACATTATTGATTACATTCCCCAAATTAATTTTCAAAACCCCGTGGCCATCTTGTGGTTACTGACTGTGCTTTCTAACCCCTCACTTTCCCCCTTATCCCCACCCCCCGCCCATCTAGCAACCCTCAGTTTTTCCTCTATGTCTCCGAAACTTTCTGATTAGTTCATTTACTTATTCTTTTCTTTAGATTTCACATATAAGTGAGATCATATGGTATTTCTCTTTCTCTGTCTGACTTATTTCACTTAACATAATGTTCTCTAGGTCTATCCATGTTGTTGCAAACAGTAAGATTTCTTTCTTCTTTATGGCTGCGTAATGCTCCATTGTATAAATGTACCACAGTTTCTTAATCCAGTCATTTACCTATGGGTATTTCGGTTGTTTCCATGTCTTGGCTATTGTGTATAGTGCTGCAATAAACATAGGAGTGCGTAAAGTTTTTTGAATTAGAGTTTTGGATATCTCCGGATAGATACCTAGGAGTGGAATTGCTGGATCATAAGGTAGTTCCATTTTCAGTTTTTTGAGATACCTCCATACTGTTTTCCATAGTGGCTGCACCAATCTGCAATCCCACCAACAGTGCACAAGGGTTCCCTTTTCTCCACATCCTCGCAAACACTTGTTGTTTTTTGATTTATTGATGATAGCCATTTTGACTGGGGTGAGGTGGTATTTCATTGTGGTTTTTATTTGCATTTCTCTGATAGTTAGTGAGGTTGAGCATTTTTTCATGTCTGTTTGCCATCTGAATTCCTTTTTAGAAAAAAGTCTCTTCACGTCCTCTGCCCATTTTTTAATTGGGTTGTTTGTTTTTTTGGAGTTGAGTTGAGTGAGTTTTTTATAAATTTGTGATATTAACCTCTTATCAGATATATCATTGGCAAATATCTTTTCCCATTCAGTAGGATCCCTTTTTGTTTTATTGATGGTTTCCTTTGCTGTGAAAAAACTTTTTAGTTTGATGTAATCCCACATGTTTATTTTTTCTCTTACTTCCTTTGTGCGAGGAGATATATCAGTAAAAATCTTACTCCAGGTAATGTCTGTGAAGTTTCTTCCTATATTTTCTTCTAGGAATTTTATGGTTTCAGATCTTACATTTAAGTCTTTAAGCCAATTTGAATTTATTTTTGTATATGGTGTAAGGAGGTGGTCCAGCTTCATTTTTTTGCATGTGTCTGTCCAGGTCTCCCAGCACCATTTATTGAATAGACTGTCTTTACCCCACCGTACATTCTTGCTTCCATTGTCATAGATTAAATGGCCACATAGACATGGATTTATTTCTGTACTCTCTATTCTGTTCCTTTGATCTATGTGTCTGTTTTTATGCCAGTACCATGCTGTTTTGATTACTGTAGACTTGTAGTATAATTTGATGTCAGGTATTGTTATACCTCCCACTTTGTTCTTGTTTCTCAAGATTGCTGAGGCTGTCGGGGTCTTTTATGGTCCCATATAAAATTTAGGATTATATGTTCTATTTCTGTGAAAAACATCGTTGGTAGTTTGCTAGGAATTGAGTTGAATATGTATATTGCCTTAGGCAGTATGGACATTTTAACTATATTAATTCTTCCTATCCATGAACATGTGTGTTTCCATCTATTTACATGTTCTTTAATTTCTGTCTTCAGTATCTTATAATTTTCTGAGTACAGATTTTTTACTTCTTTGGTTAAATTTATTCCCAGGTATTTTATAGTCTTTGAAGCAATTCTAAATGGGATTTTTTTTTTTAAATTTCTCCTTCTGATGTTTTATTATTGGTATATACAAAGGCAACTGATTTCTGAATATTAATTTTGTATCCTGCTACTTTACTAAATTCATCTATCAGCTCTAATAGTTTCTTGGTGGAGTCTTTAGGGTTCTCTATATATAGTATCATTCATCTGAATATAATGACAATTTTACTTCCTCCTTACCGATTTGGATGCCTTCTATTTCTTTTTTTTGTCTGATTGCTGTGGCTAGAACTTCCAGCACTATGTTGAATAGAAGTGGAGAAAGTGGGCAACCTTGCCTTGTTCCTGATCTTAGGGGGAATGGTTTTAGCTTTTCCCCATTGTGTATGATGTTACCTGTGGGTTTATCATGTATGGCCTTTATTATGTTGAGATCTGATCCCTCTATTCCCACTTTCTTAAGGGTTTTTATCATAAATGGCTGCTGGATTTTATCAAATGCTTTTTCTGCATCTATCGATATGATCATGTGATTTTTAGTTTTCATTTTGTTAATGTGGTGTATCACATTAATTGATTTGCGGATGTTGAACCACCCTTGCATACCAGGAATGAATCCCACTGATCATGGAGTATGATCTTTTTAATGTATTGCTGAATTCTGTTTGCTAATATTTTGTTGAGGATTTTTGCATCTATGTTCATTAGAGATATTGGCCTGTAGTTTTCTTTTTTTGTGGTATTTTTGTCTGATTTTGGGATAGTGGCTTTTTAAAAAGTGTTTGGGAGTCTTCCCGCCTTCTCGATTTTTTTGGAAGAGCTTGAAGAGAATAGGTGATAATTCTTTTTTGAATGTTTTGTAAAATTCACCTGTAAAGCCATCTGGTCCAGGCCTTTTGTTTGTTGGGAGATTGTTGATCACTGATTCAATATCCGTGGTGGTAATCAGTCTATTCAGGTTTTCCGTTTTTTCTTGAGTTAGCCTTGGAAGGTTGTATGCTTCTCGAAAATTGTCCATTTCTTCCAGATTGTCAAATGTGTTGGCATATATTTGCTCATAGTAATTTCTTAAATTTTTTTATATTTCTGTGGTATCTGTTGTCACTTCTCTTTCGTTTCTGATTTTATTAATTTGGGTCCTCTCTCTCTCTCTTTTAATGAATCTGGCTAAAGGTGTGTCGATTTTGTTTATCTTCTCTAAAAACTAACTTGGATTCATTGATCTTTTGCATTGTTTTTCTGGTTTCTATTTCATTTATTTCTGCTCTGATCTTTATTATCTCATTCCTTGTACTCTCTTTGGGCTTATTTTGCTGTTCTTTTTCCAGATCCCTTAAGTGTGAAGATAAACTGTTGACTAGTGATTTTTCTTGTTTCTTTAGGTAGGCCTGCAGTGCTATGAATTTCCCTCTTAGGACTGCTTTCGTGGCATCCCATATATTTTGGGTCGTCATGTTTTCCTTTTCGTTTGTCTCAATATATCTTTTGATTTATTCCTTGATCTCCTGGTTGACCCATTCATTATTTAGTAACATGTTATTCAGCCTCCATGAATTGGTATGTCTTCAAGTTTTTTTCCTGTAGTTCATTTCTAATTTCATAGCACTGTAGTCAGAGAAGACAATTGGTATGATTTCAATTTTCTTAAATGTATCAAGACTTGTTTTGTGTCCTAACATGTGGTCTATCTTGGGGAATGTCCCATGTGCGCTTGAAAAGAATGTGTATTCTGCAGCTTTGGGATGAAATGCTCTGAAAATATCGATTAAATCCAAGTGGCCCAATGTGTCATTTAAGGCCGTTGTTTCCATATTGATTTTCTGTCTGGAAGACCTGTCCCTTGTTGTCAGAGGTGTGTTGAAGTCCCCTACTATGATAGTGTTACTGTTGATCTCTGTCTTTATGTCAGTCAATATCTGTTTTATATATTTAGGTGCTCCTATGTTGGGTGCATAGATGTTTCCTAGGGTTATGTCCTCTTGTCGGATCGATCCCTTTATTATTATATAGTGCCCATCTTTGTCTTTTAATATGTTCTTCATTTTAAAGTCTATTTTGTCAGATATAAGTATTGCAACTCCAGTTTTTTTCTCGTTTCCATTTGCATGAAATATCTTACACCCTTCACTTTCAGCCTGTGTGTGTCTTTTGATCTGAGGTGAGTCTCTTATATACAGCATATACAAGGGTCTTGCTTTCTTATCCACTCAGCGACCCTATGTCTCTTGATTGGAGCATTTAATCTGTTTACATTTAAAGTGATTATTGATAGGTACATAGTTATTGCCATTTTTAAATTTGTAGTTAGATTGTTTTCATCTTTCTTCTATTTACAGAAGTCCTTTCAGTATTTCTTGCAATGCTGGCTTGGTGGTGATAAATTCCTTTAGCTTATTCTTTTCTGGGAAGCTCTTTATCTCTCCCTCAACTTTAAATGATAGCCTTGCTGGATAAAGCAATCTAGGCTGTAGGCCTTTGTTTTCCATCACTTTGAGTATCTCCTGCCACTCCCTCCTGGCCTTCAATGTTTCTGTAGAAAAGTCATTTGATAGTCTTATGGGAGTTCCCTTGTATGTAACCCTCTGTCTTTCTCTTGCTGCTTTTAGGATTCTCTCTTTGTCTTAACCTTTGCCATTTTCACTATAATGTGTCTTGGTGTGGACCTGTTTGGATTTATCCTGGTTGGAACTCTCTGCACTTCATGGGCTTGTATGTTGGTTTCCTTCACCAGGTTAGGGAAGTTTCGGGCATTACTACTTCAAATATGTTCTCAATCCCTTGCTTCCTCTCTTCACCTTCTGGTATTCCTATGATGTGCATGTTGTTGCGCTTGATGTTATCCCAGCGGGTCTCTTAAATCTTCATCATTGCTTTTTATTCTTTTTTCTTTCTATTGTTCTGTTTGGGTAATCTCTGCTACCTTGTCTTCTAAGTCGCTGATTCAATCCTCTGCTTCATCTAACCTGCTGTTAATTCCTTCAAGTGAGTTTTTTATTTCAGTAATTGTGTTCTTTAATTTCTAACTGGTTGTTCATTATGATTTCTCTATCCTTCTTTATGTCATTACTAAGCTCCTTCAACATTCTTATCATCAGTGTTCTGAACTCTGTCTCTGATAGGTTGGTTACCTCTGTTTCATTTGGTTCCATTTCTGGAGGTTTCTTCTGTTCTTTTATTTGGGACATGTTTCTTTTTTTCCCCATTCTGGTGGACTCTCTGTTTGCCTCAATGAATTCGCTAGATACCCTAGGGTTCTTAGTTCTTGCTGGGTTATCTTATGTAGTATGTGTCCTTTATATTTGACTTGCACTACTTCGTTCTTCTCCTCTGCGTGTGCTCCAAAGGTGACTCTTGTGTTGTGTATATTGTCCTGTTAAAGAAGATCTTTAATTGCTTTTCGCTTGTGAGTAGGTGGGGTTAACTCCTAGGCTGACTAGTTGTGAGACTTGGCTCTGCCCACCACAGAGTGTTGTGTTGCGTGAGGGTTGACCATTTAAATGTGGTTTGGCCTCTATGGGCTCTTGTGCCTGTAGAGAATTCCCTCTGGGTGTGTCACTTGTAGGTCAAACCTGGTAGTACTCTGGTTTGGTCTGCAGTTGGCCTCTGGATATGTTGAATCTTGTGCCTCTTAAGCTGTGCCCTGGTAGGTCAATTTCAGAACAAAGAAAATCACCAAGCACAACAACAGCAACAACAACAACAAAGAAAAAATCAAATACATTCACATGTAAAAACAACCGACAACCCACACTCAACCCAGGGAAACATATCAAAGATATAAAGACAAAACAAAACAAAAAACAAAACAAACAAACAAACAAAAGCAGTGCCAGTCTTGGCTTAAGCCCACCAAGTAATCTCCAGGTTGTCCTCTGCTGTACCAAAGAGTCCTCTGCGTATTTTGCATGCAGAGCCGGTCACCTGGTGCCCAGAGTGACGTTGGGACTGCAGATTTAGATGCGTGGGGCTGAGGGGTCTGGGTGATAGTTTCTACAAAGTCAGTGCAGTTTCTGCCCTTGCCTGCACATATACACACTGAGAGTAGCACCACCAGCCCTGTGTCCAGTTCTCCTGAGTCTCAGGGTACTTCTTCCTGTGTGTGTGTGTGTGTGTGTGTGTGTGTGTGTGTGTGTGTGTGTGTATGTGTGTGGCTGGTGGGAGATTTCTGAGATGCTGAAAGCCCAGAGCTGCATCTGCTGCCTACTGCTGATCCCTGGGTGTGCCTCTGCACTTGTAATTGCCCTGCACTAGGCAGGCCAGAAAGGGTGGGGGCTGGGGATGGAGGGGTCTTCTCTCTCCCAGCCCAGCCATGTCACACTCCTTCCGCAGAAAAGGTGGTGGCTGGGGGTGGAGGAGTCTTTTCTCTCCTAGCCCAACAAAAATCACACTCTTCCTAACCTGTTTCCTGGGTCAGAGCTGCACGTTGGTCTTCCCAGAGGCTGAGCACTAAGGCTCCTCTGTAATCTGACACTACTTCTCAGTTCAGGGGCCAGTTTAAATCTCTAGAAGGGTGGGAGTAGGACTGGAAGAGTGGGGGGAGGGGCCCAGGTATGGAGTCTGTGTCCTTTGTCCAACCTAGGGCCCAACTGGCTGCCCACTTGGCAGGAGAGATTAGCTGGGGGATGCAAGGAAAGAGCCCACCTCCTGGCTTTTGTGTTCTCTATTCTGTCCTGGGATCCCCTGCGTTTCTGCAGCTGGGATGCCAGCAGCATTTCCACCGCCACAGATGCGAACCACTCCCCTCCGCTCCCTCCACTCTGTTCCCTTCCCTCCTCCCCTGCTCGCCCAATTTGCCCACCTTCAAGTAATCTTTGCACGAGTCTCTTAGCTGTTCTGCCTGATGAGCAGAAATCCTTTGATGGGTTATAGATGTTCCGTTTGTGATAAGATCCAGAGGAGAACTCAAAAAGTGCTCCCTGCTGCCGCCATTCCTATGACATCCTATTTTGGAATTGCTTTTTAAGTCCCATTTGTACAATCATTCATTTACTGAACACTTACTGAGCACCACGAAGTGCGCTGTCCTGGGCCAGGATCTCATGAAGTGAAACTAAATCCTGCACTCTAACGTCCACAGTCAGGTGCAGCAGACAGACATGCAGTGGTTCATGCAGCATGATAATCGCAGGAAGTGCACAGAACTATGAGGAGGCAGTGATTCATTTTTTCCGTGGGGAAGGTCAGGGAGGAATGAACAGAAATGGTGGTAGCTGCACTAAGTCTTGAAGGATGAATACATTTCTTCCACGCAGAGAAAGGTGGGAGAAGGGCACTCCAGACAGAGGGAAGAGCAAGTAGAAAAGCAGTGGGGCATGAAAAGCACAGTGTGTTCTGGGAAATGTGAGCTGGGCAGAATTGCTGGGAGGGTCTTGTGTGCGAAGATGATGCCATAGAGGTGAGGGCCAGATGTGCAGGCCCTTGCATAGCATGCAAGGAATTCGAACGTTTATCTTGGAAGTCTGTGATGAGTAACCCAGAAGCCACTGGCCCCATATGACTCTACCTGAGTCCGCAATCTAGTTTCAGGTTGAAAAATTAGAAAGCTACCCTCTTGTTCCTACTTCTCAAAAGTGTATAGGTATTAACTTTAATGTGTAAACTGCAGCTTTAATCTTTTCCAGTGATATTCCTCCATTCAATAATCTAGGTAATCCGTTTTTGGAAGAATAGACAATGCATGCATGGGATTTCGTAAAACTGTTTTCAGTATTAGTGGAAACAAATTTAGTGGAAAAAAATTACAAAATATTGTGATATGTTCCTGTGGTAGGTGGAAAGGGTCCTTTTAAATAATTTTTGGCAAGGAAGAGACACAGTGAGATTTGCATTTTAGAAAGATCATGCCAGAGGCAATTTGGGGAGGGAA
Organism: Rhinolophus ferrumequinum; assembly: GCF_004115265.2. Taxonomy (NCBI): domain Eukaryota; kingdom Metazoa; phylum Chordata; class Mammalia; order Chiroptera; family Rhinolophidae; genus Rhinolophus; species Rhinolophus ferrumequinum. The sequence goes on from NC_046300.1 coordinate 61,796,226, forward strand.
GGTCTCCAGCAAGATGTATTTTATTGCTCAGGAGGCTCAATTTAAGCAAATCTTTCTTTAAGCATCTTATGGTCAGACAGGACGACAGAGGATGAAAACATATTCTCACTGCATTCCATTCAATGCAAGTGGGAATGCAATCCTAATAAAATTATATGGTCTCTCTCTCCCTTCTCTCTGAGACAGAAAAATAAAGAAAAGAAAGACAAAGAAAACCACAAAGAACCTTTCCATATAATTGCATAAAAGCCTGATGTCATTTGAATTATTATATTATACATGATTCTCAACTGATTTTACCATTTACAGACCACAGAAGAAGCATTAGGAAATTCCAAGTAATGGTGAATTTTTGCCTACAGTATATTTAGCTTAATGTACTTTTGTTTTGCTTTGTAGAATACTTTACCATATTTTATCATAATTTTAAAGACTGCCATTGTCACAGTTAAGAACAATAGATCACTAAGTCTGAAAGTCTTCCATATATATATATATATATATATATATATATATATATATATTTTTTTAATATTTTTTTAATGAGTCACTTTGGGAAGGTGAGGGGAAAGAAGGGATTTAGAAAATTGAGACAAATAATTAAAAGCTTTTGAAAATCAAGGTTTTGTGTTACAGAAATCGTCTGATTTCAGTAAGACCAATGTAGAGTTCTCTGTTGAGGTTAGTGTAATAATTTTTCTAATGCTTTGCTTGATCAGTTTTCTTTCCTGGGCTGTCAGCTCTATGAAATGAAGGGCCTTGTCTCTCTCTGCTTTTAGCTGAATCCACAGCATGTGGCATGGAGCATAGACTCCAGCAGAAACTCAGTAAGTGTCCATTGCATGAATGAATGATGCCTGGATGGCTGCAGTATTTATCTAACCACCGAGTGGTCCAAAACAGTGATGAGATGATCTAAAATCTGATGTGGGGTAAGATGCTGGTTGGTCAAGTCTTCTGAGCTACAAATCGTTTAAAGTAGAGGCCATTAAAAAACACACACACACACACACACACACAAGGAAAGAAACAAAATACTTATAATCTACACAAGGGTGAGTGCTTGTAGGAAAACATTTACATTAAAAGTAGAATAATAAGCAACTCCAGTTCCTTATAGATGTTTAACCAAGATGGTTTTGAATGACTCTCACTACCCAGAGATCATCAAGGTTACCATCTCATTATATAACCTCCTATCTTCTTTACAATGCGTCAATGTATTTGGTTTTACAATTGTTCTTTTGAAAATGCAGTGCTATTTACCTACTGTTTAGTAGCTGATATTTTTTCTACTGATCAATCACAAATATCTGCACACTTTAACTCATATATAACTTGTGATCTGATTCTGCTTCAGTGTCATTCTTCCATAATAGACTGTAAACTCTAAGTGTGCAGGAAATGTGCCTCCCTTGTACTCAGCTCTATACTCAGGCCCTGAATCATTCTTGGCTGATTGATGACGACTGTTTTGTTTGTATTAGTTACATGGTTTCTTATCTTCTAAATATGTCATCATTCATTTGTTTAACCTTCTATTGTTAGAATCTTAGACTTTTAATAAATGTTTTTCACAGAAGCATCTATGAGTGATTTCAGTCATATCAATAGTAGGAATTATGCATACTTTAAATATTTTAGTAATTATAATTATAGAATAATACATGAGTACATTCACCATATGAAAATGGGAACACTACAAATAAGGCCTAACCACTTACCTGTCGAGGCAGGGAGAGTCATAGTTATCAGCTTGATTTGAATATTTCTAGATCACTTTCTCAGCTTTTATATAATATAGATACATTTATAAAAGTACATATTGTTTTTTGTGTATATGTCTTTTATATAATTGATATAATGTTGTTTTGGCTATTCTACAAATTTCTGCCCACTTAATGATTATGTTGGAATTCATCTTATAGATATACAATGATGGACAATTTATTTTTCTTCCTTATTATTTTAAACCTTTTACTGAACAGCTGAATTCCCCCAGGTGCAGATCTTGAAACAGGATTGGAGTGGGTACAGTTTACTTGGAGTCAATTGGTGCTCTCAGGAATTACCAGTAGGGGAGTAGGGAAATAAGACAGGAAATGGAGGGAAGCCAATGCGTGTTTCTTCCAAAAGCAGATTGTTTCTTGGGACCACTGGGACGCAGTCCCACTGGGGGCTTCTGTGGGACTGTGTGAAACACTCCTCAGTGAAGTCCCATTGGAGGGGTGAATAAAAAAGTGTGAACCCACCAACTCCAGCTTCTCTTTGGCGGTGGGCTGCTCCTTAGCGCTTCTGACCTGGGCCGTGGGTGGCTGACCACGCCCCTTCATTCACATCCAGATGCATGTAGTTCTCACCCCAGCGATCACCGTAGGAAGAAGCCATTGGCGTGCAGGAACAGTGACTGCTGAAAGGCAGGGCACTGAGAACCTCTGCTACAACATTTCGTGCCTGTGCCTTTTTTTGTGTTGTGTCCATATTTCAATATGTATTTCTCGGGGGGGGGGAATAAATAATTGTTTTAACACTTTTGATGAGACCCTGTATCTTGGCTTAAGTTTTCCTGTGAAAAACACTCTGTTGCAAGTCAGTTTTACCCACCTGCCCCATTGTTCAGTTCCACGCAGAACCGTTTCTATTCCTTTTGATCGTCATCTCCTGCTGACTCAGCCATTCACTTTAATTATCTTGAAACACTCTCTGGCTCTCCAGATAAACAATCCAGCGCTGTAACTTTCTCCCAGGGGCGTTCACTACTCCTATAGGTGGGTTTCAAGTGAAAAGAGTCAAGAAACTCAGTCACGGCTTAATGACTTTGAAGTTGAATGCAGCCTGTGTCCCCAGGAAAATGTCTTTTTTAGTACTGACTGAGAAGAAGGGAATTTTTGCTGGTGCGCCAATGGTGGTTTAATGATTTAACCATAGCCACTAGAGCTTCCTTCTGAGAAGAGTGTTATGGTTTCTTCTACTCCAGTAGCTCACAAGTGTGGTCGTCATAGCAGCAGCACCAGTATCGCCTGAGAATTTGAGGTGCACATTCGTGAGTCCTCCTCCTCCACACCTACCGAGTCAGAATCTCTAAAATGGAACTCAGCAATCTGTTTTGACAAGCTCTGCAGGAGATTTTGATGTGCACTACAGTTTGAGAACAGCTCTTATAGTCATTTACAACATATATTTGTTTCGTTGTTTATGGTCTATTAATTTTTAGAAAATAAATATTTTTAGACCAAAGTAGCAAATTCCTTCTCATTTTAAGAACTTATTTTTCCTTTAATAACACATCATTAATGCAGAGTCCAGCGCCCTCAATCTGCACATTTATGGATTTCGCAACTGCAAAACAAAATGTTATTTTGAAAATTGTATCAAGAAAAACGCCTCTGTGTCTTCCAACATGTCAAGGATTATTAAAACCATACAAATTAATTACATCATGATTATATATTTTAAATTATTTTCATAAAATCACATAATATTTGCAAGTATTATGGCCAGTAATTATAAGGGTATGTGCCTCACTATAAAGAAATATATAATCCAACGAAAAAAACTTTTATTTCAGGAAACTTCCCCCAGTCCTGTGTGATTGTTCCATTCCCAACACTTTCTTTGTTGAGGTTCTTTTACATAAAATGTATCTTTCCTTCTTGCTTGTACAGTGATCTGATTAAAAAATAATGAAACTAATTGATTTGGTTTATCAAAATTTAGTTCCTATCCTCTCCAAGAGTTTGTACATGGATTAAAGTGAGAGAACACACACCTTTGCTTTTGAGTTGTCTGGAAACATTCTTACTGAGAACGTGAACCTGCTCCGATAGAGTAGTCATGCATCTTTGCTCTATCCTTGGAAAAGATGTATTTTTTTCTCTCCCATTTTTCTGATAGGAATAACTCAAATGTGGAGAGGTTCAGAAAATGAAGCTGGGTTGAAAAGGTTGGGAACCTCACATGTTGTTCATTACATCATTCAGTTATTGAAAAACATTTATTCAGTGTCTCCCATGTTTGGCATTATGCTGGGTGCTGGGCTACCCAGGGAAACAGGAGAGACACAAAGCACACTCCCAGTCTATAATGGACAAAAGCCACGCTCCCTAGTACATTCCCCTGTACAGACCAATGTTTGTCCAACTTTTTACAAGAGTGGAAACAATTGGTTTAAAATGTATCTTATATACAAGTTCAATATCTAGAAGATAAAACTTAAGTTACTCTGATGAAAGGGAGTTGAGAGGACCCAAGAAGGTGTGATGTGTTGAACACAGACGTGATTCCTGATCTCCCAATCAACTCTTCATCTTCCATGAAGTATGGTTTGAAAACTTCTGACCTAGCCTGGAGGTTGAAAACATATCTTACACTTTTTGCTGGATATCATGAGTATTGTCATCATATTAAAAACTTTTGAATTATTTACCAATATTTTAAAAATTCAGAGAAATCCAAAGTTCCAGATTTCTGGAAAAAATGTGGCTGACCTGGCCACAATATACCATCATTTTCCTATGATTGTCCAGAATTCACCATATGATTATTCTCTTAGCCTAATTTAAACCACCTGATTTGAACCTGTAAGGTATTCTGTTTATAGCCTTAACTTCCTATCTGGGAACCGAAACGACATGTACTATTCACAGTTGTGTGAGATAATCCTTTACATCTGTCTAAGTGATTGCATTCCTGTGAGTTATGCATGGACAATGTTGTTTTTAGTTTTGATTAATGAAAACATTGAATTTTACATATTTATATTTAAATGAAGTACCAGCTATAGGTGTACATAACCTATACAGGTGTGTATACTCATTTAATACTCACAACACATCTTTTCAAACAATTCTATTTTTCCTTTGTTTTACAGATGAGAGGTACAGAGGCTGGTGATTCTCATTCAAGTCCCCAAAATTTTAGGTGTGCAGTAATTTCCATTTTAAACATATTGCACTGTTCTGTATATATACATATATAAAGATTTTTCTAAAATATAGCTAACATAGAATATGATATTAGTTTAAGATATATACCATAGTTATTCAACATTTATATACCTAAAGAAGTGATCACTTCTTGATAAGTCCAGTAATGATCTAACACCAGACTATGCTACCACAATTATTGACTATATTCCCTAGGTTGTACAGTTACATCCCCTCATGACTTATTTGCTTTATACCTGGAAATTTGGACCTCTTATTCCCCTTCCCCCCAATTTTTATTTATTTATTTATTCATTAGTTTTAGGTGCACAAAACAAAGTAATACTTAGACGTTTATCTTTTATATCCCTCACATTGTGTGAACCCCCTCCCCCATCCACTACCCCTCTGACATCACACAGAGCCATTACATTTCCACTGTCTCTATTCCTAATGCTGTACTCCGCTTCTTGTAAGTATATACATATATATATATATATATATATATATATATACATATAAACTTGTAGTTGACGTTCATTATTGTTCAGCTTCAGCTTCAGGTGTACAGTCAGGCATCTACATCATTCCTGAGGTGGTCTCCCTAAGGAGATGAGTGTCCATTGGATACCCTATGAAATCTTTACATTATTGATTACGTTCCCCAAATTAGCTTTTGTAACCTCCTGGCAATCTTGTGGTTACTGACTGCTTTCTAATCCCCTCACTTTCCCCCTTATCCCCACCCCCCTCCCATCTAGCAACCCTCAGTTTTTCCTCTGTGTCTCTGAAACAGTTCCTGATTAGTTCATTCACTTATTCTTTTCTTTAGATTCCACATATAAGTGAGATCATATGGTATTTGTCTTTCTCTGTCTGACTTATTTCACTTAATATAATGTTCTCTAGGTCCATCCATGTTGTTACAAACAGTAAGATTTCTTTCTTCTTTATGGCTGTGTAATATTGTATAAATGTACCACAGTTTCTTAATCCAGTCATCTACCGATGGGCATTTCGGTTGTTTCCATGAATTGGCTATTGTGTATAGTGCTGCAATAAACATAGGAGTGCATAAAGTTTTTTGAATTAGAATTTTGGATTTCTCCGGATAGATACTTAGGAGTGGAATTGCTGGATCATAAGGTAGTTCCATTTTCAGATTTTTGAGATACCTCCATACTGTTTTCCATAGTGGCTGCACCAATCTGCAATCCCATCAACAGTGCACAAGAGTTCCTTTTTTCCACATCCTCGCCAACACTTGTTGTTTTTTGATTTATTAATGATAGTTATTTTGACTGGGGTGAGGTGTTATCTCATTGTGGTTTTTATTTTCATTTGTCTGATAGTTAGTGAGGTTGAGCATTTTTTCCTATGTCTGTTTGCCATCTGTATGTCCTTTTTAGAAAAATGTCTCTTCATGTCCTCTGCCCATTTTTTAATTGGGTTGTTTGTTTTTTTGGAGTTGAGTTGAGTGAGTTTTTTATAAATTTGTGATATTAACCCCTTATCAGATATATCATTGGCAAATATCTTTTCCCATTCAGTAGGATCCCTTTTTGTTTTATTGATGGTTTCCTTTGCTGTGAAAAAACTTTTTAGTTTGATGTAATCCCACATGTTTATTTTTTCTCTTACTTCCCTCGAGCGAGGGTATATATCAGTAAAAATCTTACTCCGGGTAATGTCTGCGAAGTTTCTTCCTATATTTTCTTCTAGGAATTTTATGGTTTCAGATCTTATATTTAACTCTTTAAGCCATTTTGAATTTATTTATTTATTTATTTATTTATTTTTTAAATTTATTTTTAATTTATTGGGTGACAATTGTTAGTAAAATTACATAGATTTCAGGTGTGCAATTCTGTATCACATCATCCATAAATCACATTGTGTGTTCACCACCCAGAGTCAGCTCCCCTTCCATTACCATACATTTGATTCCTCTCACCCTCATCCCCCACCCCCCAACCCCTTTACCTTCTGGTAACCACCAAATTACGTTCCCCAGATTAATTTTGAATTTATTTTTGTATATGGTGTAAGGAGGTGGTCCAGCTTCATTTTTTTGCATGTGTCTGTCCAGGTCTCCTAGCACCATTTATTGAATAGACTGTCTTTACCCCACCGTACATTCTTGCTTCCATTGTTGTAGATTAAACGGCCATATAGGCATGGATTTATTTCTGGACTCTCTATTCTGTTCCATTGATCTATGTGTCTGTTTTTATGTCAGTACCATGCTGTTTTTATTACTGTAGCCTTGTAGTATAATTTGATGTCAGGTATTGTTATACCTCCCACTTTGTTCTTATTTCTCAAGATTACTGAGGCTATCCAGGGTCTTTTATGGTTCCATATAAATTATAGGATTACATGTTCTATTTTTGTGAAAAACGTCGTTGGTAGTTTGCTAGGAATTGAGTTGAATATGTATATTGCCTTAGGCAGTGTGCACATTTTAACTATATTAATTCTTCCTATCCATGAACATGGTATGTGTTTCCATCTATTTATATCTTCTTTAATTTCTGTCTTCAGTGTCTTGTGATTTTCTGAGTACAGATCTTTCACTTCTTTGGTTAAATTTATTCCCCGGTATTTTATAGTCTTTGGAGCAATTGTAAGTGGGATTGTTTTTCTAATTTCTCCTGTTGATGTTTTATTATTGGTATATTCAAATGCAACTGATTTCTGAGTATTAATTTTATATCCTGCTACTTTACTAAATTCATCTATCAGCTCTAATAGTTTCTTGGTGGAGTCTTTAGGGTTCTCTATATATAGTATCATGTCATCTGCATATAATGACAATTTTACTTCCTCGTTACCGATTTGGATGCCTTTTATTTCTTTTTCTTGTCTGATTGCTGTGGCTAGAACTTTCAGCACTATGTTGAATAGAAGTGGAGAAAGTGGGCAACCTTGCCTTGTTCCTGATCTTAGGGGGAATGGTTTTAGCTTTTCCCCATTGATTATGATGTTAGCTGTGGGTTTATCATATATGGCCTTTATTATGTTGAGATCTGATCCCTCTATTCCCACTTTCTTAAGGGTGTTTATCATAAATGGTTGCTGGATTTTGTCAAACGCTTTTTCTGCATCTATTGATATGATCATGTGATTTTTAGTTTTCAATTTGTAAATGTAGTGTATCACATTAATTAACTTGCGGATGTTGAACCACCCTTGCATACCAGGAATGAATCCCACTTGATCATGGTTGTATGATTCTTTTAATGTATTGCTGAATTCTGTTTGCTAATATTTTGTTGAGGATTTTTGCATCTATGTTCATTAGAGATATTGGCCTGTAGTTTTCTTTTTGAGGTGTCTTTGTCTGATTTTGGGATGGTGATCGTGGTCTCGTAAAAAGTGTTTGGGAGCCTTCCCTCCTTCTGGATTTTTTAGAAGAGCTTGAGGAGAATAGGTGAACATTCTTTTGAACATTCTTTTTTGAATGTTTTGTAAAATTCACCTGTAAAGCCATCTGGTCCAGGCCTTGTGTTTGTTGGGAGATTGTTGATCACTGATTCAATATCCATGGTGGTAATCAGTCTATTCAGGTTTTCTATTTCTTCTTGAGTTAGCCTTGGAGGATTGTATACTTCTCGAAAATTGTCCATTTCTTCCAGATTGTCAAATGTGTTGGCATATAGTTGCTCATAATAATTTCTTAAAATTTTTTATATTTCTGTGGTATCTGTTGTCACTTCTCTTTCGTTTCTGATTTTATTAATTTGGGTCCTCTCTCTCTCTCTTTTAATGAGTCTGGCTAAAAGTGTGTTGATTTTGTTTATCTTCTCTAAAAACTAACTCTTGGATTCATTGATCTTTTGTATTGTTTTTCTGGTTTCTATTTCATTTATTTCTGCTCTGATCTTTATTATCTTGTTCCTTGTACTCCCTTTGGTCTTATTTTGCTGTTCTTTTTCCAGATCCCTTAAGTGTGAAGATAAACTGTTGACTAGTGATTTTTCTTGTTTCTTTAGGTAGGGCTGCAGTGCTATGAATTTCCCTCTTAGGACTGCTTTCGTGGCAACCCATAGATTTTGGGTCATCATGTTTTCATTTTCGTTTGTCTCAATATATCTTTTGATTTATTCCTTGATCTCCTGGTTGACCCATTCATCATTTAGTAACATGTTATTCAGCCTCCATGAATTGGTGTGTCTTCAAGTTTTTTTCCTGTAGTTCATTTCTAATTTCATAGCCCTGTGGTCAGAGAAGACAATTGGTATGATTTCAATTTTCTTAAATGTATCAAGACTTGTTTTGTGGCCTATCATGTGGTCTATCTTGGGGAATGTTCCATGTGTGCTTGAGAAGAATGTGTATTCTGCAGCTTTGGGATGAAATGCTCTGAAAATATCGACTAAATCCAAGTGGCCCAATGTGTCATTTAAGGCCGTTGTTTCCATATTGATTTTCTGTCTGGAAGACCTGTCCCTTGTTGTTAGAGGTGTGTTGAAGTCTCCTACTATGATAGTGTTACTGTTGATCTCTGTCTTTATGTCAGTCAATATCTGTTTTATATATTTAGGTGCTCCTATGTTGGGTAAATAGATGTTTACTAGGTTTATGTCCTCTTGTCGGATCGATCCCTTTATTATTACATAGTGTCCATCTTTTTCTTTTAATATGTTCTTCATTTTAAAGTGTATTTTGTGAGATATAAGTATTGAAACTCCAGCTTTTGTCTCATTTCCATTTGCATGAAATATCTTACTCCAACCCTTCACTTTCAGCCTATGTGTGTCTTTTGATCTGAGATGAGTCTCTTGTATACAGCATATACAAGGGTCTTGCTTTCTTATCCACTCAGCGACCCTATGTCTCTTGATTGGAGCATTTAATCTGTTTACATTTAAAGTGATTATTGATAGGTACATAGTTATTGCCATTTTTTAATTTGTAGTTAGATTGTTTTCATCTTTCTTCTATTTACAGAAGTCCTTTTAGTATTTCTTGCAATGCTGGCTTGGTGGTGATAAATTCCTTTAGCTTATTCTTTTCTGGGAAGTTCTTTATCTCTCCCTCAACTTTAAATGATAGCCTTGCTGGATAAAGCAATCTAGGCTGTAGGCCTTTGTTTTCCATCACTTTGTGTATCTCTTGCCACTCCCTCCTGGCCTTCAATATTTCTGTAGAAAAATCATTTGATAGTCTTATGGGAGTTCCCTTGTATGTAACCCTCTGTCTTTTTCTTGCTGCTTTTAGGATTCTCTCTTTGTCTTAACCTTTGCCATTTCCACTATAATGTGTCTTGGTGTGGATCTGTTTGGGTTTATCCTGGTTGGAACTCTCTGCACTTCATGGGCTTGTATATTGGTTTCCTTCACCAGATTAGGGAAGTTTTTGGACATGACTACTTCAAATATGTTCTCAATCCCTTGCTTCCTCTCTTCACCTTCTGGTATTCCTATGATGCGCATGTTGTTGCGCTTGATGTTATCCCAGAGGTCTCTTAAACCATCTTCATTGTTTTTTATTTTTTTTTTCTGTTGTTCTGTTTGGGTGATCTCTGCTAACTTGTCTTCTAAGTTGCTGATTCAATCCTCTGCTTCATCTAACCTGCTGTTAATTCCTTCAAGTGAGTTCTTTATTTTAGTAATTGTGTTCTTTAATTTCTAACTGGTTTTTCATTATGATTTCTCTATCCTTCTTTATGTCATCTCTAAGCTCCTTAAACATTCTTATCATCAGTGTTCTGAACTCTGTCTCTGATAGGTTGGTTACCTCTGTTTCATTTGGTTCCAATTCTGGAGGTTTCTTCTGTTCTTTTATTTGGGACTTTGTTTCCCCATTCTGTCTGACTCTCTGTGTTTGCTTCGATATATTACGTAGATCCCCTAGAGTTCTTAGTTCTTGCTGGGTTATCTTATGTAGTATGTGTCCTTTATTTTTGACTTGCACCACATCCTTCTTCTCCTCTGTGTGTGCTCCAAAGGTGACTGTTGTGTATATTGTCCTGTTAAAGTTGATCTTTTATTGCTTTTAGCTTGTGCGTAGGTGGGATTGACTCCTAGGCTGACTAGTTGTGAGACTTGGCTCTGCCCACAGCAGGATGTTCTGCTGTGTGAGGGTTGACCACTTAAATGAGGTTTTGCCTCTATGGGCTCTTGTGCCTGTAGAGAATTCCCTCTGGGTGTGTCACTTGTAGTCAAATCCAGTAGTACTCTTCTTGGCCTCTGGGTGTGTTGAATCTTTTGCCTCTTAAGCTGGGCCCTGGTGTAGGGCAATTTCAGAACAAAGCAAATCAAGTACAACAACAACAGCGACAAGGAAAAAAAACCAAATACTTTCACATGTAAAAACAACCGATAACCCACACTCAACACAGGCAAAGATATCAAAGATATAAAAACAAAACAAAACAAAAAGCAGCACCAGTTTTGGATTAAGCTCACCAAGTATTCTCCAGGTGTCCTCTGCTGAACCAAAGAGTCCTCTGTATATTGTGCAGGCAGAGCCGGTCACCTGGTGCCCAGAGTGATCTTGGGAGTGCAGATTTAGATGAGTGGGACTAAGGGGTCTGGATGGTAGTTTCTACAAAGTCAGTGCAGTTTCTGCTCTTGCCTGCACATATGTGCACTGAGAATAGCACCACCAGCCCTGTGCCTAGTTCTCCTGAGACTTAGGGCACTTCTTCCGTGTGTGTGCGCACGCGTTTGTATGTGTGTGTGTGTGTGTGTGTGTGTGTGTGTGTGTGTGGCGGTCAGAATATTTCTGAGCTGCTAAAAGCCCAGAGGTGCATCTGCCGCCTACTGCTGATCCCTGGGTGTGTCTCTGCAGGTGTAATTGCCCTGACCTAAGCAGGCCAGAAAGGATGGGGGTTGGGGATGGAGGGGTCTTCTCTCTCCCAGCCCAGCCGTGTCACACTCTTCCCACATGGCAGTAAAGGTGGTGGCTGGGGGTTGAGGAGTCTCTTCTCTCCTAGCCCAGCAAAAAATCACACTCTTTCCAGCCTCTTCCCTGGGTCAGAGCTGCATGCCGGTCTTCCCAGAACCTGAGCACTATGGCTCCTCTGTAATGTGACACTACTCCTCAGTTCAGGGACCAGTTTAAGTCTCTGGAAGGGTGAGGGTAGGATTGGGAGAGTGGGGGGAGGGGCCCAGGTGTGGAGTTTGTGTCCTTTGTGCGACCTAGGGCCCATGTGGAGGTCTCAGCTGAGGTTACTGCCTCAAATGCTGGATATGCTGCCCCCTCGGCAGGAGAGATCACCTGTGGGACACAGGAAAAGAGCCCACCTCCTGGCTTTTGTGTTCTCTGTTTCGTCCTGGGATCCCCTGCGTCTCTGCGCCGCATCCCCACAGCCGCAGATGTGGGCTGCCTCTCCACTCCACTCCCTTCCCTCTTCCCCTGCTCACCGAATTTGCCCACCTTCAAGTAATCCTTGCATGAGTCTCTTAGCTGTTCTGCGTGATGAGCAGAGAGTCTTTTGATGGGTTATAGATGTCCTGTTTGTGATAAGATCCGGAAGAGAACTCAAAAAGTCCGCCTCGCTGCCGCCATTCCTATGACATCATTGCCTCCCCCACTTTTTAAGTTTATCAATTACAGTTGACATTCAATATTATTTATAATTGTTTCAAGTGTACAGCATAGTGGTTAGAATTTATATAGTTTATGAGGTGATCCCCCAGACTAGTCTAGTACCCACCTAGCACTATACAGTTTTTACCGTATCATTGACTATATTACCTATTCTTTACTTTATATCACCATGAATATTTTGTACTTCTTAATCCCTTCACCTGTTTTACCCTACACCCCAACACCCTTCCATCTGTCATCCCAACAAATCTAGTATCATCTGACACCATACGTAGTTATTACACTATTATTGACTGTATTCCTTATGCTATAACCTACATGCCATAGCTATTTTTTAACAACAAGTTTATAGTTCTTAATTCCTTCCCTTTTTCCATGCACATCCCCAACCCCCCTCCCACCTGGCAACCATCAAAATATTCCCTGTGTCTATCAGTGTGTTTCTGTTTTGTTTGTTTTTTTTCTTCAGATTCTACATATAAGTGAAATCACATTGCATCTGTCTTTTTCTGTCTTACACTCCACTCAGCACCCTACCTTCTAAGTCCATCCATGTCACCAGAGATGGCAAGAACCCATTCTCTTCCATGGTTGAGCAATATTCCATTGTATATATGTACCACCTACTCTTTATCCATTCACCCATAGAGGAACACACAAGCTGCCTCCACATCTTGGACATTGTAAACAATGCTGCAATGAACATATGGATGCACAGGTCTCCTCCAAGTAGCATTTGGGTTTCTTCAGATAAATACCCTAAAGTGGGATTACTGGGTCCTTCTTTGTCTCTTGTTATAGCCTGTTTTAAAGTTTATTTTGTCTGGTATAAGTATTGCTACCATATTTTTTGTTTGTTTGTGTCCATTTTCATGAAATATCTTTTTCCATCCCTTTACTTTTTGTCTATGTGTGTCTTTCATTCTGAAGTGATTCTCTTGTAGGCAGCATTTGTAAGGGTTTTGTTTTCTTATCAATTCCTCCCTCCTATGTTTTTTGATTGGAACATTTAATTATTTGCATTGAAAGTAATTATAGGTGATATGTAGTGATTGCCATTTTATTATCCTTTTGACCCCCCCCCCCCCCAACTTAAAGAACTCATTCCAATGTTTCCTGTAATACTGGTTTGGTGGTGATGAACTCTTTCAGCTTTTTCTTATCTGGGAAACTCTTTATCTGTCCTTTGTTTCTAAATGATAGCTTTGTTGGGTAGAGTAATTTTGGTTGGAGTCCCTTGCTTTTTGTCACATTGAATATTTTGTGCCACTCCATTCTGGCCTGCAAAGTTTCTGTTGAGAAATCAACTTGTAAGTCCCTTATAAGTTACTAGTTGCCTTTCTCTTGCTGCTTTTAGGATTCTGTTTTTGTTTTTAACTTTTGCCATTTTAATTATAATGGTTCTTAGTGTGGGCCTCTTTAGATTAATCTTATTTGGAACTCGCTGTGCTGTCTGAACTTGTATGTCTATTTCCTAGCCAGTTGAGGGAAATTTTCAGTCATTATTTCTTCAACTAATTTCTCAATCCCTTGCCTTCTCTCTTCTTCTTCTGATACCCCTATGATGTGAATGTTATGCATGATGTTATTCCAGAGGTCTTTTAAACTGTCCTCATTTTTTGGATTTTTTTTCCCTTTTGCTGTTCTGATTAGGTGCTTTCTGCTACATTGTCTTCTAAACTGCTGATTCGATCCTGTGCTTCATCTAGTCTGTTGATGATTCCTTCTAGTGCATTTTTCATTTCAGTTATTTTATTCTTCACTTTTGACTTGTTCTTTTTTTATGGTTTCTATGTCCTGTTTTATGCTTGCTATCTCTCTATTGAAGTTCTCACTAAGTTCCTTGAGCATCCTTATAACCATTGTTTTGATCTCTGTCTCTGGTTGATTGCTTGCCTCTATTACATTTAGTTCTTTTTCTGGAGTTTTCTCCTGTTCTTTCCTCTGGGATGTATTATTTCTTTGTTTTCTCATTTTGGCTGCCTCTCCATTTTTTTTATGTATTACGTAGTTATGCTATGTCCCTCAGTCTTAGCTGAGGTGGCCTTATATAGTCGGTGCCCTGTGGGGCCCTGGCACATTCTCCCTGATCACCTCCACATGCTCTGTGAGTGTCCCCTGTGTGGGTTATGTGTGCCCTAGTGTTAGAGTTGAGCCTTGATTGCTACTCACATGTCAGTGTGTGGGATTGACCCTCAGGCTTATTGGCTGTGGGATTTGGCCATGTGGATAGCTTACGGGCTTTTGTGTGGGGGGCTTACCCCACTGAGTGGGATTCACCCCAGGAGGCTCTGGTGCCTTTTGAGACCATCTTTTGGGTGTGCTTCTCCTAGGGCTAACTGGGAAGTGCTCTTCTGTGGTCTTAGCCAACCTCCAAGTATGTTGTTTCTGGATCCTCTGGCGAGCAGTTTCAGTGCAGGCTCAGGTCACCCACTGTCTGTGACCTGCTGTGGACTACCTGGTTGGAGCCGCAAAGCAATCCCCAGTTGTTTGCTGTCTGTGCTAACTCTGGAGGCAGGTGGGAGAGGCCATGCTGTGAACTGAGGACATCTGCCACCAGTACTGGTCTGGGGTAGCTCTGCAAAATGCCAGAATACCCAGAGACTTGCTGCCACTTGCTGTCTTCCTTAAGGTTCAGCCAGTGATAAAGGCTTGTGCGGTATAGAAGTTGGGTGGGGCAGAATCCCAGTGAGTCAGCAGTGTGGAGCGAGCAGAACTCACCAGGACAATCAAATTCAGATTTGGTCTGTGGGGGCAGGCTCTACATAGGAAAGATGGCGTATGCCTGCTGGCTGCATGGGAAAAGGACCCCTCACTGGAAAAATGCTCACTGTCCTCCAGTCCTGCCTCTGAAGTCACACTCCTCAGTCTGCCCCCTATATGTCTCTGACACCCCCTGACTTACTGTTCCTCTGCCGTAGCCCAAGGTAAGTGCCTGCGAGTGAGTGAGTCTATGTGCGGGCTGTTTAAGAAGACGTCTGGGTTTCCCACAGTCTTTCGCCCACCTGGATCGTTGGAATCTCCACTGTTTTTCACAGCCAGATGTTGTGGGGGCTCTTCTTTCTGGCACCAGTACTCCAGGCTTGGGAGCCTGTGTGTGTGTGGCAGGGGGCTGGGGTCCCTCTCTCCTCCAGGGAGAATCTCTGCAGTTGAGATATTCCTCCCGGTTCTAACCACCACATGGAAGTTTGGAGTCAGCCCGTTTAGTGTCTCTGCGCCTTCTACCAGTTTTGATATGACTCTTTTTTATATCCCTGGTTATAAAACTTCTTCTGTTCAGCTAGACTTCAGATGATTCTCCAGGTTTATTGTTCTATAATTTAGTTGTAACTTTAACGTGTTCATGGAAGGAAGTAGGCACAGTTTATCTACTCCACCATCTTGGCTCTCCTCCTGAGTTTATATATTAACAGAAGGAGAGTGCGGTGTTTTATGTGAAAAACTAGCAGGCTCTGTATTTTGCCTCAGCATTTGTTGTGTGACTCTGGTACTACTTGCATAAAGGGAAAGGTACTACTATTGGAGGGAGAGAAGCAATCTATGGATACTGATAACTAAAGAAGATATATGGATACTGATAACTAAAATCATCTTCTTAACATTTAGGTCCCCTGAGCCTCTCTGAGTACTTCTATTTGAGGTGGGAGAAGTATTGTTTTTAAGCATTGATTGAAAGATTAACTTGCTAAAAAGGATTTCTTTTGAAAGTAAAGAACTATACATATATAATAGGCAATGTTATTTATTTTCTAAGAAATTACTCACAAATTTTTATTTTTGGTGAAATATGTAAATACTATTTAGTACATATTTTTAAGGAAAATGATTGAAAGATTATCTAAGCCAAAACACATGAACATTTAATCCATTTTAGAAACTGAACTCATTTTCCTTAATAAGTATCAGAATTCTTCAAAGTAGGTTGATTTTTGCTCTTGCTTCTGAAGAAAAAGCTGAATCCACAACATAAAAAATTAAAATGGGAGTTCATTATTCGTAGAATTTTCTGTGAGTTCTTTTTCTTTGGCATCTAAAAATGAGGCTGGAGTTTTGCATCCCCCCTCCACCCCCTTCACCCCCCGAATCCTGTAAGGCTGCGGCTGCTCGTAGGATTTAAATATTTTTTGTTGTTGTTTCCTAGATTTTTTTCTTCCTTGGTCATTCTATATAGGCTCTTGGATGCTGCTTGTCTGAGTCAAAACTGCCTGCATTGTTGCTGATGGCATTTATTTTGAAGTAAGCTATTTCTAAGGGTTACATCTGGGGATTCTTCAAGGAAAACTCATTCCTGTTTTCTGACCTAGAAGCTCTCCCATATCATCCCAGCCACCATTTCTACTCAGACATAAAGATGAGAAAATTCATAGCTCTCAATTTTAGAATTCTATCTGAAGACCCACATTTGGAACCATACCTGACAAACCATTATGTTATGCCTTTAGATTTGGATGGAGATCTTTCCTCTTTTTTCCTTTGGATCTCAAATAATTATTTACTTCTCCTTCCTGGCAGTTATGACAGTTATTTTTTACCTTTACTTTTTTTTTTCCAAGTAATATCTTGCTTTCATTCCCTGCACTGTCAACTCAATGGTGGTAAGGACTTTTGTTCTTTTATTGCTCGCCATTGAAACCCTAGTTTCTAGCAAAATGCTTACTAAACATCTGATGAATGAATACGTACATGGATGAGCACATTCTGTGTCCCACATTGTGTGGCCCTCCATTTTGCTCACAGTAAAATCTGAATTTTCTACAGTGACCTGAGAAGCCCTGGACAACCCAGCCTTTGGTCGTATCCCTGACCATCAATTCCTCCTACTTTCCCCTTTGCACTCTTCACTTCATCCTTGAGGAGTAAGCCTTTATTCTCTAAAAAATTGATTGTTTCACATTGATATATGGATACTGATAACTAGATAAGAGATAGATAGACAGACAGACAGACAGATAGAGCGCAAGTGTTTTGTTTAATAAAGAACATGGAATTTTGCTATTAAACTAGAGTTCAAATCATAGTCCAGACACTTACTAGGTGTTAGATGTTGGGCAAATTGTTAAAACTTTCTGGGTCTCATTTCCCAGTCTATCATGTGGGAATAATAAAACTGTTGTTGCAGAAGTATTGTGAAAATTAGACATAAAATGGCAAAATGAAAAAAAAAAAATAAATAAAATAAAATAAAATGGCAAAATGTTTGTCACATAGAAGTTACCTGAGATAGTAATAATCATGATCACATACATCATACTTACATTAATCTGTTACTACTGTGTAACAAATATTCACATAATCTCAGGGCATAAAAGGTTAGCATTTTTTCATTCAGGTTTCTGTGAGTTGACTGGGTGCACCTTACACATGATCTTAGCTGGCTCGCTTATATAATGAGGAGTTTGCTTATCTTGATGGGGAAGTTTTGCTCAGAGCTGTGGGACCAGCCCACTCAGATTGATTATGTCTCTCATGGGCACTAGAGAAGGGAGCAGTGGCACAGATGATTTGTATTCGTTATGTATTATTTATGATTCGGCTACTATATGATCTCTTAAGTCTTCTTCAGATCTCTAATCATTCATTTCGTTATTCTTCCAAGTTTTATTCCACTTTGAAAATAAAGTGCCAAAATTAACAAAGGGGAACATTGTTATTGTGAGAACACCTTGTATCCTAAATAAAAGTTCATTCATAAATGACTATGAGCTGTAAATAATCTGAAGTAATATTCTAGTGATATTGTCATAAATTAATTACTAAAGTTTTGGGAATTAGCTTAGTGACATGTTTTAATTAACTTTCCCCATTGACAGCATATTTCTCTAATAGGTTTATAGTTCCTGTTAGATTTCCTTCGTTTTCCCTCTTATCTCCATTATTTATGTAAGCCCTATTTCCTTTGAGGATACTCACTTTTGCAACTGCAGTGTTGGATGGCATACAGTTATTTTGGCAGTGGTTTTCAGGATTTGAAGCAAATCCATGTCTTTATTTAGTTTCTGTACTATGTGAAAAACTGAAATACAGGTGTAGATAAAATTTTTTGTATCGTTGCCTATAACTTAAGGTTATATTTAAGTGACTCTGATTGCAAAGTATAAAATAATTCATGCTCAAGACAAAGACATGGCTAAGCAGACTCTTTAAAGTACTTCAGCTTCCTTAATTCCAGAATTTACTTAATTTTGACTTTATTTAAAATTATTTTACATTAGTAAAAGAGTTTCCTATTACTGTTCCTGAGTTTAAATGATACACTTTCAACATTTGAAGGAATTTATTGATTATAAATAAGCATTTTAGAAGTAAATTAGCACAGTTGTCCAAGTTCAAGTTTCATAGTCTTGCTGTTAAGATCAATGCTGACTATGTTGAGTCTTTGAGGATGATAAATATTGACTGAGTACTTACTATATTCAAGCATCACGGTAAGTGTGGTCCATAGATTACCTCATTTAATTCAAAGAAAACTCTATCTGGTAGGAACACCAACTGAATTTGTAAGTAAACCAAGATTCAGGGAGGTTAAGTAACTTAGCTGGTTACAGAGCCAACAAGTAGCAAAGCTGGGACCTAAGTGGAGGTAGACTGATTCCAGAATCTGAGCTGTGCTTTAGATGCTGCTACTGTAGGTAGCATGATCATAATAACGTAAAACCTGATAATATGAATTTATCCTTGGTGTGTAGTATCACATATGGCATATTGATTTTTAAAAGAAAAATACAATTTAACATGCACCACTTATATCGGAAGTTCTTAGAAATATTAGGCAAGTGTTATACTTAAAGATTAGGGAAAAGCTTTTGCCGCATTTGTCATTTTAGTGTGATACCTATGAAAACCTGTTTTAATATTTGAAATATTTAATCTTTATCTCTTCAATAGTCCCCACCCTCATGAAAGTAAGCAACCAGTGTGATTTGCACACATTAACTTCATAAAGTCCCTACACTTGGAACAGTTTTCCTTTCCTTCAGACAACTCTAGGATGTGACATGGGGTACTTTCACATCTTTCAGCAGTAGGAAGCTCATGTATGGATTCAAAATGACCCTCTATAGGTGGCTATATAAAACCACATACCTGAACCCAGGTATGAAACAATTTTAAGCGATCTTCCGGTTGAAGTAAGACACACAGAAAATAAGAGAGAAAAAAAAAAAGAATAAATTGAAGAAGGGACTCATCACAAAGAAATAACATAGAAACCAACCAAATTTTCATAGAAGGCTATCAGGGAAAGTTTATTTTATATGGGTAGCAGGTACTACTGGTGAGGACTGAAAGACCTCATCTCTGGAATGCGTTGGAATTAATGGGTTCTGTTCTTTCTTTTGAAATGCAATGTAATTTCAATAGATTCAGTGGGAGAAATGTCCTTTTCTGGTAGCAGACAACAGAGTTGTTTTAGCAATTTGGGGATAAAGAACAGAAACTCACGTTATATGAACTATTGGGGGGGGGTGAGGATACATTAGAAAGGTTTATATACGTGGAACCAAGTTGCAAAACAACTAGGCTTCAGGAAGAAACCAACTATTGGGTGATTCTAGATATGTGATAGCCCTACAGACTTCAGAAACCTATGCTTATGACTTTATTACTCTACTACAACAGAAGGGGACTCAGTACTGCCAAGGGCCTCTCAGATTATGTGAATGGATCAATTTGGCCAGGTGTTTATGAGGCATGATGCTTGGAGCTGCGGTAGCCATCTTGTGACCAAGAGGCAGAGTCAAGGTAATTGCAGAGAAATCAGTCCAGAGCCCAGATATCATGGAATCATGAAGGAAACAAACCAAATCCTTGAACCACCCTGTTTCCTTTCTTCCTGGTTTTTGAAATGTAACTGCTGTTAGCTGATACTCTGTTACTGCCAAATAGAAACATTCTGATACTGCCTGAAAGTCATTAACACTAAATAATATAATAGTTATGATTATAAGAATATATTGGGCAAGGCAAATCCATATGGGATTCATGGACTTTGGAGATAGGCTTAAGGCAGGGCTGCCATATGCACTTGGACAAATTTTTCACTGTACAATTCTAAAGAACACTAATCACATACTCCACATTGCACAGCTCTATGTAATAACCCGGGCTTAATTCCTCATTTTCTCTTTCTAAAACCACTTATATTATGAGAAATTTGCTTTTTACAACACAGGTTATTAAAAGAAAATAAATCCCATTTTTCCCTATAGTTTTTATGGTAGTCTATTGAAGAAGCACTTTCCCCTCTGGAGAGCAGCTCCTATTCAGCCTTCAGGATGTATGTGCATGACAGGTAGCATGATTTTAACACCACTCATTTTAGGATTGTGGGCTGCGGATGAGGAATTGTGGCATTAGTATATCAATCAAATGTGTGTGCATGTTTTTAATCCCTAAGAGAAAGAGAATGATACTCCATTTCCCTATGCTGAAGGGGAATAGAAATGTGATTTTATGGGCACACATGGATTCTGCATCTCAGTAATGGAATCTGGTCTGAGTTTTATAACTATTGTAAGGCCTGGGAAAATGGTAACCCTGACTGTTTATTTGGAGTTCAAGGGAATATTTTTGGTCAGGGCTGGTAATAGAGCACAAGCAAAGGGAGTGTGTAGATGTTACTTTCTTAAACTAGAAAGTGGAAAGTTGTCCCTCTCTCTTGGGTGTTGGCACAAAAATTGACTCCTTCCTAGATAGAGAGGGGAAGAAGCAGAGAGAAGGCTTTCTCTCTCTCTCTCCCTCCTCCCGTGTGAGTGTGTGTATGTGTGTGTGTGTGTGTGTGTGTGTCTCCTCCTGAAATGACTTTCATCACTCCCAGAATAAACTGAGATAGTGTTCATAGTTATCTATTTTTCCTGCGCTGTACAGAAAGAAGAGGAATATCCAGATATCCCCATAATTAGCTATTACTTAGGAATGGTTTGGTTAAGAGTGTGGACTGTGGAGCTAAATGGCATGGTTCAAATCCAAACATGACCAATTATCAGCGGTGTGACTTTGGGCTAGTTATATAGCCTCTTAGTTTTCTGCCTGAAAAATGACATATCTTAGACACAGATTCTGAGATAAGAATTCAAGTACAGGTAGTTTATCTGGGAGATGTTTCCTGGAATCATAGGTTGAGAAATGGGGAAATGAGAGAGGGAAAGGAGAAATCCAATGAAGGATGCATTATAAAACCAGTCAACATTGAGGGAAACTGTGAACTTGGGGAGTGAGTGTAGAAGAGACCTCCGATTTATCCCAGTCCAGTATGAAGACTGAGGAATTTGTCACTAAGCCTTCAAAAGTTCCTTATGTGTCCTTTATTCTCTGGTTCTTCCCACTGGCCCTATTCTTGGGCCACATGTGCTCCCAAAGCAAAGGAAGAAAAGTCCTCAGTGTGTAGATGGGAATACTGCAATGATATGGGCTGGACACTGATAATGCTTTTCGCGCACATCATAATACCTCATTGGGTTATCGGGTGGATTAAGTGAGTTGCCACATAAGAATGTGTAAAGGAGTGCATGGCACACAGTAAGCTGTGACTCTGTGCTTGTGCCAGTCCTTATTGTGCTCAACAGAGCTCTGTGGATAAGAGCCTGGTATGGAATCGGGCTGATCCACTTCTGGCTCTACCACTTACCATTTGAGGGGCCAGCTTCTCAGCCTCTAAAACAGGGGTCAGCATAGAGAATTTTTTTTTTTTGAGTAAAAGGCCACATAATAATTATTTTCATCTTTGTGAGCCCTACAGCCTCTGTCTCTAGTACTCAATTTGTTTTTCCTGAGTGAAAGCAGCCATAGACAAAATGTAAATGAATGGGTGTGGCTGTGTTCCAATACAACTTTATTTACTAAAGTAGGTGATGGGTTGGATTTAACCTATGGCTCATTGGCCCATGGACCAAAGTGTCTTTTCCCCACAGCTGTCTAATGATAGTGTTTACTTTACAGGAGACAGTAGAGTATAGACATTAAAAGTAGAGTCTGTGTCAGCCTGCCTGGTTTGGGATTGCAGCTGGTGTACTTTCTGTTTGGTAATTTTATGCAAAACATTTCTTTTTTCTAACCCTCCATTTTCTCATCTATAACGTGGGCATGATAGGAATACTTGCCTCAGAGGGTTATTGTGGGGGTTACATGTGTTGATCCATGTGTTAGGCTTAGCGTAGTGTCTGGCACATAATCAGAACTCAATAAATGTTTCTATTACATTCACTTTTATTTCTACTACTCTCTGCTTTTTCATTAGAAGAAATCACTGGACTTCTGTTGGGGAAAAGTTAACTAGATAGTTCTTGAGATCCTTGCTAAGATTCAGATTTGATAAGATCTGATACCAATGTTTATTAGATAAATTTGAAGAACCTATTAGAACTGCATGTGCATAGGTCAGTGGTTCTCAACTAGGGGTGATTTTGTCACCCGGGAGTCATTTGGCAATGCCTGGATATTTTTTCAGTTGCCCTAACTATGGAAGAGGAGGCTACTGGCATCTAATGAGTAGAGGCAAGGATGCTGATAAATATTGTACAA
This sequence comes from Rhinolophus ferrumequinum, assembly GCF_004115265.2. Lineage (NCBI taxonomy): Eukaryota > Metazoa > Chordata > Mammalia > Chiroptera > Rhinolophidae > Rhinolophus > Rhinolophus ferrumequinum. The sequence continues at coordinate 61,819,229 of NC_046300.1, forward strand.
TGAACAGGATAGTTCCGTGCAACAAAGACTTATCTGGCCCAAAATGTCACTAGTGCTGAGGCCGAAAAACCCTGATTTAGATTCGATATGTCATTTCTGAACTTTTACCCTCCAATATTTGGGACTGTGTATGCTATAAGATTTAGATGATTTTTTAAATTGTCATCATGATTTGTCTGGTCTACAGGCTTCAAAAAGATGCATGGAAATATATTGGCATGATAAATATATTTATGTGTGGAATGTTATTTTTTTGATTATAGTTTAAAAATACACCAGGTGCTTAGTTGACAAAAGCACATATTTTATTTTCTTTTAAAATAATTCTAACTGTTGAAGAATCTTTTTAACAATACAAAATGATGTCCTTTACATTCCGTATCTTTCTATCAATCTATGACAGTTTGAGATGATAGAGAATAGCCTATCAAATCCTTCATCTTTGTTGTGACTTAAAGAAGACTTTTCTCCATAAATTACTGAAGTATCTGGCAATGAGAAGCATGCAAAGCTATTATTTATACCTGTTTAACTCTCAATATTATGACAGCATGATTCTTAAAATGGACTATTCCAATTCAAAATGCTTTCTGTTCGGAATTTCACCACAGTGGAGTGATTGTTAATAGCTCTTCACTGTCGAGAATTCACGATGGCCTCCCTCTTTCTCTTATTTTTAAGTGTTGAGAGCTTATCTCAACTTGACAGATGAATTTTCTAGATAACTTTTATAAAAAAGGATGTAAACAGGCCACCTCCTTCAAAATATCCCTCCTTAGTGACACTGTCTTTTGTTTTGGTGCTTTCAACTGAATCCCCCCACATTTCTACGACTGCTCTGGGTCTTCCAATGTCCTTACAGTGTTCTCACATCCTCCCCTAGTCCACATGGATGCTTTGGGTAATTAAAGAAAGGTATCCTTTACCTTAAGAAAGTATACCCCCAGAGCCCAGGACACAGAGCCTCGACAGGGAGCTCTTACACAGTGCACAACTTGTAGACCCTTGCAGGGCATCCTGAAAGTTACATTCTAACTAGGCTTGCCCCTGGCATTTTATCCTATTAGGCCATCTCCATTTATTTCTTTATTCATTTGATGATTTATTCATTCAGGCAGCACATACATATCAGGGTCCTTCTCTGTGCCTGTACAATGTTGAACATGGCACTGTTCCCTTTCTGGTACATTTTTGGCTCTTGTGTCTAGTGTTAAAGGAGATGCTTCAAAAAGGTAAAACCACGACTTTCACACAAACACAAAATGAACACGTGTCAAAGATTTAATTTAACTCTTTAATTAATGAGTAAACCAGTGATATTTTACACCTGGTTCCAATGAGAATTGGACTTGAGAAGATTTATAATCTCTACCGGACAATATTCATTTCCATTGCCACAGGCAGGAATCATTTGCCTTGCTTTTTAAAGGAAACATTGATTTCACCAGCACCATCCACAATTTAACTTTTGCTGCTCCGAGTTGCAAAATAGATTGGTAAAAGACAGTCAAATGTGTCACACCAGACAGTCAGATTGTCCCTGGAGGACCCATTAGACGTCATCCAGCATTCTACAGCAGTCAGTTTTGGTTCATTCAAAAGTCTTCACAGCTTCTCTAGCACTAGCACAGACAATTTCCAAATACACAAACATTTCAGATCGTTATGAGTGCAATTACAGAGATAAAGCTGAGTGCTGTGAAAGAGGGTGGTTGGGTAGAGGTGGGAAAGCCAAGGAGAATCCCGCTGTGGATTATTTAACGAATACTACCAGTAGAGTGAATGTTTAAATTTTAACATGTGTTATAAAGACCTTATTCTACAGGTGAAAATTGTCAACATTTAAAGCATAAGTGTAGGTGCATAGTAGAGTCCACTGGTACTTTTCCCTGTAGGAATAAAAACAAAAGCAGTTTTAACTACTAGTTTCTTTGCATTTCTATGCATCTCTTTGCATTTCTCCTCCCCGAACTTGGTGTCCATATTTTAATGTATGTATTTATTTTATGTGTATGCAATGTAATCTGTCTCTGCTCTTCATTTTGTAAAATTTTATTTTATAGTAATTCGTGTGGTATAGATTTACCAAAATAGCAAATTAAACTTTCAGCAAAGCAGGGCCATCAAAAATGAGAAAATACGTATTTTAAGAAAATAGACTTATAAGTTAAAAAGTATCAAAACAGCCATCAGAACTATTGATACAGTTAATATTTATATTATAAATGCTATCAATACAGATAAATAATATAGTTAATATTGATACAGCCATCAGAGCCTTGACATCAGTAAATCTGAACATTTCTGGATTTCATTTCACTTATTTGAAGTTTTGGCATGGTTTTATTTTTAATTTGCACCAGGGTTTGGCACACTATGGCCTAAGGGCCAAATCTGGCCTTCTGCCTTTTTTGGAAATAATTTTTTTATTGGAATACAGCTATACTCATTTGTTTACATATTATCTATGACTACTTTCGCTTTACTAGAGATGAAGTGACTAGTTGTGACAGATACTGTGTGACATGCAAAGCCCAAAATATAAAAAAAATATCTAGCCCTTCACAAGCAAAGTTTTATAATCCTCAAGTGTTTAATGTGATTCTCAGTACATTTCTCTCTCTCTCTTTTTTTTTTTTTTATATTTGAGATGATAGATTAAAGAATGTGCTCTAAAGTTTTAGTAATAAGATATTTACTTCCATGCTTTGGTTTGGGTTCTCTAAGAAGCAGACTCTCAAGCAGTGGTTTGGATGCAAACATTTTATTTGGGTGGTAAAGGAAATACACCCAGGAGTGGGGAAATAAGAAAGGGAAGAGAAGGCAGTTACTAGAAGGTACATTACTAAGCCACTTGCCATAGAGTATGACTGGAGCTTAATCCGATGGGGAAATTCCGAGAAATGTGCAAAACACTCCCCTCAGAAAAGGCCCATCTAAGGGGCAAGAGAGTGGGGATATTTATACACCAAATCCCAAGAGTCATTAATTGATGTCTGCGCGCGCGTGTGCGTGTGCGTGTGCGTGTGTGTGTGTGTGTGTGTGTGTGTTAGGAAGAGGGAGTATTAATTTCTTAGCATTTCTGGCTTGCCTTGTGTGGAGCATGCTTGATACCTATAAACCCTCCCTTATCCAGGATTCATTTTGTTCCCCTTTTCTACCCCAATGTGCAGCATCCTCAAGATCCATTACCAGGCATGTTTCCCCATTTCCTGCAGATTTCTATTAGCCAGGTCCCGAAGCTCTGTTGCTGAATAATTATTTTCTTCCTGAAGCAGTTAGTACTGCTCCAGTCAAGCCATACTGAAACTTGACCCTCGTTACCAACCTTCATGGGAAGGTGGGGGCGTATTTTGAGAAAGGAAAGTATCATTTTGCAAGGTCTTCTCCCAAGTGAAGCTTCTGCTTGGTCTCCAGGCAAGGAGAGGATGTTATCTTTTAACAATGGGAGGTAGGTGACTTCTTCAGTCCTAGAAGGTTCAGAGGAATCTGAGAGTTTGAGTGTCTAGAGTCCATTTTTCCAGATTGCTCTGACTGTAACATAGCAGGTTTGGTGGGCCTGCGACTTACACATTCCCCACAATTCTTCTCTCACATCAGGTCCTGGACCTGATTTTCAGCGTGATATAAATCAGCCTGCAGTAGATGAGGGTTTCTCTAGATCAGGGGTGTCCAAACTTTTTTCAACGTCTTTCACCAAGGGCCATATGCGGTAAAATACACAAACAGCCGGGCCCCTCACTCGAGGTGAAATACGTATTGCCTCACCTGGTTTATTTAAGTAAACTAAATATATTTTTGGAATTTGCTGTGGGCCAATTAACAATGGATCATGGGCCGCAGTTGGCCCAGGCCGCAGTTTGGACACCCCTACTCTAGATGCTGTCAGGGAGGCATTCTGAAATTCCCACTATGCCTTGGTTTATTCAACTCACTTGAGCCTGTCATTTCTTTTTTCAGGTCATTGATGATACTCGACACCACTAGCCAATTCTGCAGCCCTTTCAATGGTCGTTGTCACCATATTTCTCCAGTGCTGAAGAGATTGCATAACCTAGTGTATCCTCTTCCAGCTGTGTCCATCCCAATTCAACCTCACGTGAGAGTTTTAGTAATTGTGATATCATAGCACACTACTCCACTTGCTACCAGCAATGGTGATTGTGTTGCCATTTTGCCAGTTTCTAGCAACAGAAACCAATTCCAAAGATGTATTTCCTAGAAATCCTTTGGATTCCAGCTAGGGTGACTAATTCATCCTGATTTTCTCAGCACTTTCTCAGATTGCACTATTGAAATGTCCACATCCTGAAAAAGCCTTCAGTTCCAGACAAATGTGAGATCATTTTCCCGGGACTGTCTTGGTTTTAAATTGAAAGTCCCATGTCCTAGGAATGCCCTCAGTCCTGAGCAAAGCAGGATAGTTGGTCACTCTGCTTCCACTGTCTATTACCCAAGAGATAGATCCTCAGGTAGGTTCAGGCTTATTCGGGAGGTGCAGGAAACATTAATTAATACAGTAAAGGAAAGAGAGCCAATCAAGACAATATTGTTAAGCCAGACACGACAGCCAGCAATCAGATCTCTGCATCATGGGAAACTGGGAAGTAAGGCGAAATACATGCACCACAAATTTCCCAGCAGTGAAGCAGGGCACTGGAAGGTTTACATACCAGTTCAATTCCCAAGAGTCCTTGGGAAGAACTACTCCCTGAGAGTGTTAAATTCTATGTACTTCTAGACTATTGACCGTAATCAGGGTGCCCGGATTTTAGTTCCAGGTAAAAAGCCCCTTGGGCCCAAGAATGTGGAGATCGGCAGCTAGAGTTTGACTGGAGACATTAAAAGACCTGGAACACATAGACTAGGCAATACAGCACTTATTATTTCTTACTACTGGCGGTACTGGGATCCATTTACAGCATATGTTAAGGTGATCTTTTCATATAAAGGGTGGCTGGGCACAACGTGCAACAGGAGGTTGAATGGGAAAAAGCGACAATCCTGACTTTTAGACTTGAGCCACACTTGAAGTCCATGATCTGTCTGCTCTACCATGTGTGTTAGATTCCTCTCATCTCTAGCTAGCAATTCTGTTGGTCTCAGTTACTCCACCAATGATGGTACAGGATTCTTTCCTGGATCAGAGTTGATGTACAATCCATGATTCTGAATTGGGAACCAGGGATAGACATCTATAATTTGCAGATTTGCCACATAGTTTCTAATGATTTATTGCCAGAGATGTTATAGTTTGCTGTATCATGCAGTGGAATACCATCACTGGAAACAGAGTTCCCTTATTCACCCAAAGCCTACCTCCTCTCATTAGTGTTGGAAGAGGTAATACTATCTATTTTCCTCAACCCTCTATTGCTGACCATATAAATCATTTTACTAGCTTGGTGAGACAACGTACATTTTACCACCACATTTAAGCATGGGTCTTTGTCACAGAAGAGATGGTAGAATGGAAACAATTTACGTCCTTTCCATCTTTATGCATTAGAAATAATTCTTCAGTTGTAATTGGATGAGTTGACCATTACAGGGCGTGGTAGGCAAAATGATGTCGCCCCCAAAGATGCCCACATCCTAGTCCCCAGAACCGATGACTGTGCCACCTGACATGGCAAAAATGGCCTTCACATATATGATTAAATTAAGGATCTTGAGATGGGGAGATTATCTCAAGTGTAATCACAAGTGTCCTTATAAGTGAAATCACAAGTGTCCTTATAATTGAAAGATGGAGAGTCCAGTCAGGGTCAGAGTAGGAGGTCTGATGACCAAAGCAGTGGTCCATGTGATGTGATTGCTGGCTTTGAAGATGAAGGAAGGAGCCATTAGCCAAGAAGGGGGGGAGCCTCTGGAGAAGAAAGCTGGAGAAGGAAAAGAATGACTTCTACCCTTGAACTTATAGAAGCAATGTAGCCCCACTAATACCTTGATTTTAGCCTCATATTATCCATTTCAGACTTCTGACCTCCAGAATTGTAAGATAATATATTGATTTTGTTTTAAACCTCTTACGTCTGTAGTAGTTTGTTACAACAGCAATAAGAAACTAATACACAAGGTATAACAGATTAGAATCATCTTCGAAGCTAAAGTGGAGGCAGTGATGTTTCTCGTGGAAGTGTAGTATACATGTAAAAATATAGTGACAGAATTCAAGTTCCAGAACTCATCTGTGAAATCGGAATCATAATGATATATATCCTATTTTGTTGTTGTAAGCATTGAAGAAGATAATTTATATAAGGCATTTAAAAGAGTTCCTGGCACATAATAAGAGCTCAAAAACATTGACTATTATTGTTGTAACAAAACAGCAATGATCTTTATGCCTATGATGATTACACAGTTTACAGAATGTTCTCATATATATTAGTTGGAACTTAAATCAATCCTGTGAGATTGTTTCCCCATTTTCCAGATAAACACATGGAATCTTAGAGGTGCTGATGGATAGTAGTAACAAGGTCTCTGAGATATTAATAGGCACAGCTGAGATTGGCTCCTAATCTAGTGCTCTTTTTCACTCCTGAATTGATGTTGAAAAATGTAATGAAATACGTGCTAAATTCCAGAAGTTAGGAAAAACAACTGAGGAAAAACAAATGTGCTTGAACAATGGCACGTGCAATGCCCACCATGTTTAGTGATGTTTTAGAATACAGTTGGCTTCTGTTTGTTGGACAGAGGTGAATACTGATATCTACGTTTTGGACATTTGGAAACCATTTGATTTTACATATATAATATTCTCTATGGTTGCTCTATCTTGCACTTCAGTCACTGACTAAAAAAATTAGCTCTGGTCTCAGAAAAATGTCATAAATTGAGAAGTTTCAGATCAGTTGTTGTTGAAGATGGGAACAAACTGTGGAGATGTTTGCCATTATATGTAAAATCTCCACATGCTAAGTGAGTATTAAGTAATTGTTCCTGTCACTTTCAGGGTATGAGTGATACGTAAGTGCCTCTTTTCCTGCAACCTCGTATTTCTTACAGAAGCTGAGAAAAAGTACTGGAGAAAAGTCATGCTAATGGCTTGAAGAAGACCATGTGATAAGAGGAATATTGTCCTAGATGACATTTATAAAAATGGTAGCAATAGCTAATGCTTATTGTTTGGAAAGTGCCAGGCACTGCTCTAATTGCAATATATATATATATATATATATAATATATATATAAAATTTTTATATATGTATATATTTTATATATATATATATTTTATTTTATATATATAAAATAAAACATATATGCACATTCACACATTTATTTCTCATAACAATCCTGTAAGTGGGAACTATTAGTTGCCTGATTTTACAGATGAAGAAACTGAGACAGAAAGGCTAAATAACTTGCTCAAGGTCAAAGTGTTTGTGAGAGGCAGAAGTGGGATTTGAACTCAAGTGATCTAGCCCCAGAGCCCACATTCCTATCTACTAACAAGTTACCTGGGAAGGTAGAGAACAAGTCTCTGAGAGAGCAGAACACAGCATAGGGGAGTTTTGAGAGCAAGGAGAGAGAGTGCCGTATAGAGGACAAGCCCAGGTGAGGTTCCATCACAGGGCCCCTGATCACAGTGAGCAGCAAGGGGCACTCAGTGTGTCTGCGCAATGACAGAAGGGACCTAAGGTATGGGGAACCCAGCTGAGAGAAGAAGCCCCATAGATAATCTTTACTACACAATTTAGCCAAGGACCAGCCCTGACTAAATGAATTAAAATTCAGAGATAATAAGGTCTTTGTAAAAAATATGCTTGTTTGATTTACTGACTCAGTTTGGAATTATTAGCCCAAATAACATGGTAGAGCAAGTGTAATTGTTTATATTTGGAAGAGCACCTGAGACTAATTTGCGGGTGCAAATAAATCTATTTCTGTGAGGCAGCAGGGGGCTCCACAAACTTGTCCCTGGTTTCCTCATCTGGGGGCTAAGAGAACCCGATCTTCATATTTCATTCAGGAGACTAACGTGAGAGAATATGTTCTGAGTGCTTAAGAGGGCTGGTTTCTGTGAATCAGGGTTGCCCAAGCAAAACTGGGACGGCAGAGTTTATCTTTGTTGCCACCGTATTGTCCTTTAACCTACAGGCTCCACTGCCTCTAAAGTCTGCCATTGCAACCATCCCTATGTCTGCGTGTATACATACACACAGCAACCCAAATTACCTCCTCCTCCCTTCATCACGGCTCTTATACCAGCTGTCTGAAATGCACAAGGGCCGACCCTGGGTGTACAGATGACAAAAGCTGCTTCACTTTGATACCCCCAATAAGGGTATTTTTATTTTAAAAGACATTGTTTGAGGTGATAACACCTTACTTTGACAGACTGAAGCTAGAATGGTGGAATTTCAACCACAGAAGCAGGTGATGGGGGAATATTCTGGATCAGCAAGTGAGATTGTTGGTCCTTCAGGGGAAATCTGTGCATTGTATTTTTATAGTGAACTTCCTTTTTTGCTTATGAATAACATTACCCTGGCCCCTGTGAATGTGAAGAAACTGGCTTCAACTGTGAATGCTCCGGGGCCAGTTCTCTGTTGAGCCATGAGCCTTTGTCACGGATGTCAGGTGCGTATGCCTTAGAGGAAGGATGAAAGAGTTGGAGGGGCGGGCTTGAGAGAGGCTGGATAATTTTATTGAGCAATATTTCTTCTAAAAATGGGCTCATAGATAATTCAATTAGTTGGCTTTTGATTGCTCTTCTTAGAGGATAGGCTCTATATAATGAAAATATGGATTAGTCCCACTGTCACAAACCATCTTGTCAGGAATGATGATTCAACTTGATCCCATAGTGCAGTTTAACATAGGTTCAAATTTGTACTGACTACATATTCCTCTTTAGCGTGTGTGTATTCTCTTTCTTTCTCTCTTTCTCTGGATATTTTTTTTCAGCTTTGTTGGAAATGGAGCTAATAGTTGTAGAAAGTACATATCTGCTTAAGCTGAGTGGACAGTAGTCAGTGAAGAAAATGTGGAACTCTTTCCAATGGAAAGCTCTGTGACATGGCATGTGTGAGTCTGTCACTCATCAATGCAGCGTGCATATGGCACATATCTGGTAGCAGGATTTGAGGACATTTGTTAAGTCTCAGGTGAAGTTGAATTTTACACGTTGTGAAAATGACATAAGTACATTTTTAAAAAAAGGTGCTTGATAAATTTCTCTGTTCGTATGGTTGTTCCATACAAAGAATTCTACATTTAATTCAGTTTGTGTGTCTCAAGGAGTATAGGGAAAGCACAATAAATCCTGAGAAAGGAGACTGAATAAGTTCAAGGTGATGGTATGGCTTCTCTTTGAGGACAGGCTGAAAAGGCACAGTGGGAATCAGTAGCGGGATACTATGTCTGAGTAAGAATGTTATATACATCCACACAATTAGAAAGGGGCCAGGCACGATAAATGTGTACTTGTTTTTCCCATCCGTGAAAACTGAGGGTTTTACTCGAAGCTCAAAAGCTATAATTTAAGACTGGAATGACGGATGCATTTTGCACAGGTCATAAGCACTATTGATTCATGTGCAGAGGCTTGAAAAAGAAGTAGGTTCCAAACAGCAGATAAATAAGTGAAGAGCAAAACTGTAGTTGATGATTAAAGGTACATTAAATACATTCAGGAAATATCTCTATGTTTAAAGATGAGACCATTTTTCCCATAAAATACCCTTCAGGGAAGGAGTGGGCAGTTCAATCACTGGCCCAGCACAGTTTCTCTCATTCTGTGTTCCCTGAATATATTAAATTTATCCCTCATCAGAATGTAATCTTATTCTCTGTTGGCAACTGTAGAAATGATACCTCAAACAATAAAGTTTCTGTTCCCCCTCTCGTGGTAGGGGTTCCAATGAATCCAGCAAACATGTATGTTGAATTAGAAAGCGGTATTTTGTTTTGGAAGCTGTCAATTTATCTTTTGCTACTACATTTCTAACAGTCAAAACCTTTTGGTTGACTATCACTGTTTTTTTTTTTCTTTAATAGTTTTATCTTTGTCTGGACTAGGTGGTCTCAAACCAAGGTGCTTCAGGTGGGGCAGACCTGCAAGTGACACAGATTGTTGAGCTGGGTCAAGGGTACAGTAACGGAGAATGGTGGGGACGACAGCCACTGGAGTCACGTTTCCTTGTTAAGAGAGGCGGCTCCCACTCAGCCACTCAGCGTCAGCCAGTAATTGCCATGTGGGACTTCAGGTCCAATGTTGTGATTCTGTAGAAATATTTTTAAGAGATGCCAGAAACACAGCCAAAGAAGCAAAATTTTCTGTCATTTAAAATAATGTAGAGGCCCTGAAATACTACACTTTGACATCTGGAGAATGATCTGTTAAGGGAGAAATTAATACCAAATAAATAAAGAAACAACAACGAAGCATGAACAAAACAACACAAACAGAAAAACAGGTTCTTGACCAAACCGATTCAAATAAAATCAACAAGTAATTAATGTCTTTCTATGCTCAGCACCTTAGTGTTTGTCCACTGGAAAATCTCAACATAGTCAAAATATGTTCTCTCTGCCAGCTGCAGTTTGAGACTAGAGGCATATATTTCAGTTTGGAGTAACAGAGGAAGATTCACAGAGCACGTAATGTTGGAATAATGGCTTGAAATATGAATATGGTCTGGTTAAGAGCAAAAAGAAAATGAAGAAGCAGTCCATGGGTTTGAATGAAGGGAAGAAAATCCCCATCGTAGGCACAGTTTCTAATTCCTTTCCTAGCACAACAGCAACATCATTTTGATTTGAGCAAAAAGCTCGTGAAAACAATTAGCTGAAGGCACTAGTTGTTGAGCGTCTTAAATGGCAGGTAAGGAGTATGAGCTTTATCATCTAGCAGGTAGTTACCAACTCCAACGTCCATAGCAGCCAGCCAGGCAACCTAAAAAGAAAAATTCTTGTGGAGAAGGGGCTACTGTATCTAAGTAAAGACAGGCTCAGTTCCAGTGGATTGTTGCCATATAGAAATGCAGTGCCAGCATTGCCCATGAGAAGTTTGAAATCTGGGTTTTAAATGTTGGCAGCAAATTCACATTAAAAAAGAAAATTGTGAATCAAAGCAGGCTTATTTGGAAGCCTGTTTGTAAAATAAACTTTGAGCTGCTAAGGGCTGGGGTGAAGGTTACCAGGCCTCCTCATGAGTTTCCATTCTTCCCCTTCTTGAGACAATAGTGAGCCTCTCATCTTAGAGCATGTTTTAAATATTACTTCTACTGTAATGGGAAATCATTCAAGATATAATAAATTTGGCATGCATTATAATTACAAATATGTAAAAAAATACAGACACATAGACAAGAAGTATAAAATAAAAATAGTTTTTGAGGGTAAAAAGATTTCTTTGCAAATGTTATATTTCATAATTATAGTGTAGAATTTTAAATTGGGAAAACGTTAATTAAAAAATCTTTTTAAAAGCTTAGAAAAAATTTTGTCTAAGTCAGTAGTTTAAACCTGAGAGAATTCAGAGGGTATGTGAACTTGACCCAAAGCATAATTACATCTTTATTTTCATTATCCTCTGACAAACGTATAGTTTTTCCTACAATTATATAATGGGTCACAACCCACAGAAGCATAAGCAGTTGCTCTATGACTTTGTCAGCATTAGAAATCCCAGGTATTTTCATACTGTTGAAATGCTTGAAATACCACTTAGGCTTATTACTACACACACTTCAAAATCACAGTAGTTTGCAGACCTGCTGTTGGATTATGTTCTTCAATACACTAATAAAAAAGCACATATACTACTACGTCATATATTTTAAAGATAATTCGCTAAATTTATAAATAATTTTCACTAAGTTCCATTTGTAATCCTATATTTCACTTTAATGTTTAAAAACATTTCTTTGAGTAGGGGTCCACTGGCTTCCCCAGACCTTTCAAGGGGGCCGTGACATGAGAAAAGTTAAGAAGCCCTGCTCTGACCCAGTGTAGCAGTGGATAAAAAGGTTACCCAGCCTGGAGATACTAGGATTGCTTTCCTTTCTGCAAGCTTTCCTACCTGGGAAAAGGCAGACCTTTCTAACCAAAGTTTCCTATTTCTTATAGGAATTCAGAAGTATTGGGGGTCATTCATCACTCTGAAACAGAACAAAAATAAAATTTAAAATGATGATTTTTGAAAAAATTACATTCAAATATGTAAAAGCAGAGTAAGGGAGAATTGACTGGATGTTCCCGTGTGGTTGTGTCTTTAGAGAATCAAAGTGGAGAGATAAAAACACGACGGAGTGGGACCTAAAGATGGCCAGGCTGGATCATGTCAAAACCATCTAAAAGCACATTTTCTCCAAAAAGGAAGTAGGGCATCAATATTCTGGGTAGTTGTTGGGGGGCGGGAGGACTCTCTTAGTTCTTTTAGAAAAGTATTTTCCGAAGCATTTATTTTTACCTGAGTGGTGATAAAGGACAGTGTTTCCATCTCCCAGGGAAATGTACTGACTGTGACCGAATTAGCTCTGAGTTTGCTATTATTTAAATGAAGTTTCTTGTATTTATTAAAATGAATTGACTATCATATTAAAATTGAAAAGGAGCAGTTGCACATGCAAATTATTTTTAAAGTTCAACTGCTGCTAAATGAGACGCAGTGCTCCTAAATTTAGAAATGCTTAACATAAATTATGACCTAATTAACATTTGCATGGTAATCCGGACTTCCTACAGCTTATTCTGCTAATTAACACATGACAAATGAGCACACATTAATATTTTATTGTAACATAACTTGTCCAAAAAAGCTTCTTAACTCCTTGGAAAACATTGTGTGTGTGTGTGTGTGTGTGTGTGTGTGTGTGTGTGTGTGGTGTGTGCGCGTGTGTGTGTTTTTCCATTTTCTGCCTGAGACACATCCTATTGTGGCTTATGCCATTATATAATTTAGATGAAAAAATTGTTTCATGTTGTAAACTTAATAAGAGAGACAAAGATTCAAGCTCTGGCAGTGTCTTCTCCATTTTAATGATTTCTTTCCTTGCTCCTTCTGGGAAATATCTACATTTTTGGAAAAAAAATCCTTGATATGTACATCTTAGCTAATTATCACTTGCTATGATAAGTGTACATTATGCACCCACAATGTTGTCTCCCAGACCTCTGAGGTCATGAATAAATCTAGGCCCATCAAGGAGAACAAAAAATTGTATAAAGCTATGGATTGTGTACTTTGCAAATGGCTTCCTGTTGGTCTTCCATTCAGTTAGTTTGTGTTGTCTTTTATCCAATTACAGCAGCCCTCAAATTAGGGGGGGGCAGAATGCTTCCACCGCCAGCACGGACAGGAAGCACCTAATAGTGTCCACTGTAACTTTGTGGTTGGGTGGCAGTTTTTTAGTTTTGATTTACTTCCCTGCATGTTATAGTGATTTTTGTTTTAATTTGTTTTATTTAGGACCTTCCAAGGATGATTGCAAACTGGCTTATTACCTGATCACATAAATATGAACATGTGATCTTTGAGTTTTGTGAGAAGATTTTCTAAGCTAGAATGAGAGCAATTGGCTGTGATTGCCAACGTCTTGGGTGTTTTGGAAGCACCCAATGAGCGATAGAGAGGGCCCCTAGTGTCTTGCCCTCCATGTTTAAAGATACCACTGAGGTAATTGAGCAATTTCTCCTGCCTAAAGCTGCAATCTTACTCACTGTCTCCCAAACCTATTACTTTTGAACGTGTTTTCCATACATACTTCTGACACCAGCTGAGTGAGATATTTTCCCTCACACCAACCAGTTCTCCAAATTTCCAGATACCAAAGGGGTGTCTTATAATTCAATTCAATTCTGACACTAACCACCTGGGGTTAGCACAAACCCCACAAGTTAAGGGCTCAGTCGCACAAAACTGCCCCCTATTTCACATGCCAGTCACAAGTCCCAGGCCTCCTGTCCTTCTGACTGATTGGCTGTGTACATCAGGGGTTCCTACAACCCCATCCTTGGACTTCACAACTGGTTAGAACATTTCACAGGACTCAGGGAAAACTTTAATTACTACTACTAATTTATTAAAAAGGATATTATAAATGATACAAGTGAATAGCCAGATGAAGACGTACATAGGGTAAGTTCCAGAAGGGTCCCAACCACAGGAGCCTATATTCCCATGGAACTGGGGTGCCCCACTCTCCTAACACATGGATGCATTCACCAACCTAAACATTTTTTAATGCCATTGTTTAGGGTTTTTTATGGCGGTTTCATTATGTAGGCATGATTAATTAAATCATTGGTTATTGGTAATTGAATTTAACTACCAGCCCCTCTCCTCTCCTTGAAATAATGGTTTGGGGCTATCCCAACCCTTTAATCATGACTTGGTCTTTCTGGTGTCCAACCCACATAATTGAAGGTATCTAGGGACCCTGAGTCACCAGTTATCTCAATAGCATATGAAACAACACTCATCACTCTGGATATTCCAAGGGTTTTAGGAGCTCTTGTGCCAGGAACCAGGGATGAAGGCCAAATAAATATTTTTTATTATATAATAATGTCATAGCTATCAACCCCCTTCAACGCAGAACTCACAAAAGAGCCAGTTTGAGTGCTGAAGAGTGCAAATTGTGAGTGGAGACATATATGTGTTCCAGAACCTACTAATAATATGTGCAAGGTCTGACAATTAAGTTTGCAAACTTGTTGCAATGATGTTACTAAACTTTTTTTGGTATCAAAAGGATTATTCATTATGAATTTGTACCAACTGGACAAACAGTTAACCAAGTTTACTATTTGGAAATGCTGAAAAGGCTGCATGAAAAAGACGAAAACAAACTGAACTTTTCGCCAACAAGTCATGGTTCTTGCATCATGACAATGCACCAGCTCCCACAGCACTGTCTGTGAGGGAGCTTTTAGCCAGTAAACAAATAACTGTATTGGAACACCCTCCCTACTCACCTGATCTGGCCCCTCAGTGACTTCTTTCTTTACCCAAAGATAAAGGAAATATTGAAAGGAAGACACTTTTGATGACATTCAGGACATCAAGGATAAGATGAAGACAGCTCTGATGGCCATTCCAGAAAAAGAGTTCCAAAATTGCTTTGAAGGGTGACTAGGTGCTGGCATTGGTGCACAGATTCCCAAGGGGAGTACTTCACAGGTGACCTTTGTGATATTCAGCAATGAAGTATTAGCACTTTTTCCAGGATGAGTTCGTGAATATAACTGTCCAACCCCGTGCATATGTGTGTATGTATCTATTTGTATATAGATGGATAGATATAGACATACATATAGGTAGATATAGACAGCTATATACATACATATATGTGTAAATACACACATATATGTGTAAATATGTGTATATATCTATGCATCTATCATATCTATCTAATGAGAAACAACTCAGATATCCATCAACAAGTGGATGGAGAAACAAACTGTTTAATATCCATACAATGGGATGCTACTCAAAAAAAAAGGGATGAATTATTGATTCACCATGGATGAATCTCAAAATAATTATGCCAGAAAAAAATGAATACATGCTTTATGATTTCATTTACATAAACTTCTACAATATATGAAGTAATATAAAGTGATAGAAAGCAGATCAGTGGTTACTTGAGAGTTGGAGGGGGGCATTTGAAAGGGGCAAGAAGAAGCCATCTTGACTGTGGTAATAGTTTTACAGGTATATACATGTGTTAAAATTCATCAAATTGTACACTAAATATTTGCAATTTATTGTACGTCAATAAAACTATACATATCTGTGTGCATTTGCATGTGTGTATGTGTGTGTGTGTGGACGTACATTTCCCTTTCTGCCACCAAAGAATATTATCTTCATGAAAGCAAAGAATTCTTTCTTATCCACTGCTATATTTCTAGCCCCTAGAATTGTGCCTTGCACATAGCAGTTTATCAGTAAATATTTGAGGAATAAATACAAAGAATGGGTATATATTTCTGTATATATAAACATTTATTTCTTCTTTTGAATGTGTGTTTATTTAAAAATTATCACCATCTTTTTATTTCCTCAATAGAGCAGAAATGGTGTGTAAAACAGTTTGCTCTGGAAAATGTAAAAACAAACGAACAAACAAATAAACAAATTAAAAAACCCAGGTGGCAAAGAACTGAGCAGCATGCTGATCAGATGTAACAAACAGGTAGAAGGAGAATCCAAGTGCAGGTTGAAAGACAAAAGATTAGTCAAATACAAGTATTTCATGAGGGGAGCTGACCATACAGAGTTCACTTCTGATTTTCAGGAGTTAAAATCTCTAGGTGATTCTAGGAACTATGGTAAGATTATAGAAAGGCATCAAGTGGTAGTTTTAAATTGAGGCAAGATAACCTGTGACCAAGACTTGATTGATTCAAGGCAGAAAAGAAGACAGGCAAAATACGTAGGGAAGAATTAGAGTGGGAAACTCGCAGATGTTTACAAGCTAAACGCCTTCCATGGCCCTGGATCTCTGTCAGAGTGGAAGAGTGACAGATTTTCTTGAGGCACATTATCTTGAAGGGAAATTAAATAATACTGGTTACTGGTAAAGAGTCTTCAATGTGGTACCAGGGAAAATGGCCAACTTCGCACAGAATAAACTGGGAAATAGACTTTCTGGTTCGATTTGACTGGGGTCAATGGCATAGAACTTTACAGTAGAATAAAATTATTTACATCGTACCGGCCAGGATTCACTTTTGAGGATCAACAGTAAGGTTATTTTTCCTCAAATTAATCTCAAACCTATTTTCTTGTGCATTCTACATTTTACTTATTTATTTATTTAAAGATTTTTATTAAAATATAGCTAACATACAATATTATGTTAGTTTCAGGTGTACATCATAGTTATTCAACAGTACCCACCTAGCATGGTAGAGTTACTACCACAGTATTGATTTTATTGTAAAGAAGTGATCACCATGATAAGTCCAGCAACCATCTGATACTGTACCATGCTAGCCTGATATTATTGACCTTCCCTGACCTTTTTAAAGTTTTCAATTAGAGTTGGCATTCAATATTATTTTATATTAGTTTCAAGTGTACAGCATAGTGGTTAGACATTTATATAATTTAGGAAGTGATCCCCCTATGTATAGACCACCTGGCACTATACATAACTATTAGCATATTATTGATATTCCGTACGCTTTACATCCCTATGACTGTTTTGTAACTATGAATTTGTATTTCTTAATCGTTTCACCTTTTACACCCTGCCCCTAAACCCCCGCCCATCTATCACCCCATAGATCTAGTACCCATCTGACACCATACATAGTTATTACAACATTATTGACTATATTCCTTATGCTATAACCTACATCCCCATAACTGTTTTGAACAACCAATTTGTACTTGTTAATCCCTTCCCCTATTCTTGCACCCCCAAGCCCCCTCGCATCTGAATACCATCAAAATGTTCTCCATAAGCTTGTTTTTGTTTCATTTGTTTATTTTGTTCTTTAGATTCCACTTATAAGTGAAATAACATGACATTTGTCTTTCACTGTCTGACTTATTACACTAAGCACAGCACCCTCTAGATCCATCCATGTTGTCACAGATGGCAAAGTTTCCTTCCTTTTTACAGCTGAGTAATATTCCATTGTATATATGTACCACTTCTTCTTTATCCATTCATCCATTCAGGGACACCCAAGTTGCCCTCATATCTTGGTTTATGTAAATAATGCTGCAGTGAGCATGTGGATGAGCATGTCCCCTCGAAGTAGCAGTTTTGGTTTGTTTGGATAAATACCCAGAACTGGGATTACTGGGTCCTTCTTTGTTTTTTTCCATTTTCATGAAATATTTTTTTCCCATCCCTTTACTTTTGTGTGTGTCTTTTGATCTGAAGTGCATCTCTTGTAGGCAGCACATGTAAGGGTCTTGTTTCCTTATCCATTCAACCCTCCTATCTGTTGACTGGAGCATTTAATCCATTTACATTGAAAGGAATTGTTTATAGGTATGTAATTATTGCCATTTTATTATTCATATATTTGATTTTTTTTCATTTTAAAGAAGTCCCTCTAAGAGTCCTTGTAAAAGTGGTTTGGTGGTAATGTACTCCTTTAGCTTCTTCTTGTCTGAGGAGTTCTTTATCTATCCTTTGATGCTAAATGATAGCTTTGCTGGGTAGAGTATTCTTGGTTGTAGGTCTTTTCTTTTCATCATGTTGAATATTTTGTGCTCTTCTCTTCTGGCCTGCAAAGTTTCTGTTGAGAAATCAGCTGACAGTCTTATATGAGCTCCCCTGTAGGTAACTAGCTGCTTTTCTCTTGCTGCTCTTAAAATTCTTTCTTTGTCTTTAACCTTTGACATTTTAATTGTGATGTGTCTTGGTGACGGCCTCTTTTGGTTCATCTTAATTTGGGACTCTGCACTTCCTGGACTTGTGTATCTATTTCCTTCATCAGGTTAGGGCAGTTTTCTGTCATTATTTCTTTAAATAGGTTTTCAATTTCTTGCTCTCTCTCTTCTCCTTCTGGTACTCCTAGATCTAAATGTTGATATGCTTGATGTTGTCCCAGAGGTAAACTCTCCTCAATGTTTTGGATTTTTTTTCTTTTGCTATTCTGATGTGTGTTTTCTGCTACCTTATAATCTACTGTTGATTCCCTCTAAAGTATTCTTCATTTCCATTATTGTATTATTTATTTTGGACTGGTTCTTTTTCATGTTTTCTATCTCCATTTTTATGTTTCCTATCTTTTTGTTGAAGTTCACACAGAAATCACTGAACATCCTTATAACTATTGTTTGGAACTCTGTGTTGCTTGACTCCATTTTGTGTAATTCTTTTTCTGGAGCTTTGTTCTCTGCTTTTATTTAGGACGTGTATTTTTGTCTCCCCATTTTGGCTGCCTCTCTGTATTTATTTCTATGTATTAGGTAGATCTGCTCTGTCTCCCAGTCTTAGTAGAGTGGACTTATGTAGTAGGTGTGCTGTGGGGCTCAGTGGTGCAGTCTTCCTGGTCACTTGAGCCATGCACTCCAGGTGTGTCCCTTGTGTGGGTTGTGTGAGCCCTGCTCTTGTAGTTGAGACTTGGTTGCTATTTGCACATCCATAGGAGGGATTGACTCACATGCTGATTGGTTGTGAGGACTGGCCATGACTAAGAGGAGAAGCTGTAATGCAGGGGATGACCTTACAGAGCAGGATCTGCCTCAGCAGGACTATTGTGCCTGTCCAAACTGTCCCTTTTGTGTGTCGTTCTTGGAGGTGGTTGGGTGATGTTCCAGCTCATTTTAAAGCTGGATAGTGGTGGTGCCAGCCCCAGGACAACGTTGGAGGGTATCTGCTGTAGGTCAAGTTCAGCCACAGCCTGTGCCCCACCTGGGGCCACCCGGCAGGAGCCACAAAGAAATCTGCAGATGGCTGCCACTCGTGCTGTGCTTAGAAGTGCCTCAAGAGGCCAAGCTGCAAACCAAGGCCAGCTGCTACTGGTGCTGGGCTTAGGGCTGCTCAGCCAGAAGTAGAGGATATGCTCAAGACCGATGCTCCTTGTCTGGGTTCCTTTCAGAGATCCTAGGAAAGATCACAACATGAGTTAAGGCAGGCAGTTTGTACCAAAAACCCCTGGAAGAGCCTTGGGTGTGCCTGAAAGTTGGGTGGGGTGGGGGTCTCAAATCACCAGGGTGTGTTAGCCATCTTGATGGAGACTCAGATATGTCAGCTGCCTGTGTCTGCATGCTGGGAAGGAGGAGGGTTCAACAAAGAAACAATGGCCTCAGCCAGCTCCTCCGTCCAGGAGAAAGCTGCCCCTCTAGCCCCTGTCCCAAGCCAGACAACTCAGTTCCCTCACCATATGTGCCTGCCACCTTTCTGGCTGCTGCCCCAATGCTGGAACTCAGAGCCAGTGATTCTGTTGGTGAGTAAGTCCGAACATGGTCTCTTTAAGAGGAGTGGCTGCGAGTACAACTGCATTTAGTCTCACTCATTCACAATCTCTGCTGGTTTTCACAACCAGAAATTATGGGGACTTCCCTCCCTGGCACTGGAACCCTGGGTTTGGGTGGGGCTGAGACCTCTCGCTCCTCTGGGGGGTGGGGGGACACTTCCACAGCCAACATATCCCTCCCAATTTTTAATGGTCACACATAGGTGTGGGACCAGCCTCTTCCACATCTCTGCCCTTCCTATCAGCCTCCAGATGGCTTCTTCTGCATGTCCTTAGTTGTAGGGCTTTGGTTCAGTAAGATTTTAGGTGATTCTCAATGATGGCTGTTTTGTAGTTCAGTTGTAATTTTGATGTGGTCGTGAGAGAAGGTAAGCACAGCATTTACCTCCTGTGCCATCTTGACTGGATCCCTCCTTTTATTTTATTTATTTTTTTTACATTCTGTAGCCATCCTAAATATGTCTAGAATTTCTTTGTTCATTTTGTACAGGACATTTTTATGATATTCCTTATTTTCTCCAGATTAAACATTCCCATTTCTTATGCATTCTTCAGAACATATTCATATTACCTCACCACCTTTCATGTTACTCACTCTATAATAATCCTGTACTTCCCCCTTTGCCATAAGAAACTGACTTTCAATTAAAAGTTAAACGTCTTTCCCACTCCAAGACTGAAGCCTCCATGAAGGTGAGGGAATATGATTATCCTGTTCTTGTTTATCGATGGCATTTAGCAAATTGTCTTGCATCTGCTGAATGCTTGGAAAATATTCACCCAAAGAATTAATTAACAAGTAGTCACAGTCTTTTGGATGCAAAATTGGACCAAATTCTTTAGATATGGACTGTCTTTTGCAAAACACTAACTAAAATCTTTGATTTGGGATTTTATGTTTCTGTCAATGCAGCCTAAGGGTTTGCTAATTTTTTACATCACATTTTTGAATTTATGGCTGACTTACCAACTTATCATTCACCGTTTATTGCCAATTTACATCTTGAATTTGTGACCAACTTAAATTATTAAATATATTTTAAATGAGCTGCACTGAGCCATTTTCTTGTCTCATTCTTGTGCAGCTGGGTACTAAAGTGTGTGATAGATAGGTATTAGAAGCACGTAGATTTAACACATTCCTGGCACGTGGTAGGCATTTACATTATTTGTATAAAGGATAGTTTTACAAAATTGCTTTTATTGTGTTGTTATTGCAAATTTGAAATTTGTATCAATATTAATTGTAAATTGCTAAGCATTAGGACAATCCATTAATGAATTTTCCTTCCTTCCTTCCTTCCTTCCTTCCTTCCTTCCTTCCTTCCTTCCTTCCTTTTTTCCTTCCTTCCTCCCTCTCTCCCTCTTTCCCTCCTTCTCTCCCTTCCTCCTTCCTTTCTTTCCTTTCTTCCTTTCATTCTCCCTCCCTCCCTCCCTCGCTCCCTTCCTCCTTCTCTTCTTCCCTTCTTTCCTTCCTTCCTTTCATTCTTCCTCCTTCCCTCTCTCCCTTCCTTCCTCCCTCCCTCCTTTCTTTCCTTCTTTCCTTCCTCCTTCCTTCCTTCCTTCTTTTCTTCCTTCCTTCCTTCCTTCCTTCCTTCCTTCCTTCCTTCCTTCCTTCCTCTCATTCAACAAGCATTTATTGATTGCCTGTTCTTTTAGATTTTATGACACAAAGTTGAGATCCTGCCTCTGCTGCCAAAGAGCTGCCAAAAAGACGGATGTATAAACACTTATAGTATAATTAGTAACATATTCTTTTAATAAAGGAATTAGAAAATGCTTAAGCAAAAGTGTGAAGATAGGCATGGTTACTCTTTTGTGACCAACATCACACTTTCTTTGGCTTCCTTTGATATTTGCCATCCTTGCTTCTTTAGGTGGAAGCAATGCCTTCGATACTTCAGAGAAAAAATACATTGTAGATCACCTGGCTCTGGGAAATACAGGTTAAGAACTGATTCACACTGAGCAAACCTTTCTGACTTAAAAATAGCTCAAATCAGTTATTGGATAACAGATATGTTAAGTAACTGGTTTCAATTAATGATGAATACAAAGTCATAAATACAGCATGAACAAGATTTTGAGGGTGTGAAATACTATGCTCATGGTGTCATTCTGTCCATCAAAGACTTTAAGATCGTCTTCAGGGGTTAAGTTATTGTAGATATTATCTTCTAGAATCAGACACCTATTTCTAGCTCAGACAGATTTCTCTTGTTCATATTAGCTGGCCAATTCTGCTGTTCTGAGTCTTGGGACATTGTAGTATGACAATGTTGATGGCTCTAAGCTTTTAAATCTTTAATCACTCCAACTCCGGTACTTGAAGTTATGTTACTTAAGTAGGTGCCACTATTCTCAGGAATAGAGCTGCTAAAATAAAAACATATCTGTGTCTTATCTTCCCTTGTGGTTTACCTAAAACAAACCCCAAAGAACATGGAACTGGAAACCACAAACTTCTTATTTCCTCCAAAATTATTCTTTGTCGGTTCAAGGAAGATCCTCTGTGTTATGGTTTTAGTACTATGGCTTGTGTCTGCCTTTTAACACCTTATTTCTTAGTGAATAGAAAAGTTGTTCTTGCTTATTCTTCTTGGATCAAGTAATAATAAAGGAGACCATAATGATAATAGCAGCTAATATTTTGAGCATTTACTGTGTGAGAAGACATGGCCTAAGTGCCTTATCTGATTTAATTGTCCACATTATTTACTGTAAGATTTCAAATCAGTAGGTCTGCAGTGAGGCTCAGGGCTATGCATTTTTGGACAGTTTTAAGAAAGCAACTAAACTGAACTCTGCAGTTTTTAACACACATGCTGGATCATTCTGATGAAGGTGTTGCTAGGACTGCATTTTGGGAAATAATGGTGTATATGTACCATGACTGATAAATCACTGGGATGAAAGCAAGAGCCAGTGTATGCCAGTAACTGTGTTTTACCAGTGGGATGGGTAGGGTGATATTGGTGAATCAGAGGAGGGATACTGCAGGAGGGGAGGTGTAGTGGTTAAGAACAGAAACAGGCAGCCTGAGTTCACATCCCAGGTCTGCTACTGCTGGTTGTGTGACATTGAGTAAGTCACTTAGCCTTTCTGTCCATCAGGTTTTCCACGTGTGAAATGGGGATAGAAATAGCATTTGACTTATATGGTCATTGGAAGAACTAAATGTGTTAATACCTGTAATTTGCTTAGAACACTGCTTGGCACATCATAAGTACTATTTAATTCTTTATTCTCATTACATTTTTGCTACTTAAGGGTATAATCCTTAGGTTTAAAGAATGAAGAGCAGTCCATCAGGTGAATTGCCAGATGTGGTAACAGCAGGTGGCATTCCCAACAGAGCAGACATCATGCACAAAAGCAGAGATGAAAAATAGCCTTTGTTGCTAGAGCAGAAAGTCTGTGATGTGAGGCTAGAGAAATAGGCAGGGGTCGGGTTCTAAAGGTCTTGAGTTTATATTGTGGATTTTAAAGTGATGGAGAACATTCATAGGAGTATGAGAGGGAGGTATTTTCAATGTCATTCTGGTGGAACTATGGAAGTTGGGTTTGAGGAAAAGAAGATGACAGACAGGCTGACTCGTTAACAGAAGACCTGCAGGGATCCAGGTGACAGATGAAGAAGAGATGGAACACGGACACGAGTGAAAGGTTGTTGAGAAGATATTTAAGAAATGTTTGGGAGATAAAATAAACAGGTCTTGGTTTATGGGGACAAGTTAAGTAGAAGAGGGAGACAAAAGCCAGGATTCTCTTTTGGGAATTGGGTGAATGGCAAGGCCACTAACTGAGATAAAGCATACGGAAGTGTTTACAGACTCCGTGAGTTCACTTTTGCACTATGGAGTTTGTGGTACCTGTGGGATGTCCACACAGAGATGTTTACAGCCACTTGGACATTGTGAGTCTCAAGTTGGAGTTGTTGGTTTGGTTTGAAGCTTGGAACACATGGCCTAATACACGGAAATGTTCTGGTAACCTGAAGAGAATACTACAAATATAAGACATTCAGAGTTATGTTATCCTGTTCTTGCAGTTTTCAGCAATAATTAGTTTATGTTCAAATACAAAGAACTCCAATGAAATTTTTCTAAAAAGGAGCAATATGCTCTTCCGTTAGCTCATTAGAAGGATTTTTGAAGAGAAAACACTGTGTGCAGTGACATGCGTTTCAATTCTAGACTTCCAAAGGATTTTGCAGACAGGCTAGCCTCGTTAATTAGAAAATAAGTAGATAAGCCAGCGGAAGAGACCTCCTTTGGGTAGAGTTTTCCATTTGCTGTGGGCTTCTGGGAGGATTACTTAGACCTGTGGCTTTATAGGTCTAAGCAATATATTCCTTTAGAAGGCATCTGTATGGATTTACAGAATATTAGAGTTACAAGCAACCTGGTATATTACATGTGTAAAAAAGAAATCCCCTGAGACAGATGTCACAGCAAATACATGACAGGACCAGGCTGTAGGAGTAAAGCTCATTGTGTTGCAGCTTCTCCAGGGTTCCATGCAGACTCTCATTATTCAATATTGAGATATAGATATTTGTACCTCTTAATTATTTTTTTTCCATTTTCACTACTTACCTTACTGCTAAGGAGGACATAAAAATAGGAATAAATATAGCACTGCCAGGATGGACATGTTAACTCAGGAAGTCTCCTCACTGAAACAGCATACTGGTTTCAAACTGTCCAATACAGTTTGGTTAGGAAGCTCTGTTGGATTAAAATATTTCCATATTTAAAAGAGAAATGTGACGTCCTCCTGCACAACCATTCTTTTCCCAAATGTGTATTAGTTATAGTAACAGTAGTAGGAAAAGCTGTGGGTAGTAGCAGGAGTGGTAGTAATAACTCTAGTAGAATGGTCATATGGAAGTAATAATGATGATGGGGATGGTTATAATGACAATACCCATTTATTAAGTACTTTCTCTATGCCAGACACTGTGTACCTTAGAGGCTGTACAAAAATATAATTGAAAACTTTAACACTCAAGTTAAAATTCCTGGAAGTGTATCTCAGTGCAAGCATTTCCTGGATACATGACTTTGAGTAAAAAATTCTTGAAGTCTCAATTTCCACATTAGTAAAAATAAGGAAAATAGAAATGCCTGCATGATAGGAATGTAGTAAAACTAAAATGAAAACCAAACGAACAAATTAGATGAGTCATCTGGCAAAGTTTATAATCCTAACTGTGATGGAAGCGTTAATTATTAACCCCGTTTTACCTATTAGGTCACTGAGACCTAGGGAGGCGAAACAATCCACAAGTTTGTTTTGTGGTAGAGCTGGAATTTAAATCCAGGACTATCTGACTCTTGAGCTTATCTTCTAACCACCATAAACATTTTTTTTTTTTTTTGATAAATTGCTTCAATCTTGAATCTTGAAAATTGCCTTTTAAACCTTGAAGAACATCTGATTTAGGCATATTTGTATTTGTTATCCCAGAACAGTTTTCGACATGTAGAATGTTCTATTTCTGACTCTGAAATTTTTGCAGCGAGATGCCTCTGTTGTAAACATTAGCCCCTTTGGCTCATGGGTGATTGGCCTTTCCCAGGAAAATGACAGTTGACTTTTAGGATGCAAGACTGAAAACTAGACAAAGGAGAAGCACAGGAGATAGATTCAGGATCAAAAATACTGTTAGTGGAACAATATTTAAAACTTAAATCTGACTGTTTCTTTTGTATACACTATTGCACTGAGACTTACAACAGTCGGATCCTACTTTATGTGGCTTGCATGGTTACTGCCTTCCCTACTAATTGGTGATCAGGGTAAAACTAGCTGTTTTTTGGCTTCCCAGTTAAGTCTGGGACCCCTGTGACTCTGACTTTTACTCCTAGGCTAATAGAATATTAGTCACCTTCATTGAGTTTTCTTCCTCTCTGTTCTTTTTCCATAAGCTGATTCAGAAACCAACTTGTAGTTTGTGATAAGAATGTTGAAAACCTAGCTAGGTTACATTCAACTCCACAAAGATTGCTTCAGTAGAATTATAATGAATTGCTTTCATTTTACATCATTTTAAGTCCTAAGGACTTTCATAAGGGGGTTGTTAAAAGTTAATGCTATTTTATTACACGGGTGTGAAGAAGCAGCAATTAAGATGTCTGTGCAAGTCAACCTTCTAACCCTTAGACATCTTCCAAGTATCTGAAGTGGATAGAAAAGTAAAGCTGATGTCGGTATTACTGCTGATGGCCCAAGAACCATTATCTTTCATAGAAAAAAAAAAATTCCTCCCAGTCACCTAAGAAAAATCTCCATCAACAAAATTAAATGAGAATCATAGAAATGTTGTGAGTTTTTTGTTGTTGTTGTTGTTATTAGGGTCTGCTGACATTTAGAAAAATGAATGGAAAAGCTGGGACCTGAGCCCAAGTGTTTGACTCTTGGTCTAGTTGTTTTCAGGCATCAGAGTTTGATAAAAAGAGATCAAGACTCCAAAGTAGCCCCTTCGAAAACCTATAAGCCATAGTCACCTTTGCATTATTCCTATTTCCTAATGAACTTATTCCTGATTTTATTCCTGGAACAATTTATACAAACCATACATACCAGAGCCACTTCAATACAGTGGTTATAGGCTTGAACTTTGCTGTCTGATAGACCTGGGTTCAGGCTCTGAAGTATGACATCGTCTAGCTTTGTGACATCAAATAACTTATTATCCCTTGAAGTCTTTTTTCCACATCTGTAAACTGGGGCCATTGATAGTCCCTAAACTCTTCTGGTTGTTTGAGGACTAAACGATAGAATTTAAGTGACAGCAGCGCTGACATACACTCTATCGCTCATGATGACGAAGGTGACGATGATGATTTTTTTTGTATAGTGTGTTATAATTTGTTTATGTATGTCTGTCCCATTGAATAGGAAATACCTTGAAGATAAGAGTGAATTGTATTCATGCTGTGTCCTCAGAAACTGATGTAGTTTGGGCTGTCTTGGAGGCATCTAATAAATGCAGGACTAAATTGAGTGAATTGGAGCTTAAGAGCAATAAAGATTTATCTTGTAATTGCTGGTCGTGCTGCTGCTTGACATCGAGGAAGTCACTGCCCCTCTTGGTTTATCCATTTTTCCATTTATAAGGAGGAGGTATCCTACCTGCCCTTCAGAGATGTTATAAGAATGCATGTAAAATTTAATGGCAAATTGTACCTTAATTTGTGAGGGATTAATATTTAATAGTAATAAAATTCATAGCTTTCCAGTTCAGCCCTTTTTTTGTAGTTTTGCAAAGTGCTTACCAGGATAAAGGAGCCCAGATGAAAGAGTCTGAAGGCCATGCCTCATCTCATGCACATACCAAATGAGAGAGTGCCTCTCAAAGCAGAACAGGGCTCTAATTAGGAAGAAAAAACATTGTGAGCAGTAAGGGAATTAATTGAGCCACACTTAACTGCACCAAGCCCCAATCCTCATCTACTAATTTCTAAGTAGTGAAATATTTTAGGTGATAATGAATTTTGTCTTTGTTTGAATTATCTGGATTTTAATAATCTGTTTTCTATAGATTTTATGTGAAAATAATTTAAAATTCTACATCAAAAAGTCTGGTGATGAATACACCAAAATGATCATTATGTGTGAGCGGTGAGATTATAAACAGATTTGTTCTTTTTTTTTTTTCTTATTCTAAATTGGCTTAAATTTAGGCTCTTTTTGTGGTGAGGAACTGACCTACACAGACTGGACCAAGTGCATCGGTGCTTATGGCCAACAGGGCTCTTTTGAGAATCCGTGAACAAGTATCGTTATACCATTGAGGCACATGCGGACTGGAGATGAACGGAAAGCAGCACTGAAAAACTCAGTAGTAGTTTTCCCTCTGCTCTGACAGTTACAGGCTTTAACTGCTTGGTTGGTTTTGGCTTCCTCTGGTGTATTTTCTTGCTTTTGGTCCATTATCAACTAGCCTTCATTCGATCTTTGTTTGATATTTGTCTCTTTTGGCTTGTGCCTCCTTGTGTTTTTTCATAAATTCAGCTCACTCACCAAAACAAAGTTCCTTACTAAGTTGCCAAATATGGCTTTTGAAGGTTATCAGCACCCCTTACGCTCATAAGAGAGAAAAGATCAAGATATTGCTTCCTCTAGGCTTAGAAGTAAATTTTATTTGTTTTTAGCTTTTATCCATCCTAAAATGTGTATCTATTCCAGTAATGCTAATTTCTGTCACATATTTGGAATTCACTTGAACTACCTAGTCACTCAGAGACTAGGAGAAAGGTTTATTACACTTTTAGATATTCAACAGTTTGAGTAGGTTTTCAGTAAACTCCTCCAATGTGAGGACTTTGATGTTCTTATGAAGCATTCTTATAAAGGCTGTGCTTTGTCCCAAATTTCTTTCCACACTTGTAGTCAAACTACAGCACAACATACATCCCTGCCTGAACAAATGTGCCCAACATGAAAAGTTTTAGCCACAGGTCTTGATCTTTGTTACAGAAGATGAGCCATAATGCTGGTATTTTAGAAAACAAACTTCTGGTACTTGATGAAATTCACAATTCTTTCTACTCCCCGAAGGAATTTTCTGTGTTCACAAGAGGCAATACTAAATACTAAAATGTAAATACTGAAATCGCCAGTCACTAATCAAGACATCTGGAAGTGTAAGATTACATGATGTTCTGATTTGATCAGTGATCCAGAATGAAAACCTCGAGATGTAGCTGAAGGCTCATGGGGATGTCCAAGAGAAGACTGAACCCAGAGCAGGGGTAACCAGGCTGTTGTCTCCGTGCAAGAAAGAATTCAAAAGAGAGACAGATGCAGGAAAGCACAGGGAGTTTATTGAAATGAAAGTACACACTTGAGAGGGAAGTGTGGGGAACTCAGAGATGGAGTTGCCCTGAGGAAGATCCCACCAGAAGTATTTACCTTCCT
Source organism: Rhinolophus ferrumequinum (assembly GCF_004115265.2). Classification (NCBI taxonomy): domain Eukaryota; kingdom Metazoa; phylum Chordata; class Mammalia; order Chiroptera; family Rhinolophidae; genus Rhinolophus; species Rhinolophus ferrumequinum. Next base: position 61,848,065 of record NC_046300.1, read on the forward strand.
TAGCGGTGGGAATTGGTGACATCCCATTGACATGGCTCATCTGTTTCCTCCCCCTGGTGGGACCCTCCGTTTCCCGCTTTTTCTTCCTTATTTGATTCCTCCGGAAATGTCATGGCATCAGGTGCATGATGGCTGTGATAGTAACCACAGTGTAAATGAGATTATAATATAATTAGCTACAGCTCAGGTCCTGGTCATAGGGATCAACTGAGCTGGATGAAACTGGTTCTTGTTTTCCTCCAGAGGCAGGTATGGGATGTGGTTACTTGTTACTTGTGTAATCAGGGAGGTGCCTCACGTTGTATTCTGGAGTGGGTGGTCAATTTCCTAGGCCACTTCTCCTACCTCACTAAACTCACTTCCTCTCCTTTCCCAAAGTGTTCTATGGTCACAAGCACTTCCAGAATATGGTTCAGGTTAAGGGCAGTGATCACTGAGTATCTGGCAGAGGACCTGACCAGGATCAGTTGTCAATAACTGTGTAGAGTCTCAGATGTATTTGGAGCTTCATGGAGATGCAAGTTACTTACCGGATGGTCTATTATAACTTGCAGAGCTTATCTTTCTCTTTACCCTTTCATTTCAGCAGCATAAGATGTGTATTTTATAATTCACTTTTGCCTGATTGTTTAGGTATCTCTGATGGGTGTATGTTAAAACAGCATTCTTGCTTCTTATTTTCTTTTATACTTAAGTCATTAGATCAGCCAACTGTAGAAAAAAGCATTCTGACTATAATTCCCCTTTCTGATTTCAAAATTCATAATTGAATTGTCTTTTTTAATCTTATTGTGTAATGAGAATGCAGGGAAGGGAAGATATACCATTATTTACTTTTAATTTAGCCTAAAGAATGATAACAGCTTGTTACCAATAATAATGACTTTGAAGTTGTTAGACTTGTGGTCACACAGCCTATTGTAATATAAACCCATTTTCCCAGGTAATAGCCTGGTGTAGAGGAATTCTTTGATATTATCAGGTAACAAAAGGCTTTAGGTAGTGTTCTCTTAAATGATTTATAAAAAGAATCTTTCCCCTGGATCAGGACCATTGAGGTTAACATGAGATGTTAGAACATTCTTCTCCTTGCAAGATCATCATAAAATCAAAATGAAAGGGTCTTCAACAAGACATCCCACAAATCCCAAGGCAATAATTACATTCTTGGAACTGGAAATCTTGCAGGTTTGCAGACATTTTAGATTTTTGCGTGTTTGGCTTTTCACATATACTATGAAATATTTATGCCTTGTTCAAATAACCCTGCTTAGTTACCATTGGATACCGACTGTTGTATAGGAATTGCATTTAGAAAGGAATTGAATCAGATTTGCAAAATCCATAAAGCTCTCATTCCCAGAGACTTCAGTAGAAATCCTTTTGAGATGACACTTGAAAATGTTAGGAAATAGATGTTTATGTGGTTTGAGGGGTTTTTTGTTGTTGTTGTTATTTGTGGTAATGAAAGAAAATAATTACTCTCATTTTGCATTTTATTTAGAAGACATGAGGTTGCCAATAAAATTTGACTGCCTGTACTAAACATTTTAAAAGACAATATATTTTCAAATTTATTTTTCAATACTGTTGACATACAATTATATTAATTTCAGGTGCATGACATAGTGATTACACATTTGTATACTCTATGAATTGATCACCTTGGTAAGTCTAGTACCCATCGGACACCATACATAGTTATTATGTCATTGACTATATATTCCCTATGCTGTACTTTGCATCCATGTGACCATTTTTACAACTGTAAATTTGTACTTCTTAATCCCTTTCACCTTTTTCACACATTCCCCTAAGCCTCCTTCCATCCGGGGACCATCAATTTGGTCTCAGTATCTATGAGTTTGTTTCTGTTTCATTCATTTATTTTGTTTTTTAGATTCTGCATATATGTGAAATCATATGGTATTTGCCGTTCTCTGTTTGACTTACTTCATTTTGAATAATAGACTCTAGGTCCATCCATGTTGCAAATGGTAAGATTTCATTCTTTTTATGGCTGAGCAATATTCCATTGTATATATTTACCACCCCTTCTTTTTCACTCATCGACTGATTGGGACTTGTGTTGCTTCCATATCTTGACTATTGTAAATAATGCTACAGTGAACATAGGAGTGCACATGTCTTTTCAAATTAGTGTTTTGGATTTCTTCAGATAAATACCCAAAAATGGAAGTTGCTGAGTGATGTGGTAGCTAATTTTAATTTTTTGAAGAACTGTTTTCCACAGTGGCTGCACCAGTTTACAATCCCACCAACAGTGCACAAGGGTTCCCTTTTCTCCACATCCTTGCTGGCACTTGTTGTTTGTTCATTTATTGATGATCGCCATTCTGACAGGTGTGAGGTGATATGTCATTGTCATTTTAACTTGCATTTCCCTAATGATTAGTGATGTTGAGCATATTTTCACATATCTATTGGCCATCTGTATGTCTTGTTTAGAGAAAAGTCTATTCATCTCCTCTGCCTATTTTTTAATTGGAGTTTTTTAATTTGTTTTTTTTTTTGGTATTAAATTGTATAAGTACTTTTTGTATTTTAGATATACTCTATATCCGATGTATCATTGGTGAATATCTTCTCTCATTTAATATGCTGTCTTTCCTTTTGTTGATGGTTTCCTTCCCCGTGTGAAAACTTTTTAGTTTGATGTAGTCCCATCTGTTTATTTTTGCTTTTGTTTCGCTTTCCTGGGGAGACATATCAAAAAAGCATTACCAAGAGCAAAGTCAAAGAACTTACTGCCTATGTTTTCTTCTAAGAGTTTTATGGTTTCAGGTCTTGTATTTAAGTCGTTAAGCCATTTTGAGTTTATTTTTGTATATGGTGTAAGAAAGTGCTCTGGTTTTTTTTCTTTTTTCTTTTTTCTTTTTTTTGCAAGTGTCTATCCAGATTTCTCAACACTATTTATTAAATAGACTGTCTTTACCCTATTGTATGTTCTTGCCTCCTTTGTCATAGATTAAATGACCATAGAGGTGTGGCTTTATTTTTGGGCTTTCTATTTTGTTTCATTGATCTATGTATCTGTTTTTACGCCAGTGCCATACTGTTATGATTACTATGGACTTGTAGAATAGTTTGATATCAGGTAGTATGATAACTCCAACTTTGTTCTTTCTAGATATTACTTTGGCTATTCAGGGTCTATTATGCTTCTAGTTCTGTGAAAAATGCCATTGGTATTTTCACAGGGATTGTACTGAATCTGTAGATTGCTTTGGAAAGTACGGATATTTTAATTATGTTATTTCTTCCTATCCATGAGCACTGTATAGATTTCCAGTTATCTCTATCTTCTTTAGGTTTTTTCTTTTAATGTCTTTTAGTTTTATGAGTAAAGATTTTTTACCTCCTTGGTTAAATTTATTCCAAGGTATTTTATAATTTTTAATACAATTTTAAATGGAATTGTTTTCTTAACTTCTCTTTCTGAAAATTCAACTGGTTTTTAAATTAATTTTGTATCCTGCTACTTTACTGAATTTATTAGTTCTAATAGTTTCTTGTTTTAATTTTTAAGGTTTACTATATATCATGTTATCTGCAAATAATGGCAGTTTTACTTCTTTCTTTCCATTTTGGATACCTATTATTTCTTTTTTTTTATGTGATTGATGTAGTGGGACTTCCAGTACTATTTTGAATAGAGTGGTGAAAGTGGACTTCCTTCTCTTGTTCATGATCTTAAAGAAAAAGATTTCATATTTTAACTGTTGAGTGGGTTTGTCATATATGGTCTTTATTATGTTGAGAGTGTTTATCATAAATGAATGTTGGGTTTTGGCAAATGCTTTTTCTGGATTTATTGATGTGATCATATTATTTTTATTCTTCATTTTTTAAAATGTGGTATATCACATTAATTGATTTGCAGATATTGATCCAATCTTGTATACCAGGAATAAATCCCACTTGATCATGGTGTATGATCTTTCGAATGTATTGCTGAATTTGGTTGAGGATTTTTGCATATATGTTGATCAGGGGTATCGGCACATATCTATATCTATATCATCTATATCTATATCTATATATATATATATATATCTATGTATCATCTATCTATCTATCTATCTATCTATCTATTTATCAGCTATCTATATTTTTGTAGTGTCTTTGAGTGGTTTTGGTATCAGGATAATTCTGGCCTCATAAAATGAATTTGGGAACCATCCTCCTTTTCAATTTTTTGGAATAGTATGAGAAAGATAGGTATTAATTTTTCTTTGACTATTTGGTAAAATTCACCTGTAAAGCCATCTCTTTCCGGAGTTTTGTTTGCTGAAAGTTTTTTGAATACTGATTCAATTTTGTTAGTTGTTATCAGTCTATTCAGAGCTTCTGTTCCTTCCTGATTCAGTCTTGGAAGTTTGTATGTTTCTAGGAATTTCTCCATTTCTTCCAGTTTGTCCAATTTTTTTGCGTATAATTGTTCATGGTATTTTCTTATAATTCTTTGCATTTCTGCAGTGTTGATTGTTACTTCTCTTTTATTTCTGATGTTATTTATTTGGGTCTCTCTCTCTTTCTCACTCTCTCTCTTTTGACAAATCTTGCTACAGGTTTATCAATTTTGTTTATTTTTTCAAAGAACCAGCTCTTAGTTGCATTGAACTTTTGTATTTTTTTAGTCTCTATTTTGTTTATTTCTGCTCTATTCTTTATCATGTCTTTTCCTTCTCCTCACTTCAGAATTTGTTCTTCTTTTTCTAGTTCCTTTAGGTATAAGGATATATTTTTATTTGAGCTTTTTCTTGTTTTTTGAGGGAGGACAGTATTGCTATGAATTTCCCTTTTAGAACTGCTTGGACTATGTCCCATATATTTTGGGTCAGTGTGTTTTCGTTTGTCTCAAGGTATCTTCTGATATCTTTCTTAATCTCATTGTTAACCTATTCATTGTTTAGTAGCATGTTATTTAGCCTTTACATGTTTGTGTGTTTTTCAGTTTTGTTCTAGTAATGGATTTCTAGTTTTATACTATTGTGACCAGAAAAGATGTTTGATATGATTTCAGTCTTCTTAAAATTATTGAGACTTGTTTTGTGGCCAAATGTGATCTATCCTGGAAAATGTTCTACTGTGCGCTGAAAGAATGTATATTCTTTTGCTTTTTTGGGTGAAATGTTCTAAAAATGTCATTTTAGCCCATCTATTCTAATGTGCCATTGAAGGCCACTGTTTCCTTATTGATCTATCTGGGTGATCTATCCACTGATGTCGATGGGGTGTTTAAGTCCCATACTGTGATGTGTTACTATTGATCTCTCCCTTTCTGTCCACCAATATTTGTTTTATATATTTAGGTACTCCTATGTTGGGTGTATAGATTTTTACAAAAGATATATCCTCCTGATGGATTGATCCCTTTATCATTATGAAATACCCTTCTTGTTTCTTATTACAGCCTTTGTTTTAAAGTTTATTTTTTTCTGATATAAGTATTGCTAACTCAGCTTTTTAAACTTTCCATTTCATAGAAATGTTACTTCTATCCATTTACGTTCTTTTTTTATGTGTATTTATTGTTATTATTAGTTTCAGGTGTACTAAACAATGTAATAGTTAGACGTTTTTACCCCTAGAAGAAAATATAGGAAGAAAATTTGTAGACATTACCCTTAGTAATATATTTACTGATATATCCATTTATTTTCATTCTGTGTGTCTTTTGATCTCAGGTTGGTATCTTTTAAGGACCATATGTATGGGTCTTATTTTTTATTTATTCAACTACCTTATGGCTTTAAATTGGAGAACTTAGTCCATTTATATTTAACATAATTATTAATAATTATTAACTATTAACTAGGTACGTAGTTATTGCTATTTTATTAGTTGTTTTCTGATTGTTTTTGTAGTACTTTGTTCCTTTCTTATTCTCTTGCTCTCTTCTCTTATACATTGACCACTTTCTATAGTGTTATGTTTAGGTTAGTTTTGTTTTATTTCTTGTATATCTTTTACAGATTTTTTTGTTTGTGGTTACCATGTATTTCATATATACCGTGTTTCCCCGAAAATAAGACCTAGTTGGACAATCTTATAGTAAAATAAGACCGGGTCTTATATTAATTTTTGCTCCAAAAGACGCGCTAGAGCTGATTGTATGACTAGGTCTTATTTTCGGGAAACACGGTATTAAGCTATGTTTATAGTAGTTTAAGTTGATGGTCACTTAAGTTCAAACACATTCTAAAATCGCTTCAATGTTTACTCACCCCTTGCATGTTTATGTTTTTGTCTTTTTTTCCCTTCTTTTGTGTGTGTGTATGTGTTTATATGTATGTATTAATTTATTATTGTAATTACACATGATCTTCTACTTTTGTCTTTTAATCTTCTTACTAGCTTATTAATTGGTTGATCCACTGTTTTTACTAAATGTTTGCCTTTGTTGGTGAAACGATTTTGCTTTCCTATGTTTTCTTATTTATATTTTTTATCTTTTCTACATAAAGAAGTCCCTTTAACATTTCTTGTAATACTAGTTTAGTGGTGTTGAACTCTTTTAGCTTTTTCTTGTCTGGGAAAATATTTATCTCTCCTTGCATTCTAAATGATAGCCTTGCTATGTAGAACAATCTTGGTTAAAGATCCTTGCTTTTCATCGCTGAATATTTTGTGCCTTTCCCTTCTGGCCTGCAAATTTTCTGTTGAAAAATCAACTGACAGTCTTATAGGAGCTCCCATGTACATAACTAACTGCTTTTCTCCTGCTACTTTTAAAAATCTTTCTTTGTCTTTAACATTTGGCATTCTAATTATGATGTGTCGTGATGTGGGCCTCTTTGGGTTCATCTTGTTTGGGACTCCCTGCTCTTCCTGAGCTCATATATCTATTTCTTTTACCAGGTTAAGGGAGTTTTCCATCTTTATTTCTTCATATAGGTTTTCAGTCCCTTGTTCTCTCTCTATTCCTTCTAGTACCTCTATGATGCAAATGTTGTGGGGCTCTGGTTCCAGCCAGATCTGCCCTTCAGGTTTGTCATTTGTGAAGCTGGTTGGTGGTATTCTGGTGCAGTCGGAAGCTGGCCATGGGTATATTTGGTCTGGAGCCACTTGGGAGAAGCTCCTGTGTAGGCAAACGTGAGCTGCTGCTTGTGACAAGCTTTAAGCCTTTTGGTAGCAGCTACACAGTGATCTGTAGTTCATTGATGCTTGTGCTGGATTAGCGGTGCTTGAGAGATGCTACATTGTGAAGCATGGCCAGCTGCCACTTATGCTTGGCTTGGGATTCTTTGATGGGCACCTCAGTGAGAACTCAGGCCAGCCACTACCTGTGCCAAGTTTGTGGCCACTTAGTTTAAGCTACATTCCTGGCCAAGATAGTCTGCCTCTAATGCCAAGCTTGGGTCCACCTGATGGGAATTACAATGTAAATTGAGACCAGGTACCACTTATATTGGATTTGGGGCTGCTTAGCAAGAGCTACAAGACACTGCAAGCCTGGCTACTGCTTATTGGGGTTTGTGGGCTTTTGAGAGATTTGGGGAAAGTCTGCAGCATGAACCAAAGCAGGACTCTTGTATGGAGGAGCTACTAGAAGAGGCTCATGTCAGGCAAGGAGTTGGGTAGGGCAGGGTCTCAGGAAATCACCAAGGTGGGTGAATGGTGTTAGCAAGGTTAATGGAGTGCTCAGATTTGGTGCCTGCCTGTTCTGGGTTGGCTGGGTGAGTTCAATAAAGGAACAATGGTGCCCACCAGCACTTCTGTTCCCATAGAGAGTTGCCCTGACCTATGCCCTCCTAACCCTGAAGTTGCTCAATTTAGTTCTTCCCCATATGTCCCTAGTTCTGATTGAGCTCCTGCCCCTGTGCTGGAACTTTGAGTGAGTGAGCTTGTAAGTGAATGAGTCTGTGCTTGGACTGTTTAAGAGCAGCACCTAGGTCTTTAGCAGCCCTTTGTCTTTCTTGAGTGCATTCCCCACTGATTTTCCCAGTCAGATGATATAGGGGCTCCTCTTCCTAGCAATGGTGTTCCAGCTTGGTGAGCCCTTTGTGAGACTGGGACTCCTCGCTCTTGAGGGGGGACCTCTGCAGCTGAGATATTCCTCCTGTTTCTTAATGCATTTCTGCCCCTCCAATCAGTTTCAATGTGTCTTCTTCTTTATATCCTTAGTTATAGGTGTTCTGTTCAGCTAATCTTCAGGTGGCTCTCAATGATGGTTGCTCTATAAGTTAGTTATAATTTTGATGTGGTCACGGGAGGAGGTGAGCACAGAGTTTATCTATTCTGCCATCTTGATCAAAAGTCTTTAAAACAATAACTAAAATTCATGCAAATAATCCCTTTTAACACAAACACATGGAAAATAAATAATAGATTATTTATAACTATCATCTAGGAAAACATTTTAAAATATATCCTTCCAGATTTTTTTCTCTTTTTCTTCTTTTACTTATCTCCTTTCCTTCCTCTCTTTCTACATCCCTCTCTTCCTCCCTTTAGTCCATCCATCCACCCATCCTTCCATTCATCTTGTATTTATAACATAGTGTTATATTAAACAAAATCTTTTTATAACTTTTTTTTGTAATGAAGCAACATACTTTGAATTTCTTCCACACCAGTAAATATACTTCCACTTCATGGAAATCTCATTTCATTGTATAAGTTTTGCATAAATTATATATTCAAACACTTACTATTAGGCATTTATATTGTTTATAATTTTGTTCTATTATAAGCATTTCTGTGATAAAAGAGTATTCATTCATTCATTTATTCAATAAGTATTTATTGAGCTTATGCTATGTACCAGCTCATAAGTACTGGGGCTACAACAATGTTAGACATAGCTCATGTTTCTGTTTTCCTGTGCTTCCATGTTAAATAAATAAAACAAGATCATTGAAATTTACTTTAGAGTAACAACACTTGTTTTTGTTGAGACAATCTTTATCATCAGTTAAAATGCTATACTTGTAGTTATTTCCCCAGGTCATTAAAAGATTTTATATAAATAACACTCTAATGTAGACTTGAAAATATGGTATGAACTCACAGAACATCCATAGCCTATATTAATTTAACTGAAAAATTATATAGCAATTATATTATCTAACTCCCTCCACAGTCATAGTGAACTGGTAATACCAGAAATAGACTTTATTTTTCCATTGATTTTGGTTTATTGATTATTTGTGGTTTTGATACATATGAGGTATCCACTCAGAGGCACAGGTAGGTGAAGAAAGTGTGACCTCCTGTAGGAACCATTGAACAGGAGCTGGGAATCCTTAATATGAAACTGAATTCAATTACCTATTAGATACTTGAACTTTACAAGTCATCAGATATTCCTGAACTTCAGTTTCCTGATCTGTAAAATGAAAATATATTACTCAATAATTTCTCAGTTTCTATCATTCTAGCAATTTTGAACATGGGTGTTTTCATTGTTTCTACTGGAAGTTACCACTGAAATGGTCTGGGACCCCATTCAGAATATTGATTCAATGTATCAGAGCTAAGCAAAGAGATATAGATAACAAAATAACAAATACAGTGAGAGATTTGAGCTAAGGAGAGATTTGATATATAAAATTTTGAAAAATTAATATTAATATGCATGTTTGGACAGAATACAGACAGTCAAATGTGAAAGTGGAAAGATCAGTTGGAAAGCAATTACACTTGTCAAGGTGAGAGATTATAGTGGTATCACTGGTGATGGTGTGAAATAGTCACATTCTGGCTCTATTTTAAAGGTAGAACTGACTGGATATGGTGATACAGAAGGTGTAGGGTAAGAGGGAAAGAGACATTCAAGGTGACTCTAACAGCAAAGCCTGAACAATTAGATGGACGCTGAGTGTCAGTCACGGAGATAGAGGATACTGAGGGGGCACAGGTTTCCATGGAGGTGGAGGGGAGCATGGTCAACCTTTTGGTTTTGTGTATGTTATATTTGGGGTGACTATTGGACATGCAGCTGGAGATGTTCAAGTGTAGAACTGGAAATATCTGTCTAAAACAAGAGAGGCCAGAGCTGGCAATTTAAATTTGGGAATTATCGACATTGGCTAAGTGACCTTAATCAAGGCTATCAACTTTTCTATGCCTCAATTTAATCGTCTGTAAGATGCATATAATGCTTCTCTGTAAAGATTAAAAGAGATAATGTGAATTTTATAAAATTTTCAGCACACAGACTGATATACAGTAAGAAACAATAAACATTAACTCCTCTTTCTCATTATGACAGTGGGTGGATGGATGGACAGATGGATGGATTGTTGGTGAATTAATTCATATACATGAACACTTTTAAAACTTAATTCAGAGGCTTGGCCCATCTTGGAGAAGATGGAGAAAACACGTATTCATCTGGCTCCAGTGTACGGAATGGAGGGAAAAGTAGATCCTAAAATTTATCTATATTAGATATTTATTAAATATGGGTTATTAATTACACTTCCTGGGGAAACCAAGCCATGAATCCCAGGGTTCATATTATGATGGTTGACTGTGCCAACAATAATCTTTGTGGTTGAAGTGCAGTCCTAACACTCACTTGCCTAAATGGAAATGTTAACTAGAAAATCCTGATGTAGTCTTTGTGGTGTTCAGAAAGAATCCTTTTAATAATTCAGCCAACTGTATTTACATGGCCCCTCAATGTCTGGGCTAGGCCTTGTTAGGAATAAAATATAAAATATTAAAGAGAGAAATATAAACAATCCTGGCTTGAATTACAATTTCTAGTGCAGAAAAAAGAAAACACATTCATGACTCACAGAAGCTATTGTATGTATGCTCTCTGAAAGTAAAATTGGCTGGCTGACCTCATAAGAGACCCTCTTAAACAATAAGTGAATATTTCACTGTAATGATGGAGATTTTGCAGTTAAGGTTAGCAGCATGGGCCCCTCTACTCACTAAGAATCCCCTCATTCATTCGATCACCAAAGCTGTGAAGAACAATTCATACAAGCCGGACATTTCACTAGCTGAGAATTTCAGTGTTTTGGAGTTGTGATGGCTGAGTTGTCAGTGGTTAATAACTCAAAAGTCTTCTCTCCAACACATTAAACAAATCCCTCAAGACGTATGTTTCATTTTTAAAAAAATCATTTTGAGATACTTGTAGATTCACAAACAAAGAGATCGTGTGTACGCTTTACCCAGTTTCCTTCAGTGGTAACATCTGGCAAAACTATAGTTAATATCACAGCCAGGATACTGACAATTCCTTTTTACCTTAAAATTTAGAATCTTAATATTACACTAAGATTTGAATAATTAAAATTACAAATGTAAGATTTGAAACCATAACTTTAAAGCTATGCAAAGATATGTTAGCTAACGCTATTTTCCCTGTTCTGTCCCCTATGCTGTTCCCCTCCAGCTGTGACCCTACGGGTCTGGATAGACCTTCTGTAGTTGCTTCGGGAATCCTGTGTAGCTCTACTTTATAATGCTCAATTCCCTATTAATTCCTTGTTCAGTGTCAGCTTTCCTTTGTGACTATAATCTACAAGGGCAAAAATTACATCTGAAATCACTGTTGTTTCTATGGCATCTGGCAAGGTATTTGGCACCAAGAGAAGCTGGATGAGTTTTATTTGGATGAGAGAATCAAATAATCTACGTAGCACAGGTTACAGAAATCTAGGGCGTTAGTGGTGATACTACTGAAAATCAATGTCAGTAAGACCTTTGCTTCTCTGAGCCCAAATCTGTGCTCTTTAGAAAGATTTCTATCCACAAAACAACGAAAATATGTGTTCTAATACATGGGGGGAAAATTACTGTTCTTCAAAACAATCTAACCTGAGTTAGCTATCAATTAGGCAACTAGTAAAATGTCTTGTAATCAAGTCTGAAGAAACAATCTATTCCAGAATAGCTTTTTTGATGAAGAATACTGTTTTGGTCCTTTAATGTAATTCTAATCAGCTGGACCTTCTTAGCCGAATGATTTCCCCTCTTAGATGACAATATAAGTTAATGCTTCCTGAAACCCTCCTTGAAATCACCCAGGACACTCATAGGAGTCTCTCTAGTGATAATATAATGGAACATTGATAATTGGGCATTTTAAATAGCTTGGCAGGTTATCGAAAACAAATAGTCTAATAAAGAAATACACCCTAATGGCCAGCTCTCAAAACATATGGTGTACTTTAACACTTCATTGAAAAGTTTTGCTTTATTGGAGTCTGGAAAAGCTGGCTGACTTTCTATCCATTCTTCGTTGTTCAGTGCTCTGACCCATATGATTTAATGTTAATTATCAGTATCTGATTTGAAACCTTTCAATATTTCTTAGTCTGCTGTGTACTTTATCCTTGGCACTGAGCTGTCACCTGGGATAAAATGATGAGCCAGATGCACATTGTGTTTATCTTTATGGAGATTATTTTTTAATATAAGGAACCAATAAAATACCAAGTAAGCAAACCAGGGAATTTAATAATTATTAATTTTGATAAACCACTACAAATGAGCAAATGAATGAACAAACTAAGAAAGAGAAAAGCAGCCCTGAGAGGCCAGAGCTCACCTCATACACATAACTGGGCCATGGTTTTCTCATGCTGAATATAAAGAATTTCACACAACTTTGACATCAAACAAGGCCTTTTTGTGACTATAATTGAGCAAGACAATGTCTCTGTAATCCTTTTTTGAACACAGACAAAAACATGAACATTGTCCAAACCACAGAAATGGCCGAATGTTTCTCTACAACAGTGACTGCTGATTTTTTGTAAAGAAGTTTTAGCCTTGCACTGTGTTCTCACCTTCAGGGTAAGCATTATTAAGATACCCAATCATAGAGTTATCCCAGCTTCCTGACAGTGTCCCATTTCCTTGAACTATCTCCTGAATTACCTAATTCCAAATCCTAAAATAAACCCTTTCTAACTTGCACCCCCCCGAGACACACACCCACACACACACACACACACACACACACACACACACACTTACGCATGGTGTTCCCCATGGTACAAGCTCTCCCTGCTTGCAATACGTCGATAAACCCAACATTGTTCAACCAAAAGGGCATTACTGCTGCTCGTTGGCTTAAAGGCATTGACAAATGAATGAAAGACAGAATTTTTTTTTTGATGGCTAAAGATTTCTTCACTGAACTGCTGAGTCAATATTTTTAATAAAATCTGCTAAAATGTAAATATACGTGAAGAGGAAAGTTGCTTAGTTAACAGTAACTTGTTACAGAGAAAAACTCAGAAAAGTCTAGAGACCCAGGTGGTATTCAGAGAGGAAGGCTCTGAGCAGATGGAGATCAACATATGATTTAGGAAGAGGACTGCATGTGTCTAGGTAGATGCTGTGAAGACTAGAGACCAACATGAAGAGAGATTTCAACTCATTCAAAGAAGAGTTTTAGACTCATGAGAACTCTATTGTGACAAATGGACAAAAAAAGAAGAAGGAAATTGAACCATGTTCTGCTGGTAAATTCTTCCTTCTGTCTTGGGTAAATCTTTCATGGGGCTTATTAAGCAGTTTTCTCAGAGAGTTTATAGGTACATCAACAGGCAAAAGAACATTTCTTCCTTCCAACAAGCAGCTCTTAGAAGTCATAAACAGAAACTCTTAATATCTGGACACCTACCAGAATAACAATTGCACTCCCTAGCTGTCCCCATGTGAATACAGAATAAGGCAGGATAAATCATCATAGCTGAGTCAGTAACTCTTTCACCTAGGGAACAAGATTTATGCACTAAAACTCAACTTTATTGTCTCTAGTGGAACAAGGTTGGCTGGGAATAGCTTAACTTTAGTTTACTGCTAGTTTTAAACAGTTGCTTTCAGATTAGCTTACTCTTTTTTGGATAAATATTCACAAATTAATGGTTAACAGTCACTTTCACGTATGTTTATTTCCTCTCAAAAGTTTTCCTTGTCCTTCTTCAAAATCCAAGATGGTGTTATGTGTAGTAACAATGTTTTTGTGCAGTCATGGTGATGGAGGAAGTAAATGTAGTTAGCTGGACTGTCACCTGCGTTCCTACTCTTGGGCTCCATTGAGATCACTCTTGTTCATCCTGGTGACTGAACATCTTTCTGTATATGTCTGTCAAGTTCACAGCTGGTGAGACTATTCTTTCTACACAATGGGCCCTAGTGGCTCTCATTTCCACTTCCCTTTGTCGTCTTATAACTTGGTCTCATTTGCCTCCTGCTGGCTTAGGAGATCCTTTTGGGTCTCAGCTATGATATTCTTAAATTCGTGTCCACCCCCCTCATTTCAACTATGAGACAGACCTTAAAAATTACCCTACCAGACCCAAGGTATCCCTGGATCTTAAATCTCAGCTACCATTTCTTGTGCCAAGGAGATATTTGCAGATCTATTCCATGTCATGAGCACTCCATGAAGCACCATGGTGGGGTCTGGGAAGGTGGATCAGTCTGATGGAGTCACTTTCTGACTAACTATGTCATATGGTCATTTATATCCTGTGGCAGCTGCCACACATCAGAAGGGTGTACACTACCAGTAGCGCTCTCCCAAGTTACAGATGGAAAGCTGCTTATGATATCCCACATCAACATATCTTGTGTTTTCATTACTTCCTTTGAGGATTGGTCCCCAACGGTAGATAGGGGTTGATGAGAAATGAGAACTCTGGTTATGACCTGCCTGGAAACATTCTCTATTCCACGCTTAGATGGGAACTTACATTATGTTCTATCCTGAGATTTCTCTACCCCATGGACTGTAGAAAAGCCTAGTGGATACAGTCACCAGACTTGTCTCTTGATACGGAAAGAGAGCATTGAGGTTTTGTTTTCTCTTTTGACAAGACCTGACTGTCAGAAATATTATCTTTTATGGACTCAAAGTAAGTCTAATTTGATAGCTAACGTAAAGCATGGATTTTATTATCCTACATGACGCCTGCTCTTTTTCTGAGGCACTGAAACCCTTTAGGGTAGGGGGACTCCAGGGTATCGTGATTTAAGGTGAATAAAAAGTACATCAGTTTAATAGTTTCAAAAATATTATATCTATCAAAACTCTAATTCCATCCAGTCATGATTTCCAACTTTGATGGGTTTGTGGATGTTTAAACCATTCATCTCCTCTGAGTCAATGAATCTTTCTCTGACATCCAAAATAATTTGTTTATTTATTGAGATTATTACTTATTTTCTCACGTCCCCCTTTAGAATATAAGATCTACAAAGGCAGGGATCTTTGTTTTATTCAATGATATATCTCCAGTGCTTGGAACATAGTAGGGTCTTATAGTAATTTGTTGAAAGGATGAATAATGAATAAATAAAGGAAATAGACTCCACTTTGCCCATTTCACAACAAATATTAAAAAGGAAGTCTGGTCTTGTTATAGATGAGAAAGTAAGTTGTCTTAATAATATTCATTGAAGAATGCTTAGAAAGTATCAGATACTGAAGTTACAATATGGAACAACAACAAAAAAAACATGTGCCAATTCTCAGGAGAAAAGGAGAGAGAGTCATTCTAATGCTAGATTTGTCACTTACTTGCTATGTGATATTGGGCAAGTTATTTAACCCTCTGAGCCTCAGTATTCTCATCTGTAAAATGGAGATAGGGTCACTGATCTTATTGTGGTGTGCCTGGCACATCACAAGTACTTAGTGAATATTAGTTTCCTTATGTGTCCCCTCCCCAGGTACTAACCTGTAAGGTGATGTGAAATATCAGAGGAAAGAAGGAAGTAAAAAAGAACATGGTCATCCACCATAATTGGAAGTTGCTTTAGCTATCATAGGTCATTTTTCTCTCATTAATGAGGAATCGTCTTGTAGAATAACTAAACTGTTGGTAGTCCTAAGGAATTACTCCTAGAGCAGAGGGGACAAGGCCAGCCATCCGAGGAAATGGGCTGTGAGCCTCTCAGAAGCACTTCAGTCAAGATGCGTTCTGGTCCCTCACGTCCAAGCCAGAGAGGTCTGATGGGCTGCGTTCCAAAGTGTGTTCACAGCTCCCTAGACACTCCTGTTCTGCCCATTTGATAGAGCACTTGGTTCTACACTCTGCTGCCTACAGATTCTCTCATGTCTGACTTTCTGTGAGATGGAATTCCTGAATCTTGATATTAGTTCAAATGGAAACATGCCCAGATTTGTTTGAAATGGTATTGCCATTAATAAAAAAGTTTTTATTAATTGAAAGAACACTATTCGGAGATATTTTTGCAATGAGATACCTTTGCCGGGTGCTCTTCAAGGTTGTGTGCACTCAGACGTGAAAAGCTTTTTAAATTAGTCCTGGAACACAATGGCTTTTCATGTTACGGGTTTAATGACTGGTTATTTAATCTCAAGACCTTCTTCCCTGGTGGCATGTCTTTGCTCTGTAGAGATTTCACCCCCAAATTCCCGTGAGAGCCACCCACAGATGTACTAAGGTATATTTAGGTCCCACGATCCCAGCTGAGGAAACAGCTGGAAGCCATGGTCCCTGCCCTCCAGCAGATTATCAGATGATGATGATGGTGATGATGATGATGGTAGGAATAGTGAAACAACAGTACTAAGAGGTAACATTTATTGAGCACTTACTATGTCTCAGACACTATGTTAAATGCTATCCATGCACTAATTAATTTAATCTTGGGAAGATGGCCTATGAATTATGTACTCTTAGTGTCCCCATTTTACAAATGAGCAAACTAGACTCAAAGAGGCTAAATGAGTTGCCCAAACAGTAGAGCACACTTTAGAGAATTTCCTGCCTCTCACTGTACTAAAAGTGTTTTGGATACTTTATCTTATTTTGTTCTTCCAGCAGCTCTGTGAAGTGGAAGCTTAACTACATTTTTTAACTGTGGAAACTAAGGCTCAGGGAGGTTAGGTGACTTCCCCAAGGTCTCTCGGCTTACAAATGTCAGAGCTGGGACTTGGAACAACAAAGCCTGTACTCTTAAATCCTAGATTAAACTATTATAGGAGCTTGATGTCTAACAATAAAGACACTATCATTAACATGGAACATTTCTAAATAATATACAAATACACACATACCTTACACCTTCAGAGAGTTGTAATCACAAAGCACTTTTTAAAAAAATATCTTAGAAGTGAGAGTTTGGGAAAGTTACACGTATTCTCAGAGATAATGGTAGAGAACAATCAGATGGATTAAAGGGTTTTTAAAATACCTAGTTACCATCCACCAGGTGTTTACCCCCAGGCACACTCAGCAGGTGAAATGGTGTTTAGGGACCTGAGTGAATACTTCTTTCATTAAATGTGCCTTTGTGTTTATACTGTGCATCTGTGAGTAGAAGGATTTAATAACACATGCTCTGGGATCACTCTCTTTTTTCTTTTCTTTATTAGGGGTTCTGGTATTTAATGGGTGACAAAATGAATAAATCCTAATCCTAAATAGATGATGGTTTCAGTCTACCTTGATAAAAGCACAAGCTCCTGGCTTCTCCAGGTGTCACTCCTAAGAGGCTGCTTCAGGCCACCACCCAGCAGCTCAGGGACTTTGGTAACTGTCAGCCCTCCCTTGGGCACTCAGGGGCCTCCCCAAGGAGTAGTGACTTCAAGGAAAAGTACTCCGCCCCATGTGCTTAGTGGGACACAGACTCCCTTTAAAGGCAAACTTTGCAAATAAGAGTAACCTTGAAAAAGACGCTTTCTATGCAGATCAATGCTCAGGAAAGTTACCAACCACTTACAACTTCCCTTTGACATTTCACAGTTGTGTTATTGTGTGGGAGAAGAGCTCTCCTTCTATCCCGAAACCGAAATCCCTGCTCAGTACCTCTGGTGCAGTGGGGACTTGTTGGATGAGCCCCTGGGAAACAGGTGCCCCGCTCCTCTTTGGTCAACTCCCGGTCACCTTGGCCGAGGGCCTCTCTGCAGCTCTGGGGATACTTCTGTGACCTGAGCCTCTCTGGGGAATTCTCTTATCAGTTCAGGAGGTCTCCAGGGGGTGCCAGCTTTCAGGATGTGCCTGAAAGAACCATCCAGAGGTCCCCAATCCCCAAGCTCTGGAACGGCAGCGGGGCTGCGCTAGCCATCAATGGCCGTCATCTATTTTTAATCAGAAAGATCACAAGAAGGATGGTCTGGGATCATTGTTATTAAAGAAAGAACTGTGTCTTTTGTTGCTATAACTGCATTTCCCCTCCTCTGTTCACCATGAGCACATCCTAAGAGAAGTGACCCGCTGACATACAAACACAGCCCAGATTACACTGGGAAGCAGAACCCAGGGTTGGGTTTCTCATGATGATAATTAGAGTTTCAGCTTCATTACCACAGTCTTACACATGACACTTCTTTCCCATAATAACCCTTATTTGAAATGAATACCTTTCAGCCTTAAGGCTGCAACAATTATGTTCAGCTTGAAGAGCAATTAGTTTCTACTTACGTTTGAGTAAACAAAATACATTTTGTCTCTATCTGTTTTCCTTCCCAGTCTGTGTTTGATCCTGTGTTCCCTGCATGGCACACCAGTACTACACATTTCTCCTTTGTCCTACGATGACGATTGGATGACATGTCTCTTTATGTAGAGTTTGAGCTTGTATTCTGTTGTCTCAGGACAGTCAGCCAGTGCTTTGAAACCATGTCGATTTAATGTATCTCATTCTTTCAGTAATGATAGGCGAGGGAGGAAGGCAAGTGTGTCCCTTACCCTTATGTAGCTTACGGTCTGGCAGAGGACAGACCAGGACATTTTTATCTGTCTTGTTACTGCTGTACCCAGTAGTTGGCACTTAATAAATGCTCAATAAATACTTGTTATATTCACAGTAAAACACAGTAATGACTATGATAGAGGGATTACCAGAGAGCCATGGAAATGTATAGTGCTGACTGATTTCCCTCAGGGAAGGAAATAGAGAACCAAAGCAGCAGCTGTCTCTGCTGTTCTTAGTAGCCTCACTGCAAGAAAACCGAGAGTATGGTGGTCCAGAACGTGCCTCCACTGTCAGATAAATGTGGGTCCAGATCCCACTGCCCCACTTGCTGGACGTGAACTCATTGGCAGGTTACCCCTCCCAAGCCTCACTTTTCTCATCTGTAAAATGGTAAATGATTCCTGGGAGGCTGTTGGTGACCAGCACAAGCTGAATAGTCAATACCTGTAATTGCCGTTGTCTGTGAAAGACTGGTTGGGTTCTTACTGCACAGAATTATATTATTTCTTTCAAGTGAAACTTTGCAGTGGATTCAGTATCCACACAATCATAAAGAAGTCAATAATTGAATGCATCAAATAGAAAGAAAAAACCCCAACATCTCCCAACTGAAAACATTTTAAAGTGTGACTATTTCTTAAATGTGCATCGAGTCTATTACATAATAGGCAATAATCTATTCTGTTACATGATTCAAAATGACTAGTGTTTTAAAAAGAGAAGAATTTTCCGTTATGCTGTGCTGCTTCCTTACTTGTGACTTGGGGGCCATGGAGTTCCCTGAGCCTCTGTTTCCCAAAGCGATAAAATGCCAAGAATAAAAAGAAATGCATAAAGACATCTGCTTCTCTATTTCAGAGTTTTTGGGAAACCTATATACACCAAGGGTCTCCTTCATTGGTTCATTGAGTCAGTAAATATTTATTGGCCACTAGTTATATGCAATGCATCGTGTCAGCTGTACCGTAGGATGTCTTCCTTGAAGAAGCACATGGTAGGGAGGTGGGGGAGACAGACATGGTACAAATTATTACAAGACAGGGTTGTGAATGCGATAGTAGAGGGAGATGCCAAGAGTTATGGGCACGTAGAAAAAACACCTTGACTTAGCATGACACTGTCAGGAGTACCAGGTGGATGCTTTGCTTTCCTAATTCCAGTCCCAAATTTAGTGTTTCCTACTGCTTATCAATAGATCTTCTGTGCATGTTTAGACTGCATTTAGTTCAATTCCATTCTAATTATTCCTTCATTGGTCGGCTTTCATTATTCCAGCTATCTAATTCTCTAACATCAAATTCTTAATCAATAAAGGGATATTCCCTAATATCCCTTTCAATTAATCAATAAAGGGATATCTCTTTCAATGAGTCAATAAAGGGATATTTCCTGAGCCTCTTCTGTGTTTCAGTTACTCTATTCTAAAATCAGGATGAGTGAGATTCCATTCCTCTTCTTAAGAAGCTCCTAGGTTAGGAAATGATGTAGGAAAAATGCAGATCACTGTCGTCCAGGTCAGAATATGGTAAAACCATAAGCATGAGACAAAGGCTGGGAAACAATGTATGCTTCTGTTTTCACACACCTGTCCAGCACCATGTGGTTCGTTACCTGCCCAGTTGCTCCAGGCACTAGAGGTCCAGACACTGTTTTGGCTATGGTTACAAAAACAGGTGAAGCCCCAAAGGTAGGTGAGATCTTGTAGGCCTTAGATGCCTAGTATAGAGTTTATTCGGCAGAAAGAGCTTTCTACACTTGTGAAACAGAGGGAGAAGTGGTACACAAGCAGAACCAGAGTGCAGCATGGCCCAGGTCATGTGCACGGCCCGAGACCGAGAACTCTAACTGAGCCGTGGTGTCACTGTTGCATTCTGTCGGGGGTGGTTTCTCCTGGGGCGATTCAGGAATATCAGGTTGGCGCCATTGGAGACTCTGGCAACATCCCTACGTCCAAGCAGATGTTTCCTTAGCTTTGGACAACTCCTGGTGCATGTGAGCTGTTGATCCTGAAACACACTTCTGGGGACTCAAGTTAACACAGATCTCAAGTTAACATCTAAAGTGGATGACCCTGAGGTGGAGAAATTGCGTGAGGAGAGCTACCTGGGCCTATATTTTTATTTTGGGGTAGAGGTAGGATCAGGCAGTTTTAAAATCAAATGCCTCGTCAAAGACAAAAATCACAGACTTTGTTTTACTTTTTATAAGAAGAGAGATAAAGTTGTTATAGTAACTAGTAACTTTGACATTTCAACTCTAGAAGTTACGGCTTCAGATTCAGTGGAAACTCTTCCTTTTTTCTCTCTGTGCTAATTCATGTTAGGTAGAAATATCAAGGTTGGCTTGTGCAATGAGGCTGATGGAATCTCTTAAAGTTTAGAAGGCTGTAAACTCTCCCTCAATGAATGTTCCAAAATCGCTTTCCAATCCTTTAAATACCGTGTGCGTAGGATTTAAAAGGCTGCTGTTTTACTACCATTTAATTATCTGTCTCTCAGGCAACTGTGCAACTGTGATATTACAATTTTGCAACATCCTGTAGCTCTGTCCAGCCATTCAATTATGTGCATAGTGGGATTTTTACACTACCCTGCGTAATAGGGGAACTGGGTAGAGGCATTAATGTCAGTTAACTAATAATATGGATAGAAAGCTGGCCTCATCATTTTTTCCCCATATTGAATTGCTATATATGCCCATAAAATTTTAGTTAGCACTGAGTCTCAGATCCATACTTATATAAAAAAATCAGTCAGCTTGCTGTTATGTATAAAAATTATCAGAAGTTTATTGATAAATTTCTGGGAAGATAGGAAAAAGATTCCAGGACTTGCCGGTGATCTCAGTTAGTAATGAAATCCAACCACTTGCTGGACAGAAAGTCATATAACCTCTCTGGTTCGTAGATTTTTCCATCAGTCATTTATAGTCAATACCACCCTTAGACCCAGGCCAGTCAGCCCCTCGTTAGGCCTTGGGCTTTCAGGCCCAGCTCTGGCCCTTTTCCTGTAGAGCCCCTCCCCATGGGAATCTTTATGCTAAAGGCAGTGTCCATCAGGAACCCATGCCGTCCCGCCCACACCATGCTCTGGTTATATAGGATTCTCAGTACAAGAGGCCTTAAACTTATTTCCAGGTTCTCTATGTATTGAGTTCATTACTTCAAGGATAGGAAAGATGTGCATACATGGGGTTACCAAGGGTGGGTATTTATGAGGAGGAGCTGAAGGGCCGTAATATCCAAAATCATGTGCTCAGCAATTCACAGTGCAGGTTGGAGTCAGGGTTAAGGAGTGGCAGACTGGCTGGCGAAAAGGTCTCCATTGGTACTCTTGCTTCAGGTCTTGTGAGTGTTGGGGCAGACTTGGTTAGACCTGCTAATGCCCAGTCTTTTGGAGGAGGTGCAGGGGACGTGGCTGCAGGAAGGGCAGCCCAACATTTTGAGGAGGAAATGCAGTGGGGTGTTGAAGCATTTCTTTATTTTCAGATAAGCTTATTAACTGTATGCCACAGTGATTGCAGCCTTAGCAATTCATTCTTTGAGTTGAGATCTTGACGATTTATTGAAATGTGATTAATTCTTGGGGATACTAACACATCTGTATTTTTCGCCAGTGGCAATTAAGATCTTTGCATGCATTTATTTCATTAACGAGTCATTTGGCAAGGCTCAGAGAAGAAGCACATAGGACTAGTAAGTTTCATTGATGGTAAATTAGTAATGTCTGAAAGAGTTTGAATTCCCAAGCTACAATCTTCAGCACCATAATAATAATAATGGTAATGACAATGGTAATAATAAGTAGCAACAGTAGCTAATCATCATTGAAGATTTGCTATGTACAAGGCTCTGTTCTAAGCATTTTACATGGATCATGTCATTCAATCCTCATAGAATTTATGAAGTAGGTTCTTTTATTACCCTTATTGTAAAGGTGAGAAAAACTGAGACACAAAGTAAAAGTGATTTTCCCAAATTCCACAGTTAATAATTAGCAGGGTTAGGATTTGAACTCAAGTCTCTGATTATTCTTGCCCATCGGTTTAGGGTTCCTACTTTATTTACATGTGTCTTTTGTCATCCTAATTTACTGATATGCATATATCACTCATGCGTATCCAGTGAAGTCTACTGTTAGACCATCTTGTGTGTAATAATTAATCTTTATTGCTCTTATTATTATAATTGTCACATTCTGAATTCAGTAGCCACTGTTAAACCAGTCTCCTGTCCTGGTCATTAAGAGGCTTGGGAGATTGCCAACATTCGTATTGTGTTTTGTTAGCTAATTACTAACTAAAGTGATAAATTGGGATCAAGGACAATTACCTAAGAATTATCATAGCATTCAATTAAGTCTTTATTTTTTTTCAAATATATGGTAAAATATAGGATTTTTATATAATCAAAATATGTAAAAATTGAAAAACATATTAGCAGGAAAAAATCATTACTTTTATATTATGGTTAAAAATATCACATTTCTAGAATATATAAAGTTGCCTTTAAAGGAAATGAATTACCTTTACATTTTATTTATTTTTATACAAATTGCATCGAAATGAGTTTTCTCTTCTTTGAAAGAATGGGAGTGAAGAACTGTACCTCTAAATCACGGGTGGGCAAACTATAGCCTGAAGACCAAATCTCTGTCACAGCTTGTTTTTGTAATAAAGTTTTATTGAAAAACGATGAAGTTTATTTGTTTACACATTGTCTGTGGCTGCTTTGGGGCTACAACAGCAAGGTTGAATACTTGTGATAGAGATCGCATGGCATGCAAAGACTGAAATATTTACTATCTGGTCCTTTATAAAAAAATTTGAGACTCCTGCTCTAAACAATTTATCAAAACTGAAATGTTGGTTGGCATACATTTCAATAACAGTTTAGAGTCCCGTTATATTGAGGACTTTCCAAATAAACAAAACAGTTGTGTCAAAACAATTCTTGGACTCTAAAATGTTCAGCCAATTTAAGAAACATGTTTTATTTTATTGCCACTGGAATTGGTCTGAAAAAGCTCATGAAACAAGGTGAATTTACCTCAATGCCATTGTTACTCTTCAATAAAAAATATGTTTACCAAATTTAGTTACTAAAGATAAGTGGAAGGCTACGAAAACCTTGGAAGTTTTTGTGATAAAACCCAGAATCAAGTATTTACTTTTTTCCCTAAAGCAGAATTAAAATGGGAAAAGAAAAATACTAGATTCCTATGAGAAATATATTTCTTCTACTAAGTAAACTTATTTAAAATAAAACAAACAAACAAACAAACAGAAAAAAACATTCACACCGTTCTCCACTAACAAAGGTCCATTTGCAGAAACTTTTCTCTGTAAAGTAAGAGGGGAAAGTGATGTTTTCCTACCTTGATTAGATCATTCAATAGTTTCTTTGTAAGAGGCAGAATTTCTTTTGCATTTATGCTGCCTTGCTATGTAAACCAGGCCTAATCTACCTGCTATCCACAGGTTAATCCCCTAAATCCTAGTAGGTAGGATGTCAGAAACATATGTTGGTTCAGGAGACAAAGGATAGTAAGGAATTCAGTTGTCACTTGGTAAATTTGGTGGGCCTAACTCAACTAGGGTTTTTGGTATGTAATATTGTGTCCCCAGGTATACCTTTTCGTTTTCTTTTTAAGCAACAATTTTATTGAGATGTAATCCATGTACCATAAATTTACCATTTTGATGTATTCAATTCAGTATGTATGTATATTCACAGAGTAGTGCAACCGTCCGCACTATCTAATTTTAGAATGCTTTTATCACCCCAAAAAGAAGGAATTTTTCAAAAGGCCAAAGGGCAGCCCTTGTGTCTAATTTTGATGCACAAAAGTTACATGGTAATAAAAATGAAAGTAGATTTCAGAAATGTTGCTGGAACAATTAGAAGTTCATGTGCAAAAGCAAAAACTCTACTCATACCTCACACGATATACAAAAATTGACTTGAAATACATGAGACTCCATGTCAAACCTACAATTATAAAACTAGGAAAGTGCTGTCCGGAAGGAACACTGAGCAATGGCAGAAGTACTCAATAGCTGCTCTGTCCTATGTGACAGCCACTGGCCAGTGAGGTTGAGTACTTGAAATGTGATGAGCGAGAATGAGGAACTCAACTTATAACTTTATTGTATTTTAATTAATTCAAACTTAAATTTAAATAGCCACATGTGGCTGATGGCTATTATACTGGACATCTGAGTTTTAGAAGAAATATAGGAACAGATATTTGTAACTAGGGTTAGGTACCACTTTCTAAGGATAAAAAAGCACATATAATAAAATAAAAAATGATAGATTGGACCTTATCAAAAGTAAAAACTTATTCTTTTTAAAAGACTGGTCAGAAAATGAAAAGACAATTCACTGACTGGGAGAAAATATTTACAACCAAATATACAATAAAGGACTTGTATCCAGAATGTATAAACAATTCTCAAAATGTGATAATAAGCAAACAAAATGGGCAAATGATTTGAACAGACACTTCAACAAAAAGAGATACAAAAGGCAAACAAGCACAGGAAAAGATGTTCAGAAACATTATTAGTCATTAGGGAAACTCAAAACGACATTGATTATAATGTTACATACCTAATAGAATGGCTAAAACAAGTTTTTTATAAAACCTGAATGATACTAAATTGTGACTAGAAAATAGAGCAACTGGAACTCCCTTACATTGCTGGTGGCAACACATCATGTCAAAGCCCCTCTGGAAAATAATTTAGCCATTTCTTGTAAAGCAAAAGTATGAGACTAGTGTTGTGTTGGAGTCAGCCCTTGACATCTCATGAAAACAAGTTGTGCATATCTATTTCCAGCTCTAGTTTAGTGGTGCCATGTTGGATACTTTAAATAGGCTAAGGCGGGAATATTTATAATACAGGAATTGGCAAATACTACAAGTAAAAGACTTTGGGGCAGTTATTAAATATTTACCATTACTATTGGTAAATATTTACCATTATTAAATATTTACCACTGCATCTGGCCTTGCAATTATAGTCCTGGAGAAATGAAAGCATATGTCCCTCGAAACACCTATACAATAATATCTACAGTAGCTTTACCCCAAACAGGAAACAAACAAAATGTCTATAAATTGGTGAATGGATAAACAAACTGTGGTAATTCATAAATGGAATACTACTTAGCAGCAAAAAGAATGAACTACTGATAAATGCAATAACATGGATGTATCTCAAAAGCATTAGGCTAAGTGAGAGAAGCTAGACACAAAAGAGGGCATTCTACATGATTCCACTTATATAACATTCTGGAACAGACAAAATTATAGAAACACATATCAAATTCAGAATGGGGAAAGAGGATTAACTACAGAGGGACACACGGAATTCTCGGTGTGATAAAAATAAACTATATATACCTCTTAAATTAAAATTTATAGAACTATACCCTTAAATAGATGACTTTTATTGTGTCTAAATTATATTTCACTAAGCCTCACTTTCATAAAAAGAACAGATTTTCTGTGGGAAAATATTATTGTACTTTTTGATCTCTTGCAGAGAAACTCTTCTGAAACTTTGTATGAGAGAGCAACTACAATGTATAAGAGAAGCTGAGAGCTTAGAGGGAATTTCTCTCTGTCTCTGTCTCTTCTGTGTCTGTGTGTCTGTCTGTCTCTCTTATATAAAAATAAAACTACCAACATGCATTAAGCTAAATATTTTCATTGGGACCTGTATCTACAATATTTTCTTCCAATAGGTTCCTCATTACTCCAATTCTTTGAGTATGAGAGGCACCCCTCAATTATTACGCAGATTATAGTTGCTATTCATCCATCAAATGGGTTTTCACAGACATGTCATACCTTACATCAGACTAAGAGCTCAGAATTCTCCCTCTTGATCAAGCTCCTAGGAGTGGCTCGACTTCATATGATTTCTGATACTCAGACAACATCAAATAACAAAGTCTAGTTTTCAATCCAAATTCAAAGGGCTAAAGTCTTTTAGCACATAATTTAATGTCTATTCCAATTTACTACTTGTGTTTTTATTGATTTTAGAGGGACCCGTGGATGTTTCTGCCTTAGTGATTAGGGTATTAATTCTGTTAAACACTTATTAAGAATCAAATTACCTATTCATGCCTAACCTTAGTGATTTGCTGCTAAAATGTATGGGTGATGAAATACAGAAATTAACAGGCTGGTTGGATTATTTTCTAATAATAATCTGGTAAAATATTTCTTACCAAGTTTTTCAATCATTTTACATTAGTAAAAGTAAAATCACTTTCAGTAGATTTATTATTGCATAAATCTATGGAATGGATGCATCAAATAATGTGTGATAACTTATTATTTCTGTCCTCTAAAGCAGGGGTGTCCAAACTTTTTTCAACGTTTTCCACCAAGGGCCATATGCAGTAAAATACACAAACAGCCGGGCCCCTCACTCGAGGTGAAGTACGTATTGCCTCACCTGGTTTATTTAAGTAAACTAAATATATTTTTGAAATTTGCTGTGGGCCAATTAACAATGGATCATGGGCCGCAGTTGGCCCGCGGGCCGCAGTTTGGACACCCCTGCTCTAAAGTATGTATTTCATGTCATAAAATCTAGAAACTTGCTTGATCAAAGGCTGTGACAGTTTTCTTATACAGCATACCAGTTGAACTGACTTGTAGTAAGTTTGTCTAATGTATCAATAGGTTCCAGTAAAAAAAAAAAAAAGAACAAAAATATGTTCAAATTAGGTAACTTTTTTCTTGGAATTTCCAGTATAATAAAGCCAAAATAAGGTATTGGAAAAGATGTCCTGTTTGAAGAGGTTTTCTAGTGCAGTAGAGTTAGTAAGCATTATGATATGTCCTGGCGGTAGGCTGCCATGTCTACCTATTCAGTTTGTGCTATCACAGCTTTGCTTACTGAGTGGTCAGTTTCCTGGAAGAACTTGCCAGATTAGACACGAAGTGAGAACAAATAAATCTTGACAGCATAAAACTTTACAAGTGTATTAGTAATTTTTTAAACCTTCAGAATAGTGTCATTGCTGATTAGATGGAGATGTGAAAAAAATACAGCTAAATGAAATGATCAAAATTAAACTGAGGGTTGCTAGATGGGCGGGGGGAGTGGGGGGTGGGGGGGAGGGTGAGGGGATTGGAGGGCAGTCGGTGACCACAGGATGGCCACGGGGTTTGAAAATTAATCTGGGGAACGTAATTTGGTGGTTACCAGAGCGTAAGGGGGTTGGGGGGTGGGGGATGAGGGTGAGGGGGATCAAATGTACGGTGATGGAAGGGGAGCTGACTCTGGGTGGTGAACACACAGTGTGATTTATGGATGATATGATACAGAATTGCACAACTGAAATCTATGTAATTCTACTAACAATTGTCACCCCAATAAATTAAAAAATAAATAATAAAAAATAAAAAAATAAAAAAAAAAATTAAATAGGGTATGATTTTTAAAATTTCTAAGTGGCTATGTTGCTCTTTCATTATTACAAAAAGCATAATATGTAAAGTAAAATATTAAAACAAAGCAGAGATGTAGAAATAAAAAATAGTCTTTACTCGATGCCAATAATGTAGACATAACTTATGTATATATGTATATGTATGCAAATGTATTTTAAAAATAACATCTTTATCATATTATACATCTACATGTACAATATTTTCAAAGGACAAATTGTCATTAACTTTTTCCATAAAAATGCCTACAGGTCTTCAAGGCAGCATATAATTAGGCTCTAAGATACATTGTAATGTACTTAGGCAAACCTCTCTTAAAGGATATTTAGGTTTTTTATTTTTTCCCTATTACAGTTTACATTTTTGTACTCAATTGTTTGTGTACTGATGTGATTATTTCCTTGGATATGCTACTAGAAGTAGGATTCTTTGGTTGAAAAGGAATGCTGCTTTCTTGGGAAAGAAATTGGGATTAATCAAATGAGAGATTTGGAATGAAGGACAAAAAGGAAGGAAATCAGGTTGCCACATGAAGAATGAATTCATAAGACCATGACTAGATTAATGATTTATGGGCACTATCTAGAGGTTTGTGTTCTCGGTTTCAGCAAATATACTGTTTCAGCAAATGGCTTCTGTGTCCAGCATTGTGCTACCAGTTTTGTAATCAATTAAGACATTTTCAAACAGTCTCCTCTATATGAAAAAGAGGTCTTTTCACATTATCTTTGACTGGGTTTTTTAAAAAATTATTTTCTTAAAATATAGCTAACATATAATGTTATATTAGTTTCAGGGGTACACCATAGTTATTCAACATTTATATACCTAAAAAAGTGATCACTGTAAGTCCAGCAACCACTTAACACCGTACCACGTTATCACAATATTACTGACTACATTCACTATGCTGCACATTGTATCCTGTGATTTATTTGTTCTATACCTGGAAATTTGAACCTCTTATTCCCCTTCACCTTTCCCCAACCTTTTAATTTTTCAATTACAGTTGACATTTAATATTATTTCATATTTATTTCAGGTGTACAGCATAGTGATTAGACATTTATATAATCTAAGAAATGATCACCCTGACTAGTCTAGTACTGACCTGGCTCTGTACATAGTTATTGCCATATTATTGACTAGATTCCCCATGCTTTACATCCCCATGGCTATTTTGTAACTACCAATTTGTATTTCTTAATCTCCTCCCCCTTTTCACCCTGCTTGCCAACCCCCTCCCAT
Organism: Rhinolophus ferrumequinum; assembly: GCF_004115265.2. Taxonomy (NCBI): domain Eukaryota; kingdom Metazoa; phylum Chordata; class Mammalia; order Chiroptera; family Rhinolophidae; genus Rhinolophus; species Rhinolophus ferrumequinum. The sequence goes on from NC_046300.1 coordinate 61,877,461, forward strand.
CTATCACCACAACAAATCTAGTACCCATCTGACACCATACATAGTTATTACAATATCATTGACTATATTCCTTATGCTGTACCCTACATCCCCATGACTACTGTGTAACAACTAATTTGTACTTTTTAATCTCTTCCCATTTTTCACCCATTCCCAACTCCCCTTCCATTTGGCAACCATCAAAATGTTCTCTGTATCTATGAGTTTGTTTCTGTTTTATTTATTTTTGTTCTTTAGATTCCACATATAAGCTAAATCACATTGCACCTGTCTTTCGCTGTCTGACATACTTCACTTAGCACAATACCCTTCAGGTCCGTCCATTTCACCTATTCCATTGCAGATGGCAAGAACCCATTCCCTTCCATGGCTGAGCAATATTCCATTGTATATATGTACCACCTCCTCTTTCTCCATTCTTGCCTCGACAGACACCTAGGCTGCTTCCACATCTTAGCCATTATAAACAGTGTTGCAATGAACATATGCAGGCACACATCCCCTCGAAGTAGCATTTTAGGTTTCTTTGGATAATTATTCAGAACTGGGATCAGTGGTCCTTCTTTGTCACTCCTTATAGCCTTGGTTTTAAAGTGTATTTTGTCTGGCACAGATATTGCTACCCTAGCTTTTAATTTGTTTGTTTTCATTTTCATGAAATATCTTTTCCCCATCTTTTTACTTTCACTCTGTGTGTTTCTTTTGATCTGAAGTGAGTCTCTTGTAGGCAGCATAAGAATATGTAAGCGTCTTATTTTCTCATTCATTCAGCCACCCTATCTTTTGATTTAACCATTTAATCCACTTACATTTAAAGTATTATTGATAGATACATAGTTATTGCTATTTTATTATTCGTACCTTTTTTGGGGGGGGCTTAAAGAAATCCTTATAATACAAGTTAGGTGATGAGGAATTCCTTTGGCTTCTTCTTGTCTGGAAAACTCTTTGTCTGTTCTTTGATTCTAAATGATAGCTTTGCTGGGTAGAGTAATCTTGGTTGTAGGTCCTTGATTTTCATCATGTTGAATATTTTGTGCCAATCCCTTCTGGTCTGCAGTTTCTGTTGAGAAATCAGCTGACAGTCTTATAGGAGCTCCTGTGTATATAACTAACTGCTTTTCTGTTGCTGTTTTTAAGAGTCTCTCTTTGTCTTTATTTAACCTTTGGCATTTTAATTACAATGTGTCTTGGTGTAAGCCTCTTTCGGTTCATTTTGTTTGGACCTCTCTGTGCCCCCTGGGAATGTATACGTATTTCCTTCACCAGGTTAGGGAAGTTTTCAGTCATTCTTTCTTCAAATAGGATTTCAATTCCTTGCTTTCTCTCTTCTTGTGGTATCCCTATGATGAGAATGTTGGTACACTTGATGTTGTCCCAGAGACCCCTTAAACTCTCCTCATTTTTTTGGATTCTTTTTTTTTTTCTTTGCTCTTCTCTTTGGGTGTTTTCTGACACCTTATCTTCTAAATGTTTGATTCAATCCTTGCTTTACCTGATCTACTGTTGATTCACTCTAAAGTATTCTTTATTTCAGTTATTGTAGTCTTTATTTCTGACTGGTTCTTGTTATGTTTTCTTTCTTCATTTTTTCTGTCTGCTTTCTATCTCTTTGATGAAGTTCTCCCGGAGATGACTGAGCAACTTTATAACCATTTTTTGAACTCTGTCTGATAGATTGCTTGTCTCCATTTTGTTTAGTTCTTTTTCTGGAGCTTTGTTCTGTTCTTCAATTTGGAAAATGTTTCTTTGCCTCTCCATTTTTTGTCTCCCTCCCTGTGTTTATTTCTATGCCAGGCTGCTATTACTCCTGGTCTTAGTAGAGTGGCGTTTTGTATTAGGTGTCCTGTGGGACCCAGTGGTGCAGTCTTCCTGGTCACCAGAGCTGGGTGTTCCAGGTGTATCCCTTGTGTGGATTGTGTGTGTCCTCCTTTTGTAGTTGAGACTTGAGTGCTGATTGCATTTCAGTGGGAGGGATTGACTGTCAGGCTAATTGGTTGTGAGGACTGGCTGTGACTACAGTAGAGGAGCTCTTGTTCAGATGTGACCCTATAGAGCAGGGTTCACTTTAGCAGAGCTCTGGTACCTTCACAGTCTGCACTTTGGGTGTGTTGTCCTTGGAGGCAGCCAGATGATACTGCAGTCCAGTCCAAAGCTAGCTACTGGACGTGCCAGCCCTGGGGACTTGTAGGAGGGAACCCATTGCAGACTAATTTCAGCCACAGTCTGTGCCCTGCCAGGGGCCACCTGACATGAGCGACAAAGCAATCCAGAGATGGCACCAACCACACTGTTCTTGGAGATGCCTTGAGAGGCTAAGCCACGAACCAAGCTGTTGTTAATGCCAGGCTCAGCCAGAGGTATGGGCCACACTAAAGCCATATGCTGCTTGTAGGGATTTTGTGAACCTTTGAGAGATTTTTGGAAGGTTTGCAGCATGAAGAAAGGCAAGCCATTTATATGGAAAAGCCAATGGAAATGGCTTGTGTGTGCCCCAAAGTTGAGTAGGCATGGTCTCAGGGAATCACTAGAGTGGGACAGATGAAAGGTGATAGCCAGTTTGATGGCAACTCAAATATGGCAGCCACCTGCATCAAAGGGAGGGGCGGGGCTCAACAAAGAATTAATGACTCTGACAGTTTCTCCATCGGGAAGAAAGCTGCCACTCCAGCCCTCATCCTGAAGCTAGACATTCCAGTTCTTCCCTCTATGTCCCTGATGCCTTTCAAGCTGCTTCCCCAGTGCTGGAGCTCAGAGTCAGAGAGTCAGTGGGTAAGTCCATCCATGGGCCCTTTATGAACAGTGCTTAAGAGTGCAGCCACCCTGCATCTCACTCAGCCACAATATGTGCTGCTTTTCACAACCAGAAGTTATGGAGACTTTTCTCCCTGACAAAGAAATCCTGGACTGGAGATGACCTGGGACCCCTCACTCCTCAGGGGAGACATCCACAGTCAAGATGTCCCTCACAATTTTTAATGGTCACAGGCTGGTGTGAGACCAGCCTCTTCTGCATCTCTGCCCTTTTTGCCAGTCTCAATGTGGTTTCTTCTATATGTCTGCAGTTGTAAGGCTTCAGTTCAGCTGGATTTCAGGCAATTTTCAATGATGGTTGTTCTGTGGTTTAGTTGTAATTGATGTGGTCCTGAGAGGAGATAAGCATAGTGTTTACCTACTCTGCCATCTTGACCTGAAAATGCTCTCTTGACTGTTGTTTATTTTTTTTCCCCCACAAAATAAAAAGAATAATTTCAGAGAGTGGTAAATGTTATGAACAAAATTAAATGGAGTAATTCATGAGAGAGTTTCTGAAGGAGAAGAACTTTAGCTGGAATGAATGAGGGCCTCTTGAAAGAGGTAACATTCAAGGAGAAATTGAATGAGCAAAAGGAGCCAGTCATAAAATATCCAAAGAAACTGTTTTTTTTTTTTTTTCTTCAGGTAATAGACTATAAATATAAAGGAACATAGGCAGGAAAAAATTTAGAATATTCATAGAATGAAAATTATTGTAGTATGTTCTAGAGAGAAAGCAGGAGCCAGACCAGGGAATGCTTTGAAGGCCAAAGTAAGAAGTTTGGCAATTAGAAAAACAAGGCTCTCAATGTTAAGTGGGAAGCTATTGGAAACTTTTAAATTGAGAGCATCATAATCTGATTTATGTGATTGTGTGGATGCTTTTAAATGTTTGCTTGATGAATGGACTAAGGCAGGCAAAGGTAGGAGTGAGGAAACAGATAACAATGATATTGAGGTCATACAGGTAGAAGGTGAGGGAGGCATTGCTGTTTCAGAGCAGTCATGAAATGAGGATCTATTTTGGACGTAAAAACACAGGACTTACTGATGAATTGAATGTGGAGTGCAATAGAAAGAAATACATTGTGGCCATCTCCCAATCTAGAAAAGGAGGTTCTCTGACAGCGAAGTACATCTAACAGCTCATAGTACTGGGAAGATGGAAAAAGTTGGAGTCCAGAGCCTACTTGACCGAAATGGAATCCTTTACAAACCTTTTAAGCTTTGGTTTGGAATCCTGAAGGGTGGCAGCATGGATGTTAAGATGAACCCAAAGTAAACCAGACATCACATGTACTGTATTACATCATGAATTGTTTGAGTCACTCCAAAATCTCAATCTCTAACACTAGAAATAATGTGATCGTGAATTGCTAGGGCCCAGATGCCAGGTTGGAGAAAGTTATTATCTTTCAGAATATAGAATATTACTATATTCTAGGGCTCAAATTATTTCTACAAAGAACACTTGAAATAAAATTCCAGAACACAAAGATAGTCAGGCACATGAGAAGACAATATCTTGAGCAATGCTCAGGATGCAATGTCCATGGTTTCCTGAACCACATTTTAGGTAAGAAAGTTCTATTTGCAGACTTCTCCGTGTAAGCCACAAGAACAATGAAATAATATTTTCAGTGTAAAAAGAAGAAGGACAAGGAGAAGGAGAAAGAGAAGAAGAAGAAACCCAAACCACACCAATCATGAATTCTATGGCCAATAAAAACAATGTTAAAAAAGGAAGGTAAAATGAAGATATTAATAGAGTGAGTGATTTTGTCAGTAATACCCAAACTAAAAACTAAAGGAAGTTCTACAGATAGAAGAAAAATGTTCCCAGATAGAAAGTTGAAGAATTAAGAAGGAATAAAGAGTGAGTGAAATGGTAAATAGATTGTTATTATAAATCGTATGTATAGAATTAAAATAGATAATAATTATAGCATATAGGTCAGGTGAGGGGTCAGTTGGGCTAAAGTATTATACAATTTTTTAATTCCTGAGGAGGAGGTTAAAAATTAAAATACCAATTAATATTAGGTTAAAATAGGTTAAAAGTATGTTTTAATCTCTTAATTAGCCATTAAAAGATTTGCAAAAAATATAATTTTTAAAAAGAATAATAAAGGAGAAGAGAGAGGGGGAAAATATAGGACAGGAAAAATTTAAAGCACATAACAAATAGTAGATTATTTAATCACAAATATATCAATAATTGCATTAAGTACCCCAATTAAAAGCTAGTTATGTTTCAGATGGTTACTTTACTAACACAATAAGAAAAAATACCCCATAAAACATTAACCAAATAAAGTTGGTGGAGCCATATTAATATCACATTAATGTAAAACCAACTATAAGACAGCATTACCAAAGACAAAAAAGGGAATGGTATCATAATAAAACACTCAATTCACCAGGAAAATATAACAATTCTAAATTTGTGTGTACTTAGGAACACGGCTCAAAATAAAATAAAGAAAAATAGTTACAATTACAAGCTGAAATAATCAAACTTACAATCATAGTGATTAAAAACTTGTCCCCAATACATTTTATTCTTTAACAACCCTCGTATTTTATTTGTTTCTCACGCCATTGTTCTGGTGGATACATGGCATAATTCATCCTGTGCATTGCCCATATTCTGTATTTGACTAATTGTTTCCTCATAATGTTGTTTACCTTGTTTTTTAATCCTTTCCCAGTAAATAGGTAGTTAGTTTTGGAGGTTGATTTGATTCAGGTTCAACTTATTTTAGACTAAATATTTTCATGGATCGTGTTATATACTTTTTTCTTTCTTTTTTTTTAATTTAAATTTATTGGGGTGACAATTGTTATACTTTTTATTGCAACTCTTTGTGAGATATGTGATTGATCAGTGGGTTCTAGTGAACAGTGGAAAATTTTAACCCCACTTTCTCAGTAACTAACATAACAAGAAGACTGAAAATCAGTGAGAGTATAGAAGATTAGAAAAACTCAGTGGATATATATATGATACTATATCCAATAACTGCAGGAAGCACATTTTTTCAAGCACATATAGCATAGTTATAAAATTTTACATTATCTTAGAGTAAGTCTTAACAAATTTCAAAAAATAAGTTCAAAAAATAAACTTATTCAAAAAATAAACTTACTAGTCTGTGTCTTCTGACTAGAGTTTAATTAACCTAACAAAAAGATAACTAAAATTTTCCAAATGTTAAAAATTAAACAATGCACTACTAAATGGTTCATTGGTCAAAGAAGTAAATCAAAATGGAAATTAGAAAATGTTTTCACTTGAATGATAGTGAGACTAGTATCAGAAGTTGCAGGGTGCAGTTATAGCCATGCTTATAGGAAAAATGTAGGCTTGAATACATATATTAGAAGAGAACACTGCTGAAAGTCTTTCTCAAAAGTTAAAAATAATAAAACAGAATAAATTCAAAGAAAATAGAAGGAAGGAAATAATAAAGGTAAGAAAAGACAATAGTAAATTTGAAAGAGCAATAATGAACTTTAGTATAATTGAAAGTGAGTTCTTTATAAAAATTAACAAAATTGATAAACCTCAAGTGAGGTTAATTTTAAAAGAGGAGGAAGTAATTTACCTCAGGAATAAAATTAGAGACCATGTTATAGATCCTACAGATATAGAAAAATCTAACAGACGTTTTATGAACTTTATGCCAGTGAACCTGACAATGTGAGAAAAACGGAAAAATTCCTATAGAAACACCTTTTTTAAAAAGCTGATACAAAATATTCATCCTAAATATGAATGGCCCTACATCAATTAAAGAAATTCAATCTGCAATGAAAATAAATCTTCCCACAGGAAACTTGATGCCTGTATTGTTTTGTCAAATAATTCAACCAAACTTTCAGGGAATAAGTAGCAACAATCTTAAACAAAATTCTTCCACAAAATATAGAAGTTTGCACCTTAATACACTTCAATTAAAAAAAAAAGTTTGCAACAATTCCCAGCTCATTTTAGGACACCTGCATAACCCACTGAAAACCAAAAAAGCTATTACAGAAAAGGAACATTATAGGGGTCTCGTTCATAAGTATAAGTGTAGAAATCCTAAATAAATATTAGCAAACTGATTCCAACCGTATATCATTCCATGTAGGGTTTATTCAGAAATTCAAAGTTGCTTAAGGTGAATTGATTTTTAAGTGCAATGTATCACATTAACAGCATAAAAGAGGACAGTAATTTAATTGATGTAGAAAAAGTGACAACAGTTAAATGTAATTTCATAGTTTAAGTTTTTTTAGGAAGAAGAAAAGAGAATTTATTTAATACATTATATTGACCTAAAACACAATTAGATATTATACTTAATAGTTAAATGCTGAAAACTTTCCCTTTGAATTTGTCCTAAGTTACTAAGTTTTGGAATAGTTTGTCACATGGCAACAATTAACTGATACAAATAGGCAATAGATTTAAACAGGTACTGCATAAAAGAGCATATATGAAAGGCCAGTAAGCTTTTAAGATGATTCTCAATCTCATTAATCATTAGGGAAATACAAAATTGCATTAAGACTCCTACCAGAATGGCTAAAATTAAAAGTTAACAATGTCAAATGATAAAGACATGGAGCAACTTTGATTTTCATATGCCATTGGGAATGTAAATTGACACAAAGCACTGTGACAAACAGATTGGCATCAGCTAACACAACTAAAAATACAAATACATTATAGATCAACAGTTTAATTTTTAGATATTTATTGAAAAGAAGCACATGCATTTGTAAACTAAGAGGCATATAGGAATGTTCATATCACAGTTATTTATAATAGTCTTGAACTGAAAACAACTGAATTATCCATCAATTTATAAATTGATAGCAATATATTCATACAATTATAAAAATGGAAAAAAGTTATAGTTAAATGGAGCAACATGATGAATCACACATGTTGAATATTGGACAAAGAAGTCAGAAATAAATAACATATGCTTTTATTATATTATTATTCCAGTTATGTAAAGCTCAAAAACAGGCAAAACTAAACTATAGTGTAATTTATAGTTCACAGGAGATAAAATTATAAGGAAAGCAAGGGAGTGATAATTATAAAAGTCAGAATAGTGGTTGCATTTATCAGGGAGGGAGGAGTTTACAATTAGGACGGGCAGCCAGGAGCCTTCTGGAATGTTGGCAATGTTTAATTGCTTGACATGAGTGAAGGTTATGTGACAGTTTGCTATATAATAATTTATTAAATAGTACAGTAATGTTTTATGCCCTTGCTGTGGGAATATTTCACAATGAAAATGTTGCAGAGGGGCATCATGGAAGTTCAGTAGCCTTTGTCAATCTGTTGCTGAAAACCCAACCAGTCTATTACTGCTCCCCCTCCTATTACCAATACTACTTTGTCTATAAAGCAAAAAGCTGGTACACCAGATGGCTTTAAGTCATCCTTAGCATTGCACAATAGTTAAGTGTTAAAGTATAACGCTAGCACACCAATGTTGACACATAGTCCAAATAATAAGACCCGAAGTTAGTGAGAAATGACATCTGATGGACCAGGTTGAGGTTTTGATGTGATTTGAGTAGCAACCCACATTAGCTAAGGAGCTCCTTTGAGTGCTTTGTGCCTTGGTCCCTAGGTGGCTTCAGTCATTCCGAAGGTATGTACCTGTCTCTCAGTTTTACAGACATGTCAGCAGAAAACACAGCAGGATGCAAATCAAGAGGTACCTATACCTTATCAGTTTATTCCCATGTGCTGCTCCCCTATCTCATTTTTTTGTGACAAGAACACAGTTTATCTAATTCAAAGCCTGCTCAGTGTATCTAGGGATGATTTAGAATTGCTTATGTACCTCATGTCCTATCGTCACCATAAAACAGTCCTGGTAAAACAGAATTTGAGAATGAACTATCCTCTGGTATTGATATGTAAAAGTAACCTCTGATGAAAATATCAGTCTGAGAAATTATTAAAGATTAACATGGAATTTGCATCATATGCATAATGCAAATGTATTTAGCTTTCTTATATAAGAAAAATGTAAGCACCCCAGTCAACCATGTTACTTATAATGCACATGTGCTGGCCTTTGTGTATTGATGAAGCTAATTCATGAGTAGATCATTGATTCAACTTTGCTATTTTTTTGTTTCTCTGTCAATAAAATCAACATTAATAATCTTATCATTCTCAAACATACTTACAGAAACAAAGGTTGTTTGACCAGAATTATTACCTGGAGAACTTTTTGTAAAAAAAATAAAGCTCTCCAACTTCTATGCTAGACCCATTTAATCAAAAAATGTCCCAGGTGAAGCCCTGTAATCTGATTTTTTACAAATCCTTCTGAAAATTTTTTGAATTGCCAGATCTGAACATCATTAGTTTGAAGATGTTGGAACAGTCTCTCTATAAAAGAACATAACTCCATGTCACTTAATATCATCTTTAATCAATTAATTAATTTCCACTCTCCCCTTGCCTCTTTGCTGGAATGTAAGGTTCATGCAAACTGGTTCTCCGGGCCTAGTTCACCACTGTCTTCCAATATATAAAACAGAAACTTGCAACTATAGTCCTACCACCCAAATCCAGTCCATCTGCCCATTTTTATAAACTTGTATTGGAACACAGCATCACCACATGGATTTACATGTTATTCATAGCTGCTTTCATGCTACAGTGGTGATGTTGAGTGGTTGGAGACAGAGACCGTCTGGCCTGCAAGACCTGAAGTATTTACTGTCTGCCCCTTTACAGAAACGGTGTGCTGATCCCTGATCTAGAACAATGGCTATAGTATAGTGGGTTCTCCATAGTTGTTGAATATTGAATGAGTGAAATTATCATTTATTAGTGTCTCTCATCAACTTTCTTTTTCCCAAATAAGTTTCTTTTGCATGTTACCCTTAATTAATTGTTTTATTGTATTGTGGTCTTCCTTTGGGAACTTACTCCTCTCATTACATTATTAAGTGCCCTTTATTTTTCCCTGGAGCCAATCTGGGGTTTTGGTTTTGCTAAAGTACAATGAGATATGGCAATATTGAATCAATTTAAGCACAATTTCTCAGGAGCACATTAATTACATATTATGAGATTTGTCCCAGCTCTTTCATTCTCAGAAGTGTGGTGATAGTATATCAGATTAAAAGTTAAATGGAAAGTGAAGATGATAAGGATGGAATGTGGTGTACTAGAATGGTGAGTATGATTTATAATAATCCTCGGTTGGATTTGATGATAGGTTATCAGCATCCAGGGGTGAAGTACACTATCTTTTGATAGGTAGTTAACAGACAATATGGTGGACTGTATTCTAGGTTTGTAGGTGTCTATAAACTTGGGCAGTCGGCCACTTCTCCAATAGAGTGTTCCTCAGCTTCTTCAGTAACTAGAAAAATCTGTGTTAGTTGATGTTTATAGTTCCTTCTTACTCTATTACTTTGTAAATAGGAAACTTGATAACAAGTAGCAAGAAAATACAGTAGAATCACAGTTTAATGTAAGGGTTAGGTTGAAAGGTTTTCAGTATTTCATAATGAATAATTTTATATAGTCAAAATCACCTTTGATTTTTTTCTTAAGTTGACCCATGTACTTGTTTAGTGGTGGTAAAATACACATCACAGAACATGTACCGCCTTAATCGTCTTTAAGTGTACGACGCAGCGTTCGGAAGTGTTTTCACATTGTTACACAACATATCTCCAGAACTTATTCATCTTCCAAAACTGAAACTCCACACCATCAACAACAGTTTCCCCCACTCCAACTTTTTGGAACCACTATTCTACTTTCTGTTTCTATAAATCTGACCACTCTAAGTTGTTTCATATCGCAGTATTTGTCAGAATCTCCTTCCTTTTTAAGCTGAGTAATATTCTATTGTGTGTATATACCATGCTTTGTTTATCCACTTATTCATCAAGGGATACTTGGGTTGCTTTCACCTTTTGACTACTGTGAATACTGCTGCTATGAACATGGGTGTACACTTATCTCTTTGAGAACCTACTTTTAATTCTTTGGAGTATATATTCAGAAGTGGAATTGATCGATCACATGACATTCCGTTTTTAATTTTTCAAATAATCACCATACCATTATCTATAACAGCTACACCATTTTGCTTTCCCACCAACAGTACATTAAGGTTCCAATTTCTCTCGCAATATTTGTTATTTTCTGTCTTTTCAAAAATAATATTAGCCATCCTAATAACGAGAGGTGGTATCTCATTGTGATTTGCATTTTTCTAATTATTGGTGATGTTCAGGATATTTTCATGTGCTTGTTAGCTATTGGTACCCACCTTCTTTGGTGACTGTCTCTTCAAGTCTTTTGCCAGTTTTTTAATTGAGTTTTTGTTGTTGTTGCTGTTGCTGTCATTGAATTGAGGACATTTTTATAAAGGGATATTAATCCCTTATGAGATATAAAATTTGTAAATATTTTCTCCATTCCATCAGTTGTCTTTTTACTCTGTTGACTGTGTCCTTCGATGAACAATTTATAATTTCTATACAGTTGAATTTATCTATAAGATTTTTGCTTTTGTTTCCCGTGCTTTAAGTGTCACATACAAGAAATCATTGCCAAATCTAATGTTAAGATGCCTTTCCTATGTTTTCTTCTATGTTTTATATTTTTAGCTCATTTGTTTAGCTCTGATCCCTTTAGAGTTAATTTTTATATATGACATAAGGTTAGGGTCAAACTTCATTCTTTTGCATGTGGTTATACAGTTTTTCCAACACTATTTTGAAAAGACTGTCCTTTTTGTTTTGAATAATCTTGACTCCCTTGTCAAAAAACATTTGACTACATATGCAAGAGTTTATTTCTGAGTTCTCTATTCTATTCCATTGGTCTATATGTCTGGCCTTATGCTAGTATCACAGTGATTATTGTACCTTTGTAATAAGTTTTAAAATCAGGAAGTGTAAGACCTCCAACTTTGTTCTTCTTTTTAAATATCATTTTGGCTATTTGGGGTCACCCATTCGGTTTAATATGCATAGTTTCTTGCAATCCTATAAAATAAATTTAGGTATACTACAGTTAGAGGATTATTTACCTAAGTTAAAAGAAGGGAAAAAAGGAGGTCTGTATGCAAATGTCTAGTAGGTATTTCAATCCATTTTCCTTTAAGAGAACTATGAAATCCTGAACACTGCTGGGTGTGGAGGATAGGGGGAAGAATACTCAAGTGGCCTTTTTTGTCTGCGAGATTTTGCCAGTCAGTTTTCATAGTAACACTGCATAGCCTTAACATTTATTTCTCGGCCCCCTAGTGAGGACTACAAAGATGATACAGCCTCATGTTATGTGAGGTGAGGTTCATAATCTTGGGGTAAATGACCACTTGAAGAAACCACTGTCCATCTTCATGTTTCTATGCATCAGATATTTATTGTGGGCCTACTCTTTTATGAAAATTTGTGGAGGAAGCTTGTTTTTCATGAGTCTTTGGAGATCATTATTCTAGAACCTATGGTGAGATATTCTCAGGGGACTGAGTTATCCTAAGAGAATAAAAAGGAATGTATGAAGTACTAAAAGGGTTAATACACTTTTCCCAAGTACTTGTCACCTTCAGGAATGTGAGAATCTGACTCCATTTTTTTTAAAGGACAAATGCCTGAAAATTTAATTTAAGAACTTTATGTATAGATGGGATTGAGAGCTAAATTGCAAATTCAAATCCTTCATGGAATCAACAGTCTCTTTTTCCTTCCAGTAGCTTTTTGTTTTGTCTCAGCTAATCTCTATTACTGAATCAGCAGTATTGGGATGACAATCCAAGATACAAATTTCTCCAAGTATTAATAAAAACGAGAATATATTGAAGTTTCCTTGCTAATGTTTTGATGTAGGCTGAAAAATACTTTTCATAATGCATTCCATCCTAATTATTCATAGGACATAATTTGATTTAGAATTTTCAAATGTTGTAGATGAATGAATATATATATCTTCATATATATATATATATATATATATATTCAATTATATATATATATAATCACTAGAACTAGTGTGTCATATGAGTGAACTTAGGCCATTCTGATTCAATCATTATTAAATGAAAGAGAGCAAATAAGAATACTTCCTTCTGTTTTTGAAAAGCCTGGTGGAACTCATTATTTGAGTTTGTCAGTAGATCTTTCACATATGCAAGCTTATTTTTGGTGTTCCAAGAAATCTGAAGTTCACTAACAAGGTCTTTGAAGAACACTCTTGGACTGAATGTACGGGCTATAATTGAATAAGAACAGTATGTGTTTAGAGTGAGAACGAACCAGCTGGGATACTAAGTTCTCCATGGTGTCCCTTATTCAATAATCATGTGTTTTTCAATTCTTCCTGAATTAGGCAGTGTGCATGGTTGAATATAAAACTACTAACATAAATGCGTATAACTTACTACTTTGTTTAATATCTTACCTTTGTCATCTAGATAAATTAAAATACAACATACACTATGATTCCTAACAACAGATAACAATGAATTCAAAAGAGCATATCCTTCCCTACAGAAGTTGAAGTATGATTTTTTGATATGAGCCTGAATTTTGCAGGGAGCCATCATTGGGAAGTGCAGAGGGTGGATTAGTTGCAGGGTGTTTATAACTATATTGAGTCCATTGTTTTATTAATAATATGAACTAATGTTTATAGAGTACTCAGTATGTGCGAAGCCCTCTGCTAAGCCTTTAGGTATATCGTCCCTTTATGTTCACACCTATCTCATGAGGTAGATATTTTTTTCCTCTATTTTACAACGAAGGAAACTGAGGTCTGCTAATAAGTCATGGATCTGGGATTCAAACTTCATTTCATCTAACTCCAGGGTCAAACTTTTATGATATTCCTACTCTGTCTGGGCCTCTGATATAACCCTTCTTTATATTATTTAGCTCCTAGGCTTTCTATGTAATGTAACTTCACTAAAGATTTTGAGGATTTCCCATTCAAGTACAGCCTTTCTTCCATTTCCTCCATTGCAATGGCACCTCTACTGAGAAGAGTGATCTTTGTAATGTATAGACTTCATAATATTTATAAACACACTGGCCCAGAGGGGATTCTGTCTTCTATGCAATGTCTGATAAAAGATTAAATAATCACATATGTCCCAGGAGAAGTGCAGATTGGAAAAAAGTCATAAATGAAATGGAGATAATAGAATGAAAAGACTCTATGGAGCTAAACATAATGTGCAGCTTAAGCAATCCACATGACAGGAACACTTACTCCTATATGAGGAAAGAACATAAGTTAAATGTGAATTTAGGACCAGGTTCTAATGAAAACCAATGTCAAGATAAACCTAGTGGTTTGCCACTGGCATAGTTTATATGTTTATCGTAAAATGCAAAGCCTCGAAAAAAGCAAGTTGTTTAAAATTCCATAAGCAGAACTTGAAATAAATGAGAAATTTATTTATTTTTACATTAAGACTTTAGTTGCTCTTATCCACCATAACTTAACTTCATGGTGTGCACGTGTGTGTGTGTGTGTGTGTGTGTGTGTGTGTATTTTCATGACTCACTGAAATTTTGTTGGGTAGTGGGGACTGACCCACTGGAAATAGCAGTAAAGAAAATAAGGTTTAGAAACCCTCTTTCAAAAATATTTCTGTAGATTCCTTCCTTCTTCCCGTCCTCCCTTCCCTCCCCAGCCACACAGCTTTCTCATACGAGTTTCCCCTTGCCATAGGAAAATGGGTTGTTTCTCTCCCTTGACAACCCTCCATCAAGCTCATTCTCAGGTTCACCTCTTTAGATGCTTAAATGTGTTTTGAGTGCTGGAAAGTTAAGAAGGTGACAGGTTACTTACTGGGGAGCAGGATTGTCAAGAAGTATAGACAGAGGGGTCTGCTGTCTTGCAGATGTAATTTAGAGGGTTGCCAAAAGCTGCACTTTGTTTAAATATTTCCCAGAATGCCTGTGGGGGGTGTTGTCTAATAGGAAAAAATGAAGGACATTGAAGAGAAAAATGAGGAGAATAGAAAATCATTTCCTCTTGCACAACTTGCCCAGGCCTAGAGGAGTCTTGCCTGAGGTAATACAGACTTTCCCTATCGTCCGCCTGAGGTAGCATGTTGGATAGTCATGTTTTCAGTGACCCCCAGGTCTGCTAAGACTTCTTTGCTTGTCTGAAATGGCAGATGGTCTGTTCTTAATGACAGGTTTAATTAAATGGTTGAATCTATTTCATTCAGAACGAGTTCATCTCTTCCCAATTAACACAGTGGTTTACTATGTTTATTGTTTACTAACCAACTGGTTTAGTGGTACATCCACTGGAAATATATCTAAATCCGTATAGTTGTTCACCTGAAATTTGGTTGTAGGTTTAATAATAAAGAATGATTACTTGTATGGAGTATTTGTATGTGTTACCTTTGCCCTCTGAGTCAGCCAGGCTATAAGAATGGTTACACTGCTTTGAAACCCTGATAAAGAACAACACTTAAAAAAAAAAATGTGTTTGATTCCCTAGACACTTTGGAAATCACGGTCCTTGAACTCCCTTGGGTTTTGTTACCATTTCCTTAAGTCAGAACACTGGCTAATTCAAGTCAAGTGAGGGTCTGGAGACCTTTTAAGGTTTAAATCCTTGCCATATTTGCTAATTTACTGATCTCTGTTAATCACCATGTATAGAAGATTGTTTTTCTTTTTGAAGTAAGTTAATGCTACCTGTGGCTTAATTGACTAAAATTTTAATTGTTCTGCTTGTAAGCCTCCCCACTCGGTGGTAATAGGGGTCATAATTAGTACAGGCTGAAAAATGAGAGAAGTGTCTCCTTTTTTCTTTCTGTTTCCATTGCTCTTAACAGTTAATGCAGCCTTTTATCACCCTATGCTTTCTGAAACGCTTCCTTGGTAAGATTTCTTGTGGATTTGCTAATATGAGAGATATCTTCACAGAATCTACTTAGAGACATCCCTGTGTGGCCCATAAGGACACGTAGTGGATTGTGATGTGTCAGACGGTATCAAAGTACGTGTATGTGTGCATGTGTGAGGGAAGACTGTATGTAGCATCATGAACTCTCAAATGGAATCATGACCCTCTAAATTAAAAACATGTGCTCTTTCCACAAAGGGTGGCAGTGGAGAAAATAATGATAATAGCCAATGTTTTCCATATTTAAGACACGCTGCTATAGAATTTACAAATATTATCTAACACATTCGGCACTATTATAATGCCCATATTGCAGATAAGGAAACCGGTGCTTTCAAGACCTTATGAGAGTCAGTATTTGAACCCAGGAAGCCTGAGCGTAGAGCCTGAGATCCCATTGCCTTTACTGAGTAAGAGTTCTGGAACTTGCTCTGTCACTACCCAGCTATGAAGTCTTCACTTGTTACTTCCATCTTTACCCTGGCAAGCATTCAGTTTTCCATTGCAATCCTGAAAGGGGGAAAATGGTGAATTTGATGGTTTTCTATCTTTTCAAAAAAAATATTTCCAAATATAAAAATGTTTTACCTGTCAGCAAATATTCATTAAGTTTGTGTTGTGCGCCCTGCCCTGAACTGGGATAACAGATAAGGATGAACTGTTTGATGCACACCTTGCAAAAAGGAGCTTCTAGACAAGATGCATAGTCAAGACTGCCTCATTGGGCAATAATTTGGGTACGAGGAGGTTATAAACCAAGGCACATAATGTTACACGGGGGCTCATTTGACCATACACCTCACTTGCTAATGATGATAACACAGTGGTCCTCACAGCCTGACACGAGAATGTGGAATGGTCTTAATGTGTAGTCGTGTTCCTGCTTCATTACACAAGAGCATTTTGCGTGAATCTTTAACACAATCCGTTCATAATTCCATCCTTTCTAAAGGGGGAAGATTTGAGTTTTAGACCATTTAATCTGTAGAATCTGATGAACTCAGTGTTTTCAGATATTAATTTAGAATAATGATATTACTACCTAGCTGGAAATATAAAATGTGTACAACAGAGTTTCCCTGCAAGAACAATTAGTACAAACTGAAAATTGATGAACGGGTTTTATTAACTGGCTTTTGACTATCAGACCACATGCAAAATCCACCAATCAGAACTCTGGAGGTCCTGAGTAGATCTGTGACTCACTTGGTTTCTAAAGAGAGGAGGAGGTTTTCAAAGATAAATTTTAAAAAGAGAATTAGTCTTATATAATGACTAATAATAAAATATTAAGGCCATTGACAATGTGTAAGAGAAAAATGGATGAAGTGCAGGACATTTGAATTAAGCTATCTAAAAGACACGAAGGGAAGTGTTAGAGACCTCAGCTAACTGTCACAATGGCTTTTGTTTTATGTCTTGTTAGCTTTAAAGCTGCTTTTAGTTGTAACATGGACCATATGAGCATAGGTAAAATGGCCTTGGGAGAGAAGAACTATCTGGATCAAGAAGAGAAAGAGATTATTTTTCAAAGAATTAGGCTAGTGACTTTGGGAGGACCATGACCTTTTCGTTGCTGCTGTTGCTACTGATAACGGTGATGGTGGAGGTGCTGATGGTGGTGCTGACGATGGCGACAGTAATGGCAGGAAGTGTTTATGGTCCAGGCGCTCTGCTTCTCCTGAAATCTTCATAACCAGTCATTGACGTAGGGTAGGTATTATTATTATTATTATTATTATTATTATTATTATTATTATCTGGTGTTAAGTGGAGGAAACAGGCTTGGGGAGGTCACACACTTAATAAACTCAGATTCAGGCAGGCTGACTCCAGAGGCCAGAAACTTAATTCCACAGAGTCGTTATACTAATCTAACATCTTGTGTTCCAATTTAAATTCATCAAGATCAGAGACCATCCAGATTTGATTGTAAGCAAGACCCTACATCCCACTGCCAAGGGACTTAGAGTGTAATGAATAGAAAACTGTGCTCAGATCCTGAAGTGAATGGCTAAGACACAGGACTTCAACCACAACTTTATTAGCCAAGCAACAATTTCATTAAGTAGACAAGCAACTCGCAGGGGAATGGTGAACAAGATGATATTATGTTTTAAAGGTCAAAAACTGGCTTCCTGTAGGTTTAACTAAGGTGAAAATAAGGTATCATTTGAAATCAGCGGTTGTATTCATAGTCAGAAAAAACCTCCTCCACACACAAGCGGAAATGTCATTCCTGATCATCTACCACGTTTTCATGATCTGTCCTCCCTGTTCTTGCCCCCACCTGATATAACGTGGATATACTCTATGGAGAGGAAATCTGTGGTACTTAGAGCAGTACCTTGGGGACAATTTAGACTTCAGGGGCTAAGTCTGTGCCTCACTAGGATTCCAGTTTTCTTCAGATTATTCAGGCTCAATGAGTTCACTTCAAACCGAATGCTCAGAGAAAAGAAAAAAGTAAGAAAGAGAGAGAGAGAAACAGAGAGAGAGAGAGAGAGAGAGAGAGAGAGAGAGAGAGAGAGAGAGAGAGAGAGAGACACGGAGGGATGGAGGGAGGAAGGAAGGAAAGAAAGAAGCTTATTTCTTACTCAAAGCTGATGTCTAGAAAAAGGTAGCCTCCCTGGATTAATAAGCAGTTTTGTCCTTTAAATATGGACTTTGACATCAGAATAAATTATACTAATCAAAAGGGAAATTATACTGAAAGGGATGAAACTTCCCATCTTTCTATATCCAACATCCCCTCAGGAGCTTTCCACCCCTCAAAAATCCCAAATTACACATACAATATCGTACAAAATAGTAAGCAGAGCTAAACATTTAATAGGGGCTCCCAGTGTGCCAGAGCTGAGCTAAGTATTTGATTGTAATGTCCCATTTCATCCTCAGGACAAACCTCAGGGTGGGGCCCTGTTCTCATCTGTCCAGTGCAGATGTTAGCGATGGCTCAGAGAAGATACCTGCTTTGCCTGTCATCACACAGCTGGGAGTGAGAACGCCAGGATTTAAAGCCCTGGACTTGCCCTGCTCTCTGCTGCTACGAGTGGTTAGAATTAGAGCAAAAGCCTCACTTGCCTGATTGTGGCTCTATCTAATCCTGGCATTTAAGAAGAGCCATCTGGAATCGTGGTTACAAATACACATGTTGGTTACGCATCAGTCGGATGAACTCACGCAAGTTCATTCAACCTCTTCAAACCCCAGTTTTGGATCTTAATTAAATGAGGATTATAATGGCTACTTCACAGATTTCCCATGTGGTTTAAGGAAAACCGCATTCCCAGGACGTCTCACCTAACCATCCCTTTTCATTTCATTCTGTACCTTATGTTTTTTGGTACCTAGGCAAGATGCTGACTCCCTACCTGGTAATTCTCCTCTAAAGCACTGATAATTATAAGTGTGTGATGTATTTTTCCCTGCTAGAAGATTTCTGAATTTTAAAAGGCCTTCTGGTATCTCAATAATAGTCTTTGGCATCTCTGTAATATAGTGTTTGTCAAATTGGGTTCCATAGGAATTGTAACCAGGTGGTCTGAGAGAAAAAAAATTCCTTCTTGAAATAAGTTTAATAAATACAGTATACTATTGGTGGCTTCCATACAAATTCATTCATTAAAGGCTCTGATAAGTCCTGCAATATAGAAACCTATACATGTATTTGACTATGGAATGCTATTTTTATATTTCTTTGAGCAAACATATCTCAGCTTGGGAAATATTGGCATTAGAGCCTTAAAGACTTTTACTTTATTTGTTATTAATTAACTAATTTATCATGACAACCTTGCCAGGTAGCTAGGGCAGACATTGCCCTGGGATGTGGAGCTGACTGTGCCTCACGTAGGTTCAAGAATTGGATTACAGCAAAGCAGCCATTCATTTAGGAAGTTGAAGCTGGAAGCAAAACTACCTAATATCTCTATCTTAAATTAGTTTTGAACATAAACGATTATCTTTTTAATTATTCATTTCCAGGAATTTAAAGAACTCAAGCAGTTTACTCCTGACATTTGGGGCAGTGGAGCCTTTGGGCAAAAGGCACAAGGGCTTCTTTCTCCAAGATATAGCCCTAGTCCTTTCCTTCATTTCCCTTCTGCTGCTGCCTGTCATCCAAATCATGCTGACCTCCAAGCAGCCCCCTGACTACTCTCTATGCTTCTCTTCTTGTTCCCTTGAACACTGTTTTCCAAAACACAATCCGTGGCAGAACATGGTGCTCTTTCTGACAACTATCTAAAAGCTTCCCTTTTCTGAAAAGAAAAACCCAAGTTTGTACCCCAGCCTACAAAGCTCTTTCCATCTGTCCACTTCAACCTTCCCTTATCTTAGTTACCCTGTCTAGTCACGTTTCTCTTCCTCAAGCACAGCAAGTGCTTTTCTGTCTCAGGGTCTTTGCGCCTCCTGTTCCCTCTGCCTAAAGGGCTCTCTTTATACCTGATATTTGCAGAGGTGGTTCCTTCCCATCCTGGATGTCTCAGCTCAGATATTACCTCCTCAGGAAACCTTCCTTGTCACTTCTCCAGGCTCATTGCACTGTCTTTTACCTTCATAGCAGTTATTTCCTTATTCATTCATTGGTTGGCTTGTTTGCTGTCCACCTCTCCCAAATAAAGTGCAAGCTCCATGGAGGCAGAGACCTTTACTGACTGTTGATCATTTTATCCTTAGTATAGTGCATGGCACAGAGTGGGCTTTTAATAAGTATTTTAGGAAATCAATCCAAGTGTAATGAATCAATTGGTGAATTATGCTCTCCCAAGGTGATTATTTGCATCGTATGCAACAGGTTACAGATGTGAACTTTGAAACCATCATTAAGAGGTGGTTATTTTTTTGACTCATCAGTATCTCTATTATAGTTTCTCTTGGGAGATCCCATATTCTCCCACACTCTGATGATGTGTCATATGTAATTTATAACCATCCTTGGACATACACGCAGATACCAAAGAGAGTCTGGTTCTAAGGTGGTGAACTGTTTAAGCTGACCAAATAGTTGGCTTCTGTTCTCCCTGAAGGAAGAGGATAGGTTAATTACCTTCAAGTCTTACTCATCCTGCAGGTTTATTTTTATTTTTAGACTTCCCACAGCCATGCTGCTGCCTTTCTTCAATCGGCTGCTGCACCTATTAGTGCTGCTCCGAGGTAGATTAAACAAACTGTTTAGCTGTTACTGTGAGCTATTAAATACACAAAGAAGGGTGGCTGGTTAACTCAGTTATTAGAGCATGGTGCTAGTAACACCAAGGTTGCCGGTTCGATCCCCACATGGGCCACTGTGAGCTGTGCCCTCCTTAAAACAAACAAACAAATAAATAAATAATGTGTTAAAAAAATACACAAAGAGTAAGGTCAGGTCTTTGCTACCGAGCAGGCTGAATTGGATGGTCTGTGGGTCCTGCTGCATGAGGCTGGGCTGCAGAGAACCTTCAACATTTAAGCTCATGCCTTAGAATCACTGTAGTATCATGGTTAGAGTTCTGTTTTTAGAGCTCAAGGGCCTGGATAGAAATCATGGCTCTGCCATTTATCAGATGTGGACTAGGGTACCTTATTTAGTTTCTGTGCCTCAGTTTCTCCACCCGTGAAATAGGAATAATCATAAAACCTCCCATCTATTGAGAGGTAACATATGTAAAACGTTTAACACAGTATATGACATCTACAAAGCACTTAAATATGACAGGAAATAATAAACACCGACATTCCCTTGGATCACATGTGTTTCTGTTTCCTACTCACAGAAGCTACTTTTTTCCTACTTTCAAAGAAAGTAAGATACCAAGGCAAACAAATTGTCCTTATCTAACAAAAGCTTAAGGGTATTAGGCACCATGTCATCCAGTGGGACTCAAAGGAGCAGAGGACAGGGTTCTGGCTCTCAAAGACCTTAGACACTAGCTGAGCAAACGTGCTAGTCATTCTAAGTAAAGAAGCAGTTAATTGGACAGAGTTAAGGTGCAAAGGAATGACCACAGAGGGAGACATTTCTGACATCATGGTGGTGGCACAGGCCTCAGAAAACGCGGGATTGTGTCTGGACTTCAAAGCAGGGGTAGTAGTTGCAATAACCAGCACAATGATAACAACCAGAAAGGAAACTCCTGATTGATTGATTGATTGATTGATTGATTTTTGACTAAAGGGAGAGCTAAAATGGTTGACTCTGTGGAATTGACTTCTGACTGAGTCATACAACGAAGGCAACCAATATTTACTGACTGAATACATCTCATAAAGCAGATACTATGCCAAACAGGTGACCTCATTGAAGGCGCCCAACAACCAGATGAGGTTGTATTCTTGATGTTCTCACTTACCAACAGGGAGACTGTGGCTATAGAGAAAATCATATGGCTATAGAGGAAAGTCTTCTAGAATTACACATGAAAAAGGGAAGAGTCAATGTGCAACCTAGGTACTTAGGTGGAGGGGAATTTAGAGATGTCAACAGCAAATAGACCGATGGTCTGAAGGGGAACAAGAACACAGTGAGTTCTGTAGAGGAAGGAGGGGGATAAATTGGGAGACCAACTGTCAGGTTGCATTCGAATTCTTAATGGGATCAGTTTCTGCAAGGACCTCTGGTGTGTGTGTGTGTGTGTGTGTGTGTGTGTGTGTGTATGTGTGTGTGTGTAAAAAGTTGTTTCTTTGTCAACTGTAATATTAAAGATTCATGTACTTCCTTTGTTAGCCACTATCATTCAGAGACACAAATTTAATTCTGGGTTGTTTTTTTGTCAGGAACTAAGTGTTAGTGGCCTATTGGAGTCTGTCCAGAATACATTGTCTTATAGTTAGAATATTTAAATTGGGTTTAGCTTTTTTTAAAAAAAGATATCCAGAAAAGTCAGACCTTCCTCAGCACTTCTGAAATATCTACCGACTTAAGTAACTATAGACTCAAGTAACGATAGATTCAGTGCTGTTGATCTGGCAAAGTTCTAAGTGTTGAGGGAGATATAAAGAAAGATATAAAAGGCAGGGTTTCGAACCTCCAGGAGATTATCATCTTTTGGGGAGGACACGGACATGAACCCTGACTCCTTTTTCTTTCTTATTCTAACAAAATATAAGTTTCAGTTGGGACCCGTTTTGACTTTGTATACCAGCACACTAAATAAAAGCAGCTTAAATAAGATATAAGGCAATTTTTCTAATGTGAAACTTGGATGTGAAGAATCAGTGTCTTCAGGTATGTGAAGTTTCTTAGTGTGTGGCCTCTGTTCTCTGAGTTGCTTCCTGATCAACTTGTTGCTCACCTTTCAGCCACTGGAAGGGTGTTGTGGACAGTAAGAACAAGACAGGCAAAAAGCAAAGAGGACACAGGCCAGCCAGATAAGACCTTTTCCAAAAATTTTGCTGAAGACCTTACTCCAAAACTTCTAATTCATCTCACTAGCCTCAAAGGCCACTGTTTATCCGGGCACATTGTCACTTGTTAGTAAAGAGGAGTGGAGAATGGATTTCAGGTAGGCATGGAGCAACATCTGCCATGATACATCTCTGGGGAACCTAGATCCGCCCTAAAAAGCCTATAATTTCTTCTCTGACACTGTCTCAATACTCAGTGACCGGGTTTGTGCTTTGCATGGCAGAGGTCTTGCACTGTAATTGTAGTATTTCCTGATTTTCAAGCAGCATCAAGGTAGAAATGCCAACTGTAGACTGTACAACACCCTGGTTCAAACCCCCAGCATAGCAATAATGCGGAAGAATAGACGTGAGCAAGTTGCTTAATCACTTTAAGCTCTGTTATCTTGTTTGTAAAACCACCGTCTCATAGAGTTACTGTGAGGATCCAATGTGTGTGAATGTAAAGGTTCTAGTCTGTGCTTGGAACATAATGGATACTTAGAAAAGTTAGTGGCGTTTGTTATATGCTCAAAGTTGGAAGCTGATTCTTTCGGGATAAGGCCATTTGGGCTTGCTGAATAGCAGTGTTGTTAAACAGGTCTTTTTGAATCACAGTGTTTCTTCATTCCTTTCATTCTGTCAGATTTTTCTTTCCATCTTATACTTAAACGACCATAGGTATCATTATAGTTATATGTTTCACACATGCTGGGGGGTGTATATGTGTGTGGGTATGTGTATGTGTCTCATGTACACATAAATATATTTCCTTTCATTAAAACCTGGCCAGTTATGCTGAAGTCTAATAAATTAACCTAAATTTGCTTACATATTTTTTAATAATTTTCAACCATCAGACAAAAAGATTGGACTTCAGAAAGATGAGCTTGTGTATTTTCCTCTGATTTTGACTGATGCCTCTTTTGACGAATGAAAGTGTAACTAAGGCAGTACATGTTGGACCTATGTTTTCTACACACTAGAAAATGTCAGGAGTCAGAATTCTACAAGTTTATCCTGCAATAAGAAAACCAATACATTGGAACCCTATTTAGGAGGGGAAAAGCTTTAAGCAAAGGATTGCCATTAGAAGTCTATTAAAGATGACACTGTGTATATGCTTTTTAAATGTGCTTTGATTTAAATCCAAATGGTCAAGACACAGCTCTTCTGTAAAGCAAGACATACCCCCAAAAGGACAGAGCCTTTTCTGGAGAACAGCAGAATCATGCTGTATTTAAATTAGTGGAGACAGAAATGATGATTTCTCTGGGTTGCTGCAGCATTTCTGCTGACAAGTTGCATGCCACTTTTCTGTAGTGACTATTCTTTACCTGGAACAGTTTCTCCATGGCAACCCCATTCACAGGGTTCATTCATTACTTCTCCCTTTTTAAAAAGAACGTATTGGGAAGGAAGTGGAATATATGTTTTGAGTTCCCAAAAGGAGAAAGGGAGGGAACAACAGACACTAGGGAAGGAGCAGAGGATTTTTTTTTTCTTTTTCTTAATTTACCTCCTTCTTGGATGGATATGGGTCAAAAAGAAATGATTAAAAATTGCCTGGTACGTTGGATTCTTTCTTCAATCAGTGAACATCATGATATGATTTGGATCAATTAAATTGTATCTCAGTTGATACTAAGTTTTGGCCCAGAGGTTTGCTGAAATTTCAAAGGATACTTCAGTTTCCTTTTCACCTGTTCATTAAGAACTGTCATCAGCCATGCACGCTGGAGGATTTAGCTGAGGGGAAAATCTCAGAATAGTGTTTGCAAGGATGTAAGTTTTCAAAAGAGAAGAGTGAAAGCACCAGAATGATTTTTGCATTATGCCAGGGGACTATCTAAACTCTTTTCTCAAGGTCTAGAAATAGGAGTACTTTGTAGGAAAATCTCTCTGTTCACATGGAATAACTTAAGAGACTCCTAAATAGAAAAATAAAACGAAACAAAACCTTCAAGCATTTGGTCACTTCGAACTATTTCACATAAATGCTCTCATTTCTTTTTTCTTCTGAAGTTGTCTATTTTTTATTATTCTTTCAATTTTATGATTAAATGGAGGAGCAAACATTGACTAGGTATTGACCTTCCTGCAATGATATAGCTTTCTTAAATAATTTATCCCATCAGATTGTATTCAGCCAAAGAGAGTTTGATTTTAAATCAAGAAAATGTATTCCACATTGCAGTATACCTATAAGTAACAACAGCAATAGGAGATGGGACTGTGTAATATTGCACACTAGAAAGTCCTAGAAATTTGATGGATTCTAGAGAAAACAAATAGCAAGAGAAACTAAGACCAGTAAATCTATGGATGCAGAGGTTTTCCTTATCTAAACTCTTGGATATAGTTTTGAATGAAATAGAAAAGGAAAAAGGGAAAAGATACCCATCACAGAGGTTATCACTCTGATGCCCTTTGGACCTGTTGTTGTGTTGATCAGCTGTGTGTGGTCAGAAAGTGAGGGCATGAATAGGGAATCATGGGAGGGATGTACAGAAAGGTCCAAACGGGTCATCTTCACACCTGACTTGATATTTTCCCATAAAAACTGTTCAGGGAAAATAGAAGCTGTGATATTTAGCAAGAAATGGCAATGATGTTGTCTTGGTAGCAAGATACTAAAGATGTTCAAACCCACCTCTTCTTGCCACTCTATAGGTACCTTTATCAAAGTATTTTATTTTAGCCAAATATGGTAACAGCTAACACACATGACTAATCTTAGCTACCATTTAGAATAAAAACAAAAAAAAATGTGGGTTCAATGAGCAGATATTGACCTCCCAAAAGTTAGGGCAAAGAACTTGAAAATGCCTAATGAATATGTTTGCAAACACCCAGTGTGTAAGTCTTCTCCTACTTAAGAGTCATGAGAAGAGGTCCATGACAGAGACAGCTACTGCTTTTCATCAAATATCAATGTGCTCCCCACACATTGTCCAACTTCCTTGCAGTTGGACAGAGCCACGTTACTCGTGGTGACCAATGGGCTAAAAGCAGAATTGATGTGTTTTTTTTGTGAGCTGAAGCATTTAAGAGCCAGCACAAGATCCTCTCAGGTTTTATGTCCCTTACCAGGGGAATCATGCTACATGGTGGAACACAAGGCAAAAGTGTGGAATACATGCTTAAAATACATACATGAAGTTATGGAATACAGAGGTCCAGGAAAGTTGCCTATCTTGCTTTAAATTTTGTGGCTCGTCTTAAGTCAGGGATTGCGGATTTAGTCTGGTTACCACAGCACAGCTTCTTCTATCCTAATAAACATGAAATGTTACCAAGTTTGAATTTCTTCAACTGTTTTGTTTAGTATAATGGAGGTGGTAGAGTGATTGTTAAAATTATAGATTTTGGAGTTTCGACAGAGCTGGATTAGAATCCTAACTCAAGCACTTATGAGCTGATGAACCATGGGCAAGTTATTTAATATCTCAGTGCCTCAGTTTCTTCACATGTAAGAGAAACTCCTTATAATGAGCAGTTTATATGATATAACGAGTGTAAAGCATTAAGCATTTGGTACTGAGCACATGGTGTGTATTTAGTAATATAGATAGTTGTCCTTACTGTTATTATCAAGAGTTGGTTTCAATAACAGTGAGGTTGCATGTAGTAGGGAAATGAATCATTGCAAACTTTTCCAGGGTAGAACTGAGATATGTTTGACTTTTTTTGGATGTTTCCAGGACTGGTGGAATCAGGGCTGTGGATGCCGCTGTAAAAGGGAGAAATTCCAAATGAACCAGGACGTGACAATTCCTCTGCGGGGGGAGTTACTGTCCTTAAGTGTGGCCATGTAGAATCGGATTGCTTTTGTTCTATATTTTAGATTTGCACTGATGTACCTTAGAATTCTGGGAACTACTAACATATTTTAATTGTTAAGGAGTTCTACTGAGAAATGAATTTCTACCGCATTGTTATAGCCATCATATAATATTTATTTATGTTAACATATGCAAACATTGACATACCAAATACCAGGTCAATTAACCTTAGAAATTAATTCTGTCTTTAAATAGCAGTAAGAGGAGAAATACTCACCATTGGAAATTAGAGTTGGGAATAGGTTCTGTAAATTGAGCACTCTCTCCATAATATGTGGGAATGAATAATTCCCCTTGAAACACCAAAGTAATAATGCACTGTAAGCATTGCTTTCCTCTGTAGATTTTGCCAGGAAATCAGTGGGAGACAAGTAACAGTATGGGGAAATATTGATTCACTGTGGGCAGAATGAGTCTTGTTATGAGAAAGAATGTCTGTGGCCATTTTTTTCTCATTTTCTTTTTAAAAAACTAAATATATGGAATTGCTTATTGTAACTGCAACATTTATGTTGCTATCTTTTATAGGATAAACTTGAAAATTTCTTTGGCCTCAACAATTTTTTCATGACCTAGACACCTTAAGGTCATGAAAAAGTTGAGCTCATGCAATTATGCCAGAGCTAGCTAGCTTTTGCATTTTTATTATGTCTCATGTCTGGTATATTAGAAATCTCTTCTAATCAATAGACAGACTCATCATTCTTATCTGCACTCATCCCCTGCTCTATCTCAACCCATGTCAACATGGGAAACTGAGAATATGGTGGTTAAGAGTACAAGCTCTTCATTATTGGCTGGCTCTTCTGCTTACTAGCTGTAAGAGCCACTACCTTGGCCCAAGTCCCTCAAATGAGCTTCATTTTCCCTGTCTTCAAAATGGACATAATAACATGGCGTGTTTTTCAAAACTGAATGAACTAATTCATGTGAAATTCTAAATAAGTTCTCCATAAATACGGCGTGTCACCCAACTTGACTTTCCTGTAGTACTTTGGACTCAGTTTCACTCTTGCATCTCAAAGTGCAGTGAATAACACATCATAGATATGAGTTAAAGCAATCTCATGTTCCAGCCTGTCATACTCTCTGTCTATTCATAGCTTAGGTGAAAGGGTCATTTGGTGACAACAGCACTTGACATTAATCATCAAAGTTGATTCACAAAATACAGCCAAACTGGGGCCCAGTGCCCTTCTCTCATTGCATATAAAGGTGATCTGCTCCTAAAGCTTTGAAGGAAGAGGACTGGGCCCTTCTCAGAGGTGGCTGAGTATGTTGCTCTCTTACTAAAATATAAAAACAACTCTCCTCTTCCAAAAAGTTCTTCCAGATTAAACTACTGCATTTTCGAATCAAGAATCATACCTTTTCCTCTCAGACATCTTCAATGATATCCACGACTTTTGTATAGTACATTTCCTAATAGAGGAGGTGCATATAGTACTAAATCTTCCCTTCCATGAGCATTTTTAATTTCTTTTTATTTTTATTGCCTATAATGTGCGAGACCCTGTGCCAGATACTTTCCTACGACTTACTGGAGGTGCAACCTTGGTCAAGTTCCTAAACCTCTTGTGCCACCACCTAGAAAATGGAGATGATACAGGTACCTACTTCATGGAGTCTGGTTTGAGGATTCAGCGCATTAAAGCACACATTTAGAATAGTGTGGGGCACACTTTAAGTGTACAGTGGGCAGAATCCAGTCTTACCATAATCTCTATTTTCTAGGAGATGCAATGGTCTCAGGACAGTTGAGTAATTTTCTCGGGATTTTAGAGCCCACTTTGCCTCCCTTCGAAATCTCAACATTTAGCCCCTTCACTGCCCAATTCCTAGCATTCACTCTACACAACCCTGAGTCCAGAGCCTATCATCCTTAAAAGCCACTTGTTGTTGGTTAGAGTGACTCTAATGAGCTCCAGAAGGAATATATCATACCAATGGTTGGAAAAACACATAGCAGAAATATTCCAGAATAAGTTCAAATTTCTGCTTGCCTATGGAGTTATTAGACCATGGATTTATGCTTAGAATCTTGTATCGACGTTGGGATCCCCTTCTTGCTTTGATAGCCTTAGCTCTTTGGAGTCTGAGGATAATTAAAGGTTGGTGCCGGCAGGAAGTTTTGAGAATCTACTTTTTACATACAGCCACACTGCTCTACAGAAGACTGGCAACATGGCACATGGCACCTATTTCCAAGGAGGACACTTTATATCGAGACCTTAAATAGCTCACAAGAAACTTCTTCTAGTCCAGCTGAACATAATCTACTCTCCTCTGTGCTCAATTCAATTCCATTAGCATCCACCTAAATAACAGGAGGGAGTGAAAGAGATAAGCCCTTTATCAAGAAAGAACTTTGGTGGTCAGCAAGTAGAGTGGATGCTTCTGTTATCGCTTCACTCACATCTATTTCTCTTTTACCTGGTTACTTCTTTACCTGGTTCAAGTGTGGTGTCAACTTCAGGAGTAGTCACATAACCCAGGCCTAAACAACGTGGACTAAACCCTAAGCCTTTTACCAGAATAACTGAGAAAAATTGATTTTGGTCTGCTGGCCTTGAGAATGAAAGGATGTATGCTTGGAGCTTTTGGGGTCACTGAAGAAGGCTTTACTGAGAGTGAAGCCAACACAGAAGAAAGCAAAATGAGGAGCTGGAAAGACAGATTTCTGGTGATCTCTTTTGATCGACTGGATACCACTTGGCCTGAAGTTTTCCAATGGACTCCTCACCTGTGATGAGAGTTGATAGATGTCTTCCTATTTATTCATTCTAGCAGTTTTAGTTGACTTTCAATCACCTGCCATTGAAAAAGACCAGTTTAGCAAATTTTATTCTCATTCTGAGATACCTGCCCTCTCAGGTCACTTTTACCTTCTTGCAAACAGCTGGCATTATGTGAAACTCCATCAGTTGTCTCTAAAATATCTGAGGTCACTAAGCTTCTTGACTCTTGGTTCTGCCCTTCTACCTCTACATTAGCAGAATTACTTAGATTCTTCAGGTCATATTAGGGAAAGGTAAAAAGTCTTCCAAGACAAGGAAAATAGAGGGCATCTCCAGGGTATTTCTGTTCTATAAATGAGGAAATACTAATAATTAATAGAAAATTGCTCTATATCTCATTCATGCTCCTCAAAATTGCAAAAGAGGTAGTAGTGTCAATCTCTATTGCATATGGAGAAAAGCAGAAGTTGAAGAAGTTAAATACTATGTTGCCCAAAATTACAGAATTAATAGCTGGGAGATCTAGGATTCAAATCTATATAACATTATTTGCACATGAAGAAAGGCCGTTGGAAAGCTTTGCAGGAGCACCTTTCATCCAGACCCATTATACTTCGGTGTTGAGCCTACAGCTCTTCCTTCAATTCTGTTTCCATGTTGTAACCTGCATCCACATTCTTTGAACGTTCTTGCATTTACTGGGGGTGGGAAGCCTTCCTCTAGACCTCAGCTTCAGATGCTGCCCACCCAACCATCTGTGGCAACAGATTTGCGTGTTATCAATTAAAGTCAAAAGGAAGTTGGAAAAACCTCCTACTCATAACAGGATGGGCCAAAGCAGTTCCTGTTAAAACAGAAATGGGTTGTGTCTGTGATATTGGTAGTTGGTAGCTTTCCAAGAGCACTTTAAATACAACCCATGCCATGAATTGCTCAGCTCTGATTCTCTTTAAGACATTTCTCTCAGAGGTGGCTTATGTCCAAGGATTGGACCAGTGCATAATTAAGTAAGGTTGCCCTCATTGAAAGCAAAGCAGTATCCACAAATTAGAGAAGCCGCCCCTATGATTTTCACATTGGGACTCACTTTGGAAACCACAATTATGTTTTAATCTACAAAATCTTCAGACATATTGCATGTTGTGCCCCATTTACAGTCACAAGGACTCCTTTCAACTACACTGGGAGACCATCCATCTTTTTGAGATGCCTCACTCAGGGACTGCCAAAATATCAAGTACTATACAAAATTACCTAGAACTTTAAAATAGACCATCTCAAGCACTCACCCCTAATTTTGTGAAAATCCATCTAGCTGTTTTTACATAACTAGATGATTTAAATTTTTACATAGAAATTTGCAAAACATATATTAAGCATCTACTATATGCCATTCCCTGTAATAGGCCCTGGGGGAATAGAGATTAACCATATATGGTTTCTGCCCTCCTGGAATTTACTGTTTAATAGCTAAGACTAGGTAATAGAGAGTTAGGTAAGTCTGACTGAAAAAAAAAAAAAGATTCTACATTGTCTTATGAAAAAATGTGTTTCTGAACCATAAAATTTTAGTCCCACTATAGGTAGGTCTTTCTATAGACAAATACATTATTCATCTTTTCACCGACTCTCTGACAACAGTGTTCAGAAAATGATGCCCTCCCCTTCTTTCTTTTGCAGAGTTCTCAACCTCAGCATATTCACTTTTGGGCCAGATAATTCTTTGTTGTGGAGCTGTCCTGGGCATTGTAGGGTGTTAAGCACCATCCCTTGTCTCTACCTACTAGATGCCAATAGTAACCTCCCATCCAGTTGTGACAAATAATAAAGTCTCCAGACTTTTTTGTCAAATGTCCCCTGCATGGGAGAGTGGTTGAAGAGGAGGGAGGGCAAAATCATTCCCAGTTGAGTAGCCATACCAAGAGTAGGTATGTGAGAGTAGAGAGGTGTTTTCAGGTATTGATCCACAGAAAAACCTTCCCAATATTCTCTGGAGCAGAATGGATTTGTTCTATTATGGTCTAAATTAATGGAGAAAGCTGAGGCATTGCTAGAGACAGAGGAATAGACTAACTGACCTATCAGGATCCCTGCTGACCCTAGAATTCTAGGACACTGTTGACCCACCACCTGGCCTAATTCCTCTCTCCACGTCCCTGGGAGCCTGCACTAATGATAGTCTCTGTCAGGCAGCCTCACCACCCAGCATGCCCTTTATGTTGGCAGGAAGCCTGGAGGAGTCTTTCTTTTTTTAAGAAAACTTGGCAGAAATACTTTTTTTGAAAGAGAGAAATAAAAAAAAATAAAGTTTAAGGGCTGTGGAAAAATAATTTTCTGTACTCTAAGGTACTAGAATCAACCCTTTGTTAGAACCGAATGTCTGCTAAAGTGTGAAAAATTCTTGGAAGGCATTTTCTATGTTTTGTTATTGTTGTCTTATCAGTTCATTTCCATGAGCCCTCTCATTTACTGTCTGTCAGCTATCCAGGCCCGGCTGGCCAACCGAGAATGTCCTATCATCGTTTATTCTTAAGGTCCTAACATTTATCTGATGGTTGAGAAGAGTGTGCATGACTTGAGAGTTTTAAAATCTTATTACTATCACTTCTGGACATTGAGCTCGTAGGAAAAATTCTTAAATTTCCATTCCTTAATTTATCCCTAAAAATGTACACGGGAAAACTTTTCACTAGACTGCTGTGAGAATAAAACAAGAGAATAGCTATTAGTAGATTTCAAAATGACTATGCAAATTATTCGCAATGTGATTGGACACTGTAATCAGGTAGCAAATGTTTGTTTTACATGCTCTGCTTATGCAGGGTTCTTAATTTCAAACCAGATAAAACCAAGACCATATCCCCTAAGAACATATTCTTGTGACACTTTTTATACAAATCTCTCTCTTCAAACATCCCTCAACTTTCCTGTAATTTTCCCCACGCCCCACTATTCTGTCCTCCAGAGTTTTTAAATCCAGTTTTTCTACAGTAGGAGCATGGTCTCCGGAGTTAGATTTACTGTCAAATCCCAACTCTGCTATTTTCAAACTGTTTGACTTTGAGTATGACATATTTAATAAAGCAGTAGGAACCCCCATTTCCTTATCAGAAAATGAGGATAACAATAGATTATGTCTTACAGCGTTATCGTGATAATATAAAATAATAACTATAATATAAAATAATGATAATGTAAAAGTGACATCAAGATATCTAGGCCCTTTTCTTATGGCAGAGTAGAATTCCATTGTGTATATTTACACAATGTGGTATATTTACCACATCTTCTTTATCCAATCATCTATTGAAGGACACTTTGGTTGTTTCCATGTTTTGCCCACATGGATGGATCTTTAGATTATTATGCTAAGCCAAATAAGTCAGACAGAAAAAGTCAAGAACCATATGATTTTACTGATATGTGGTATATAAAACTGAAAACAATAAAAGAACAAGACTGACAAATGAAGAAACACAAACTCATAGACATAGACAATAGTTTAGTGGTTACCAGAGGATAAGTGGGGAGGAGGTTGGTAGATGAGGGTAAAAGAGATCCAATACATGGTGATGGAAAGAGAACTGACTCTGGGTGGTGAACACACAATGTGATATATAGATGACATGTTACAGAATTGTACACCTGAAACCTATGTAACTTTACTAACAACTGTCACCCCAATAAACTTAAAAAAAAAAAAAAAAAAAAAAAAAAGATGCCTAGGCCCTATTAGGTGCTCAAAAAGTGCTATTATTGACAAACTTGAATTGATTAAAGCTCTTTGATAAAACTGACATAGGCTCTGTCTTCCACGTGGTATAACGCGCACGTTGAAAATATTTCTTTGGTTTACACCACGCTATGGGACACCTCCTACATTATTTTCTATGTGATTAGCGCCCCCTGGAGGTTTACAGGGACAGCAGTGGCTTTTCCTGCTTTTGGTGCAATGTTGGAGATGTGCTGCCGAAGTATTTACTGTTGACTGTTGAAACGTTGTAACGGTTTCCTCAAAGCCAGAATGATGAAACGAGGAAAGAAGTTGAAAAAAGGGGGGAAAAAAGGTGGATTCGAGCAAGGCGTCTTAAATGTAAATGTGCATATGACTTCCCTGGGGATGTTGTCCAAATGCCGATTCTGGTTCAACAGTTCTGGGATGGGACCTGAGATTCTGCATTTTTAACAATCCCCAGGGAATGCAGCTGAGGCTGGTGCCGGGACCACACTGTGGAGGGGGCTCTGCATTAGGAAGGTTGGCTTCATCGCAACTTTCTTCAGATGCGATTCTTCTTCTTAGGAGGCGCCTTAGGGCTCTTACTGAATTCAAACCTGGTCAAAACATCCCTCCTCCTCTCCCACAATTCATTAGGTCAGTGTGAAACAAGAGTCCCAGGAGATGTTCAACACCCAAAGGACTGCAGTGAAATAAATTTGCCAAACACTACAAATTAAATCTCCCCCTCTTGGAGGCTCACTTGAATGTATTAAAAGCTACTATTACAAGAAACAAACAAAAAGTAACAAGTAAAAACATTTTACATGGTTTAATGTAGAATTTCCCTTACATATACTACAAGTGTCTTATATCAGTTACATTGGAATCTTAGGGGTGGAACCCAGGCATCAGTAGGTTTCAAGCTCTTCCCAGGTGATTCCAATGTATAGTGGAGGCTGAGGAATGCTGGGTAGGAGGAGGAGATTCTAATAGAACACACTTGGGACAAACCTGTAATTGAAATACTTTGTCTGATATCACGTTGTTGATCAGATGTTAAAGATGATAAACCCTGAAGTGTTAGACCCCCAGGAATACAGTAGGTTTCTTGTTTAAACAGACTTAAATGGCTTAAATCCGGTTGGAAATTTGAGAACACTGGAGCTGACAGATTGAGTGGAGAAAGAACACAAGAACTTTTAAATATACCTCTCCCACCCTCCATACTGTTGGATGCATGTCTCTGTGTCTACTAGACGAGGGCTGACAATTAAGTTCGCGAACTTGTTGCAACGCTGTTGCTAACCTTTTTTGATACCAGAGGGATTATTCATTATGAATTTGTACCAACTGGACAAACAGTTAACCAAGTTTACTATTTGGAAGGGCTGAAAAGGCTGAGTGAGAAAGTTAGACGACCTGAACTTTTTGCCAACAATTTAAGCTCTTGCATCACGACAATGCACCAGCTCACACAGCACTGTCTCTGAGGGAGTTTTCAGCCAGTAAACACATAACTGTATTAGACCACCCTCCCTACTCACCTGATCTGGCCCCCAGTGACTTCTTTCTTTACCTGAAGATAAAGGAAATTCTGAAAGGAAGACATTTTGATGACATTCAGGTAACACAATAGTAGCTCTGATGGTCATTCCAGAAAGAGTTCCAAAATTGCTTTGAAGGGTGGACTAGGCGCTGCCATCAGTGCATAGCTTCCCAAGGGAAGCACTTCAAAGGTGACTGTAGTCATATTCAGCAATGAGATATGTAGCACTTTTTCTAGAATGAGTTCACAAACTTAATTGTCAGACCTCGTAGGCTCTGACCTGAAAATTTCCTTGCAACTCTTGAAATGTTTGAAAGAGAAATATTTTTCATAGCTATACTGGACATGAGTTCCACTCATGTCTCTTTTATCCATTTAAAGATAGACTTTTAGGAAAGACATTTAGCCCCTCTAGGTGTCATTTTCCTTGGGTATAAAGGGGCTTTCATCTGCTCTGTCTGCTTGTTGAGACCTGTGCAAATTCAATGCAACCCTGTGTAGAGAAAACACGTGATAAACTGGTGTACCAAAATATTATGAAATATTCTTACTGTGAAATAAAAATGCCATTTCTGATAATTAAGTACATTGTTTGGTATCTTTGATTATATGCTGCAGAAATTTGTTTGAGAAAAAGCAGGACTGTGCTTTTGCTAGTCTTCTGTCATTTGCTTCTGCCCAGTGTCTAGGTGAAAATTAGCTCTATGTGGAAGAGTCAGGAGAAACTTTGTTATTTGGTATGGCTAATTAATAGTCACAGATCAATTTACTTATCATTTGCTTCTCTTATAGATTACCCGTTGTTTCTGACTAATGTCTGATGATGGCGCCATATGGTGCCACAAGTTTATCCTACCACTGATAAAAATATGACCTTTTAATGACCATTTAAATCACGCAGTGGTTTATCCCTTGCTAGAAACCTTTGTATGTAACCTCTCTCTCCCATATCATTTTGAACAAGCAGTATCTATCGGCTAGGTCCTCGTTAATGGGCGGTAAACTTTGACACATGTTCAGATCAGTTTGTCTAAGAAATTTTTCACTGGCATTACTGTGGATTTTCATTGTCCTAGCTTCCTAAATTTCAGTGATAGGAACTGAAATCCTTAACATCAAGGCGGACCTTTGACATTTCATCTGTGAGGTGATGGGCACTGAGAAAGTCGGTTCTGGAGAATGTCACGGAGATTTCAGAAAAATATTTGGTCTGTGTCCCTGTATCTTCTCAGCTCTTTCTCTGTCACACCTTCTGCTGTATTCAGCTTTCCTCCTAGTTCTGGTAGCTTTCTAAAGCAGCCTCCTGATTCCTCCCCATTAAGTAGCAGAGAATTCCATGTGCAGCTCTGAGGTAGAGCTGGGAGGCCTTCCTACTGTACCCAAGGAATCCCTCTATTCAAGGGAATTTTACCGAGATTAAATTTATTCAAGTCCAAGATGCTTTGTAAAAATTTAGTTCCTCGTAATATATGCATCAGAATACCCTAATTAAAAAAAAAAAAAAAACTTGTACATGTTATGAGCCCAAAACTTGGGAGTTTTACACAAAAGAATCTTTTTAAAAATTAGCAATATCAATTTATTTTGTCTATTGGAGGTACGTACAGCTGCTGCTATTGCTGTGTCTGCTCCTGACTAGAATAGCACGTGTTTATGTGTGCCCCAGAGTACACTGGGCACTTCACAGGCATTAGCTCATTGCATCATCCTGACAATATGTGACAGACACTGTTTCCACCCTCATTTTCTGGAGAAGGAAACTGAGGCTTGGAGATGTTAATAGCTAAACGCTCACTAAGTGCCAGCCAATCCTCTGAGCTCCTAACGCAATCTTAAGCCAGTTAAATGGAACGACCTCGTGCAGCAGGCACCGTTGTTACACATCTCATAGATGAAGAGATTAAAACATAGGGTTTGAAGAAACCAACCTTAGGTTTCTAGATTCAGGTAGCAATGTCAAAATTGAACCTAGCCTGTGTGTTTCTAAAGCTTGTGTGTAAGCCCACTTCTCTAGAGACAGGGAACGAGAAGTTGGAAACGAGAGATGGAAACGGGGGCTAGGTTGTCTGCAATACTTTGGCCCTTAACCCCGAGGTCCAACTCTACCTGAGAAAACTGTTATTTATTTCACTTAAGATCCTGCATAGAAAATGAAGCAAAATCTCTAGTGCTGAAAGGCAAATACTGTAATCATTTGCGTGACTTGATTCTTTATTCCAGTAATATGAAAATTGTCAATTATGTATGAATTATGGACGCCACAGATACCTGTGATTTTCTGCTGCAGTTTTGTAAACACATGCAGCTGCCTTTAATTTTATTTTACCTGTCATGTAATTCATTAACACACACCTGCAGTTACCCAAAATACAGAAATGAATAAAGCTGGTTTTCAGTTTTCAATGTTTATGTGCCATACACCTCTCTGTTTAATTACCACACTTGGAGTTTGAGATATTGGTTAAAAATGGAAGCATTCCAAAAAGGAGCTTAGTGAGTATCCTTTAAGAACATACTCAAATTCCCACCTCAGCTATTGACTTATATCATTGCTTTATCAGCCAAAGCCCAGGCACTTTGGCAAAGGGGAAAATTGTAGAATTGATTTTTCTGCAACTGTTAAGGCAGCAAAGACTAATCATTAAAAAAAATGGATTTGGGAGATAGCACTTGAGAGGCCTTAACATCAGAAGCATGGCTGATGCTGGTGGATTCCTGCAGCTCCACCATGTCCCCGGGCAAAAGTCAGCCACATCCTCACTTGTGTGTGAGGCTATGCGACCCTGGACTGGCAGGAAGTATTTGCTTTAAGCCTTCCTCCTCTTCTTCATTTTTTCCTGCTTATTGAAATTAATGGGTTAGGTTGCTTCTGATTGTTCCTTATCCTCACTGTGAAAAATATGAAATAATTTTCATGTATTTTTTTTCTGCAAAAACTTACCTTCATCTTGTCATTTTTTTAAAAAAAACAGGATCTCCAATAAAACCACAGATATAATAAAAGTGGCCACATTTTAGAGAATGATCTTATGTCAAGCATTCTATTAAATATTTTATACGAATTATTTCATTGCATCATCAACATAACCTAACAAGTTGGCTTCATTTCCCGCAATTTACACACTGCGAACCAGACACTAAGTGACTCATGAATGGGATAGCTCACCTAGTAAATGGGACCTCTGTGATTTAAAACCAGGATGACTGGCCTTCCTTCAAAACCTGTCCTCCATATTAGAATGCCATATAGACTTACACCTTGTACAGGTATCCTCTTTATTCACCCATAACTTTCACCATTAACTTCTTCACTCTATCTGTTATATGAGCTACAAAATGATTTATGATGCTTTATCAGTTCCATTGCCTTACTCACTTCCGTGTTTAGGCCATTGTTATTTAATGTACAAAAGTTTTCAGTGCGAGGGCTAGAAGTATATTTGCAAACTTAGTGTCTTAAGTGGCTTTTGGCAAGATAATAGGTGAGGCAGGCATTTTTTTTCTTGGTAATTTCCTGTGCTTTGGACACCAGGTCATGTATCAGGCCAAGAAATAGAGCCTGATTTCTTTTTTCCGCACCCAGACTTATATATCTGATATCTCATTGCTACAAGGTCTCATATGCTACTAGATTCTAATTACTAATAATTGGTTTATGTGAGAAGCTAATCCATGGAAATGAATTACCTAGAGATACCATTTATTGGATCTTACCGTAAGATAGGTTCTGTGCTAAATTCTTTACAAACATTATCTTTCACAGCCATCTATGATGGCTTTATGATCTTAATTTGTAAATTAGGAAGTTGAGGCACAGAAAGATTAAGCCCCTTGTTTAAGGTATAGACTATAGGCAGTGGAGACAGGATTTTAAATTCATTTTTATATGACTTTAGCCCCTGAATTCTGATCTGCTTGTCACAGTACTATTTCTTTAAGTGTGGCTACCTGTATCAGAATCATCCAGGCTGCTTGTTGAAAAGGCTAATTTGTGGAATGCTCAAAATCTTTCCATTAGGAATTAGGAATCTGCAATCTTTACAATTTTTCCCAACTCTCCCTGGAATCAATATAACTTTTAGTCAGGTAAAAGCTTATGACTCTCTGGAAAGTCTCTTAAGAGGTAACTACTAGTATGGTTACATTGGTACAAATCAGTGGGTGAGGCCACTTTGAACAGCCAAAAACAAATGATGACTGAATGTACCACCTCTATGCAAATCTGACCCTGGTGCTATCAGTTTAATTCAGTGCCATGATGTTAGACTCAATGCTTTTATAGACTCGATTCGAACTGTATGAAGCATAAATCGTAATTTATTTCCTGATGCACAAAACAGCTAAATCCAGGTGCTCAAAGACAGTCACCATGAATGCCTTTCTCTTCGTGTTTTGACTCACCTCTCGTCTGTTTTGGCTTCATTCTTAAGTAGCCACTTCTTAAGTTCCCACCACCTCCTGGCTTATATTCTACCAGGTTAGAATTTCCAAAGGCAAGAGTCCATCTTTCAAGGTAATTCCTTCAAAAATCCTAGGGACTTGGGCTCAGATTACTCCATACCCTCCCTGAACCAAACAGAAGCCAGGGGGATGGCATGCTCCCTGAGTTTGACTGAACTTGGATCCCGCCACAGTCCTGAAACTGGAGAAAGAGGGAGAAAAAGGTGGAATCAGCCTCTCATGAACCACATGAACTAAGAGTTAGGCGTGTTCCCAAAGGAAAGTTGGGTCATAATATTACAAGTAAGGGGAATGAATGTTGGGCAGACAAATCAATGAATATTTTCCTCACCCATGAATAGATAAAACGAGCTACATTCTTTGCTCATTGCTCAGCTGTCATTATAGTTCAGATGATCAAATGTAGCACAATTTTCTTAGCAAATGTTTTTAAATGTTATCAAATCTAATGTGATCCAGTACTCTGTCAGGTGTATCTCCATATAGATATATACTGAATATTAACATCAGACTC
Source organism: Rhinolophus ferrumequinum (assembly GCF_004115265.2). Classification (NCBI taxonomy): domain Eukaryota; kingdom Metazoa; phylum Chordata; class Mammalia; order Chiroptera; family Rhinolophidae; genus Rhinolophus; species Rhinolophus ferrumequinum. Next base: position 61,917,369 of record NC_046300.1, read on the forward strand.
AAATAGTGTTCTGATGGAATTTCTCAGATGCTTCCAATCATTGAAATGTATAAACTAGTTCATGACATGTCACAGCACACTTTCAAGGAGCAGTTTGAACCCTCTGATGGTTGGAGAAAGCAGGGAAGCCATGATGAGAAGCTGAGAAGGTGGCAACGTGAGAGCCTAGAGACCGTGGGAACTTGGTTCGGAAAGCTGAAAGATATGGATAGAGCTGAGGGTGTTTCTTAGATGTAATTTGAAAAGTGCTCCTGTAACTTTGAAGGGCTTTGGAATTGAGCTCTCAAAGACAGATTTATTTTATTTGCTCATATTTTTCTTATTTTAAATCAGCATCCTGCATGTTTGCAGAGAGGACTTCATGGGGTGGTTAAGATTCCGATGCCGGCCTCCTGGTAGGGAGAAGTCTAAGACACAGCCATTCCGACCTTGATTTGTTTCTTGAGTGAGAGAATCCTGTCATAAGACTCTCCTGATTCAGTTGTTAGACAAGCTGTGGTATGAAATACTTTTGTACTTTGTAATTCCTATTGCCCACATGTCACTTAGATTGCTGTGTGAAAAATACGATTTTACTAATAATAAATCTATGCAAAAACTTAGGTATGAGTAGTTTTATAGTTATTTGCCTTAATCACCTTAATTCTGCTTTCTATCCTCTGCCTTTTAGGGCTGATAAGAAATTTAACGTCAGGCATTTTATTAATCAAAGCAATTAATGTTAGCCATCTTAATAAACAGGATCCAATTCTTAGTCATTTAATGTCATAGAAATTAATTTGTCAGCCTTATCATAGTCTGATTCCGTATTTATAAAGTGGCTTTTCATGTGGTGGTTCAGGGATCCTGCATCCTTCCACCCATTTTCTAAGACATCCTCAGATTTCCCTACTGCATCCTATGCATTCAGTCAACTAATGAGCAAAGAGAAAAAACATGGTATGTGACCTGAAGGGTTTTAGAGGCCTGGAAGTTCTCTGCATCACTTTTGCTCATATTCCATTGGCCAGCTCTAACTGCAAGGCCCCACCTTAACCAGCAGGAAGGCTGGTTAATGTAATTTACTTGTTCACCCAAAGAAGGAATGGATTTAGTGAGTACTCAACCCCTTCCTGCTGCAATCATACTGGGGCTTCATTTTGCTTCTAGATAGTAAAATCTAGGGAACTTAGTTGCCAAATGGGGCCTCTTCAGCCTATTATGATTGCAGCTAGCAATTCTCTTATCCTCTTTCCCAAACCCATGATTTCCTTCAGGCTCATGTTTCTCTTCTCTCATCTCCATGTGGGGATTCATGCTGAGGCTGGAAACCATGATACTCCGGTTCACCCTTCTCAGGGGAGCCAGGGGGCCATCTACACAGCATTCTTGCTACTACGCCAGGGTTTTTCCTGCTCTAGAGGCCCACAGATGTCCTTTCCCTTCCTTGTCCTGCGAGTGCTTTCTACTCTCTGCTGAAGCTTTTGTCATTCCCGAATAACTTCTCTTCCTTCTCTAGCCTGCAGCATGCACACACGCACGCGCGCGTGCGCGCACACACACACACACACACACACACACAATTCTAATATTATCTCTCCAAAGTTCTTGTGACATTTAGTTTGATTTCTAGTTTCTACCCTATATGAAGCCATGAAGCAAGAAGCATAGAAGGCTAACATTGTGGAATGAAGATGAGGGAAATACCAAGAGTGAAAAATATAAATTATAATTCCAATAAAGTATCATGCCATAAATAAGTGTGTTGCATATATTGGTTACGTACATCAGGCCCATGCCTATTACACTGAATCATCAAACCAACCAACCCTGTGAACTGTTAAGAGGTAACATTTCTCTTTATTTTCAGATGTGGAAAGTGAGACTTGAAGAAGCTACCTTTCTGGTCCCTAGACACACACTTCATTAGGAGACAAAAACCGATGTACCACAGACTCCTAGTCCTGAGCCATTAACAAATGTCCCACACTACAGTGCCTGGTCACTGGGGAGGCTACAGCTGTGACCGGGAGCCTCAGGGGAAGGCTTGCCGATCCTCTGAGCTACGGAAGGTTAGCAGACAGCGGTAGCACGCGAACGTTTATCCAACACTGACTTTATGCTAGGCATTGTGTCGGCCAATTTGTCACTCTGTCTTGCTTATATTTTCCTGGATTAACACTTTCCCTATTTTACAGAGGAGGAAATGGAGGCTGAGTGAGGTGATCACTCTCCCAGCTATTTAAGGTCAAAGCCAGGACTCAAACGCTAACCCCTCTGAGCTCATAGGCCCTAATCTCATTCATTCTCCTGTACCTCACTGAAGACGTATGCCAGCGTGGCCCAGAGGAGAAGTCAGCCGCCCTCAAGGGCTATGAGAAGAAAAGCCACACCTTTTCAGTACTGGGCCACAAGTTGGAAATGAACAAATCATTTCATTAATAAGGGGTAAATAGAATGAGTTGGTTGTGCACACACGATGTATGAGGATTAAGTTTGACCCAAACCTGAACAAAATACTTCACAGAAACCTTATTCATACCTATTTTCCTTTATTTACTGCAATCCTCCATTATATCCATTTCATGAAGTAATTTGGGGGGTATTAAATGTGAACAGCTTAACGTTATATAATGAATTGCACTGAGCTTTAGTTACAATTACTAATTGATCCAAACCTGCCAGCTTAGCACCTGGCAGCAGTCAGAAGCACAGCAGTGGCAGCGAGCAGGGGGTTGCAATAATTAGCTTATTCCTTTTTTTTTCTCCTTCAAATCCCAGGTGGTCTAAACCCCAGGGCAAGGCAGGCAGGCTGCTTTTGGCCCAAGGTTACTGTTCCTGATTCTGGAGTCCTTTTGAAGAAACTGAGAGCTATGGCAGAACAGGCCTACAGATGAGGATAGGCAAATAAAGCCCAAGTACCAAACTGGTTTACTGAGGCAGGATTGGGGAAGAGAATCTAGGATCCCGAGATAAGGTCAGGTGGAAGGGAGACTGTTAGACCAGAGGTCAATGCATCTGAGCTTCTGACTTTCAAAGTTACTCCTTCTAACCAGAGTCCCTGGGAAGCGAGGAAGAATGAAGACTCAAAGGTAGTTTTGCAATCTGAATTCTAGGCAAAATTGCTGTAGCGGTCATAATCATCCAGTATGAAATTAGGTAGAGTTTGGTTTGTTTGCTCGGTTGTTTGTTTTTGCCCCCTGGATTTGCTTCTCATTATGTGTGAGACTTCAGGACATTTATATCACTTTATTAGGCCTCAGTTTCCTCATCTGCAAAATGCAAATCGATAATATGGCTGTGATGCCCTAAATGAGAAAATGCATAAGCATAGCTTAGCACATTCTCTTCTGTACAGTATGTTGATCTGTTAATGTTAACCTGTTTTAACCATATTTTATCCAAAAGAGGAAACAATTCAGTGACCTACATTTTGAGCTAGGATTATTGACAACTAATAAATTTCAAAATGCTAAACATTATCATCTTCATCTTTATAATAAACAGCCACAGTTTATTGAGTATGAATTTGTGCCAGGGAAAACTTTAATTCATGTCATTCTTAACCTTGAAGTAGATACTAACATCCCCATTTTATAGATGAAAAATTCAGGCACAGAGAGGTTATGTTAGTTCTCTGAGGTTTATACCTATTTTCAGGTAGTAAATGAGTTACAATTTAGGTATCTTGATTCCATCACCATTAACTACTATGCTTTCTGACTTTATAAGCCCTGGGGCTAATGTTCTGAGGCTCTCTTTCTGCAATATTAACAAACTTTAATGTTGGGGTGCTAGCCTGGCCTGTGTATTCAAAGTGACTTCAGAAGCAAGCAGTATGGTTTTGAAAACATGTGTTTAGAGCATATTCAGAAAAGACCTGGTAAATTATTGTTTATATTCATTTATTACATTTATTTTCTATTCATTAGCTTTTCTCTGTTTTTGTTAGCTGTCTTTGTGCTCCAAAGCCTGCTTTGACCACGCTCTGGTGAAATCCATGCTGAGGTCAATATTTAGTGGCAGGTAGAAAATTTTGATAGGTCTGTGATCTTAAATCAGAAAGTCATTGCCACACGATATTAAAAACAACTGCAATAAAGACGACCACCACTTTATCAAGAACGTAATGAGTAAGTTTTTCTTTACTGGAAAAGAATTTCTCCCAAATGCTGTGGAGAGGAGAGGAAAAAAAAATGAAATAAGCCTTGCTTGGAAGGCACACAAACAAACAAGGAAAAAACAGTTTGTTTTTAAATAGTTTCAAGATCTTTGGAGCTGTCTTCCAATCAATAGAAATGACTAAGAAATGCTATGGTCTCATCTCCCAGGTTTTATGTTTCCCATTTATTTAACCAAGATAATAAAAACTCATATGTGGTCTCTTCAGTCATTTCCAAATAGGGCTGGCATATTTAGTTTACCTCCAAATAGCTCAGGTTGCAATTTTCATTTTAAAACTGTCTATATCGTAATCACATGCTAGGTGGATAGCCAGACATCACCTCTGGTTTCTTTAGTAATGAAAATAAGGCTCCTGGGCTTGAAAGTCTTGGGTTTGGATCATAAAAAATGGTATCTTATTTTTTGGCCCACGGGGAGCCCCTGTAAGACCGGGGCAACTTTCACATTTTCAGTTCCTTCACTTTCAGATGCATCTTCTCAACCTCAGATTTAATAAGTTCCAAAGATCAATACCTTCAGTAAGAATCAGCTGAAATTAAAACCTGTGATGAGGCTTCACCCAGTCTCCTTAAGAAACTGCCCTAAAGAGCAGCCTGAAGATTAAGGGCCCAGTCAAATGGACCTTTATTCTCCTGACAGCCCAAGATTGATAGGAAATAAGCTTCAGATTTCAATAATTCTCTTACACTGGCATTCGTCCTGTTACAGTTGCTCTGTGGCATTGCTGATCCAGAAGTGCCTGCACACTCTATTGCATGGTCCAAGTAGCTAGCTTCCCAGCATTCCATGGGAATCCCTACTTCTTATTCATTACTCTGCCAACATTGAACATGTGACACATAGTGTAGTGAAATGGTGTCTATCTCAGGAGTTGATTTCAAATTCAACTTGTAAGTTTAAATTATATAAATTACTCAAAGGTGATGTAAATTTATCTTTATTGAATCTTGATGATATGGATATTGGATACATGGTGGCCATATTTGTGCCTGGTTGGAGATGGGTGTGAGGGCTCATCAATCAAGAAGTCCTACCCAGCTGAGTTTTCAGGGCTAGTAAAGTTTACTCTTTCTTCCATTGGCTATAAGTCATTGGCTTGCATAGAGGGCCATGTCATATGAAAAATACACCATCAGACCCTGGAATCACTGAGGTGAGATGGCGTAAATTTGAGATGACATCAGGAATTCGCAATCGACTTAAATACTTTTATCCTCTCTTTTTCTCTCCCATTCACATTCACACATTTCTTCTTTCTCTTTTACAAAGGAAGCACCTTTGGTATCATGTGATTTAAATATATGTATGCTATAACTTCATGTATGTATTTTGTTAGAGGCTAAAGGCTGACTGAAAGAAGACATTCCAAACACTGGGAAAGGCCCTGGTTTTTATTCAACAGGTATTAATTCAACAAGCAATTACTGAGTGCTTCCCATACTGTAAACATCATTCAGTTTGATGGGGACATGAGGAATACGTGAACTCTGGTCTCAAATAGCTCACAGTCTTGTCCAAAGGAGGCAAGTGTTGGTAGACAGCAAGAAAGCCATGTGACTAGAAGGAATCTGGGGAAGGACTGGATAAAGGGTGTGAGTAGGCAGCATGGGGGTTGTAGAGGAGCCTCTTGAGATCCATGGGTTTTAGTCCTCTAGAGCAGGAGTCAGCCAACAACAGCCCTGTAAACCAGATCTAACCCACCACTTGTTTTTGTGAATAAGGATTTATTGTAACAGTCCCACTGATTTGTGTGAGTACTGTCTACGAGCAGCTGCTATTACACTACAACAGCAGAACTGAATAGTTGCAGCTCAGGTCGTATGTCCCACAGAGCAGAAATTCTTTACTATTTGACCTTTTACAGAAAATGTTTGCCAGTCTCTGGTGTAGAGACAACAGATGTCTCACATAACTTTTGATTGATAAAGTAGCCAAAGAGGACTGTTAACTTCAGTTTCCTAACTTTAAGTTCAGTAACAAAGCTTCCCTAGTTCTTATCTATATGTGTTTCTCAGTGGACTATGAAACTCTACTCACATCACAATTATAATTTTTCCCACTTGAATCTGTAAAAGCTAAGTTTATTTCTCCTTCCCTTATGTCTCAAGAGTGGACTCTATCAGTATTCTGACTATTAAATTACCTCAATTAGGTATTTTCTAGTCATTCTCTGGAAGCCCCATTAACTGTGTGTACTAAACTGACAGTGAAATTCTGAAAACATTTCACAAAGAATCTTTTGAGCTAGGCAAGAATCAAAAAACGAGATATAATATACTCTAGCTTCCATGATTATGTATTTGAAAAACCTATAGTGCTATATAGTGAGCTCTGTGTCCAGGCTCAGAAGGAGGAATGACACAATTTTGAGATAAATTGGTTTGTGAAATATTTATGTGCACTTTAGTGGCACAGACAGGAGGTAATCTTTTTTGTATTGAATCAGATTGGGACAGGAAGAAAAAAAAATCACAGTGTTAATGAGATTTTTTTAAAGCCATTTTTAAATTCATGTTGGCAAAAGACAAATAGTCAAGACTTAATTTCTACAAACTTAATGGCTTGAGAATAAATAAAGCTTTATTAACTTAAATAAAAGTAGCTTTCTTTCAAAAGCATACCAATTTATTTTTCTTTGTGTGTAATCTTCTGAAGGACTACTCTGGTCTATGTATTGATCAGTCTTTTCTAGTGTGTTAAGTTGGATTTTAAATAAGTACTGTTGATTTTTTTTGGGGGGGAGGGAAAGACTAAAAAGAATATAGGATGAATGCAGTTTGATACAGTGGGCAAGCCTTTGATCTGGGAGTTAACCAACAAGCATCTCGATACCACCAGTTCTGCAATGCTCTTGCTGTAGAACTGTGAATAGACTACATATCCATGTGGGATTCACTTTTGTAATTATTAAACAAAATGAGTTGCAAGTAATATAAAACATTTGCACCACCATCTTTGTTCCTTTCACCATGGCAGACATTACTAGTTGATCCCTGCACCTTCTTTCTCTGCCAAGCCAATCTCATTTTTTTTCTTTCTCAATCCAGTGTCCTAAGCAGTTAATATCAAGGAATAAGAGTTGCCATATAAACTGAAATTATACCAATAAATGAGTTGATGACCTCTGGATTCTATGACGGTGTGTAGTACAATGATTTTTTCCCTATGTATATTCTGTAGTTTCAACTTCTGGTAATATACCTATATTTTTAAAAATGCTCATGTGAAGATGTGGATAGAACCCAGAAAAATGAATAATTACCCTATGGTTACTTTGATGACAAGAAGATTACAGTGAAAGTTTTAACTTTGCCTCATCCTCAAAGAAATAATTCTGAGCAGTTTGGGTGATATAACAATTACAATTGTAAAAATACATTTGCCATAGATGACTGTCGAAGCATGATCCTAGCATGCAGCTCTGATTAAATATGACATACTCTACGTGAAATCCAGTGCTTAGTATATTAGAGAACCTTGGCTAATGTTCCAAAGATTGTGAGGATAAAGAAACTGCCCCCCAGATATATTAGTGTCTTGGTAAAATTGTTTTTTCTTGTTATGTAATCCATTTTTTGAGATAAATATGTATGTTCTTATTGAAAAAAATACTTTTTACTTAAAATCTTTATAAATATTTCTCTGTTTCCAGTTTTCTGTATTTGGGGTGAGGAGGAGAATCCCTTAATATGAGTAAAATCACAAGCAGATGTTGACACGTCAGAAGGAGCCCCTAGAGCATATTCAATTTACTAACTGATATGACCCAGAGGTGAAAGACATTACCTCCATGTTTAAGGGATCAATAACATTTTTCATTTTAGTGCAAATGTTTGAACTGAGCTATAATGTTGGCACTATTCCATGAGTACCACCTGCTTTTCTTCACTGGTGCATGTTGTTCTTTACTGGTGACCTAAATTAAGGAGCACATTGGTGAACTAAAGAGAGAGAAAATCCTCTTTATCTGAAAAGGTTCCCACCTGTGGCTCTTTTGATGCATGCTTGCTAATTTTCTTGGTCTCTTCATTATTCACTGGAGGATTGTCATGAGCATTCTGTGAATAATAAGTATAAAATCCTTGTGGGGACAGAGCCAGGAGTGCAGTTTCCAGGCTCTTGCCCTCACGTGAAAAGGTGCTCACTGGGGTAGTAAATGGCCATCCACTGTGATTGGATGGCCATCAGCTGTGGCTAGTTGGCTGTCAGCTGTAACCAGTGAGCCATTGGCCACTAATATAACTGCCGTGGCTAGGCTAGCAGAAAATGGGGTCTAGCAAGAAGGTGGTGGCTGAGCTAGCAAGTGCAGATTGCAGCTAGCAAGTGAGGTTGATTGGTTGGCAGAGAAGCAGGTGGCAGGTTGCGGATCGTGTGGCTCCTGCTTCCTGTGTCTCCAACCCAGCCGCCAGTGAGACTATAGTGGTATGACTTCCCTTCCTATGGCTCTGTGGGTGTTCCTTTTTGGCCTCACCATGTCCTGTGTTCTTATGTGAGGAGCGGGAGCTGAGACCCTGCATGACCCCCTGCATGAGAACCCTCATGGAGTACCAGGCAATAATAGCAAGTACTTGATAAATAGTAGCCGTTATTTTTGTTGTTATTGTCATTTCCATCTTTTGTGTCCTTTAAATGCATCTTCTGCAATGAATATTAGACTAGCATTTAACTTCAGCCCAATTGAGATTTAATGGCTTCCTTTGAATCCTTGATCTATTGCTCTTTCTGGCTGCCTTTCACACCACTTACTGGTCAAGCTCTATGATGTTGAGAAAGTTACTTAACTCAGTTTCCCCAAATGTGAAATCAGGGGTGATAGTAGTATTTACACTCTGGGTCTCTGGGAAAATTAATGTAGTCCAGGTAAAGTGTCTCAGCATAAGTAAAATGCTCAATTGTCACTATAATTATTATTATCCCATGTTTTAGGTGAGGAAATAAGCGCTGTCAGTATTTGTTATCTCTAAATTTGCATTCTAATCACACTCTTGCCCCTTTCGTTTCTGTTCTCCTGCTTGTCTCCTTGTGATGGCATCCCTGATTACTCCACACTATGGTTACCCTCTACACGCAACCTCTTTTGTAAAAATTAATTCTTCATTTTTCACCCTTCTGACGTAGTTTTTTTTTTTTTCCTAATAGTTGCATAAGTCTTAACTAGGCGACAAAATACCAAAATTGCTTAAAAATAGGAAACAAGCCTTATACCTAGGTTCTATTCTGCCTACCCCTGCCTAGCACAGGGACACCCCCCCCAAAGGAAATATGTTCCATTTAATTAATAAGCTCAGGACCCTTCTACAAACACATGGCTGTGAAATCAAAACCATAGAGTCAGAGGAATACAGCACTAGTCTCAATATCTGCATGCTTAAGAATCACCTGGTGTACTTAGTAAATATGCAAATTTTCATTCTTTCCGATTAACTCAGCCTACAGTGGTATAGTGGGATCTTTATGTTCAACAATCACTTTAGAACTGCACTGTTAATTCAGTAGCCAATAGCTACGCGTGGTTTATCTTAGTCCATTCAGGCTGCTATACCAAAATGCCATAGACTGGGTGGCTGATAAACAGCAGATATTTATTCCTGGAGGCTGGAAGTCTGAGATCAGGGTGTAGTGTAGCTTGGTCAAGCGAGGACCCTTTTCTGGGTCACAGACTTTCATTGTATCCCCACATAGCAGAAGGGGGCTAGGAATTTCTCTGGGACCTCTTCCCTAAGGCACTAATCCCTCCCACGAGGGCTCTACCCTATGACTGCTCCACTTCCCAAAAGCCTCAGCTCCTGATATCATCATCTTTGGGGATTGGGATTTCAACATATGAATTTGGGAGGGACACAAACATTCAGACCGTAGCATGGTTATTTAAATGAATTAAAATAAAAAATTCAGTTCCTCAGTCAGAGTAGCCACATCTCAAGCATTCAATAGTAACATATGGCTAATAACTACTGTGCTATACAAATATTTCATCATAGCACAAAGTTTATTAGAAAACACTGCCTCATACTATTTTAGGGACAGTATCCTTCAATCATATATCAAGAAATGTAGGAATAGAGGCAGAACCATGAAAACACTCTTGCACCTGGTGACTTCAACTTGAAGAACCATAATTACTTATGTATTGATAATAAGTACTAGTATATTCAATAAGTTGGTTGCTTAGTGAGTATAGCACCTCTAACAGCAGAAGCAATGTTTTATCTACCATCTTATTGAGTATATTCCTGGTGCTCTCCATCACGTGCATCGTACACATAATTTCTTTCAAATCTCAAAATAGGTCAAGTGAGTTAGTGTTATGATGCCTAATTCATTGACACTCAAGGTAATAAACTTGCTAAAGGTCTGTTCAGCTCGTAAATAGTGAGCCAGCTTGCAGCCCTGGTCTGATCCTAAAGGCAGTGCTTACCCTCTTCACTTCATCAACTGGTTCTACCCATTATCTAGACATGAAACTGGTTTTAATATTTAATGAAGTTGACACTGCACTTTGAACCTGTAAATCATTATAGAAAAGTGTGCTAAAGGCTAAGTCAACCCTAAGGTCCTTAAGCCAAGGTTTAAACCTTTTATTTTATTGACATTCCCTACTCTGGGTCAAGTTGCTCATCTGTGCGTTCCCATAGTCCCCACTCTGTTTATTTATCTCTGTGTCTCTACAGTTGCATAATTCACTCTGGACTGAAATTACTTGTTGTGCTGGCTGTATTCCCCTTGTAAACTATGACATTCTTGAGGGTTGGAGCTGGATCTTGATTATCAGGGAATCCTAAGTACTTGGTATGTGGTGAATGCTAAACAATTTTCTAATAGATGCACTAATAAAACAGACGTAATGTTTCCTGCTGAACTGGAAAATCTACTAGAAGGATGGAAATGACCAGGTGAATAGTGTCAAAATCTGCCAGGGATCATGTTAAAGAACGTCTTTCTGCAACATGTCAGACAAAAAGAGACTGAATCCTATCTGGAGTTCCGCAGTTCAAACAGTTAGTCTATAAACTGTTTAATCCCTTTTAAATCTCCTGACCTTATCTCCCAATCTTCCCATTTATGCAAAAATTCCCTTTCTGCTGACCACTGGCAAAATGCTTTAGCTTGGGTTGCTTATTTTTTATGTTTTAACAGATATGCTAATCTCAGGAATGATGCATTCCAGCTCTGGTATCATTAAAATAGTATCCCATCGCCATTCTTCAAGTCACTGCTGACTCAGCACCTCCATTACAATCTCCATTTTCCAGGGTTTCTAATTTGGCCATAAACATTCACTTGGGGTAGAAACTTGTCGTAGGAGGTCTTGCTTCTGAAAGATACTTTTTGCAAACAGAATCTCAAAATACATTGTTTAATGTACATGGGACTATTGTGGAGTGTACCAACATTCGAGTGGAATTCTGAAAAGGGCCTGTAAGGCATTGTAACTTATGTGGTTACCCAAAATGTTGACACTTCCCCCGAGAAGTGTCATCAGGAGAGTTATGAACAGAACCTTTTCTTCCCCGTTGGGTAACTGCCTTAGGTATATTGTGTAGAATATTCCCAGTTTTTGTAAACTCAACAAATTCTAATCTTTGTAGCATCTCTTCTTTTACGTGACATTTTTTCTCCCCTTTCCATGTGCTTGCATACTCAGCTTTTTTCTCACAATCTCATCTGCCACATACATGTATGTTTGTGTGAGTGTAAAAGGTATCTACATGGGGAAAATGAATTAATATCTAGTGTTTATGATTAGCTCTCAAATTTCTCACATATGAATGAATACTCACTTTACTTGCTTTGTGAATGGTCTATGACATATTTTTCATACAATTTTACTTTTCCCATCCACGTGGATTTTAATCAAATCGACTCTTTTCCCCCATTATAAGACAAACTTAGTGACTGAAATGTCTTTTGTAGATCCTCTGACTTATATCATTTTAGGAATGTCTTTTGTCCTCCAAATTCCATAAAATATGTTTAAAATCAACTATTTAAATGCTGCTATTTTGTAGTACAAAATGCTCCCTATTTTGTAGTATCTGGATCCCCTTTTTTTCATACTGAGAATAAACAAAGGGTGGCTGTTTGTACATGAACTCTTTGCACAATTGTTTATAATGGATAGTAAGGAGGATCAAGTTCAGATCACAGTGTAGTCGCCCAAAAGAGAATTTGAAGTCAGGTAAACCTAGAGGGTATTATGCTAAGTGAAGTAAGTCAGACAGAGAAAGACAAATACCTTATGATTTCTCTTATATGTGGAATCTAAAAAACAAAATAAACAAATAAACAAAACAGAAACAAACTCATAGAAACAAAGAACAAACTGATGGTCGCTAGACAGGAGGAGTTTAGGGGGCTGGGTGAAAAAGGGCAAGGGATTCAGAAGTACAAATTGGCAGTTATAAAAATAGTCCCTGGAGCGTGAAGTACAGCACAGGGAATATAGTCAATAATATTGTAATAGCTATGTATAGTGCCAGGTGGGTGCTAGACTTATCGGGGTAAGCACTTTTTAAGTTATATAAATGTCTAATCACTATGCTGTACAACTGAAATTAATATCATATTGTATGTCAACTGTAATTAAAAAATAAATTTAAAAAATGGGTAGCTAACCCAGAAGTCCGTTGTTTTGTGCAAAAAGAATTGTTGCCTGCTGGAATTTTAGAATCTCAGCTTCTACCTGATGAGTGACTCTGAATTGACCAATACTTTTACCAGTGAAAAATATTGGTAAATTTGTAGCAGTTTTGATGACATAAGGAGGGACCTTCCAAAAGCCTTTTGGCCACCAGGAAAACTACCTAATCAGCAGCAAGAATAACCCCTCACCCAAACACACACACACATACACACACACACGCCGCAGAGAGGTTCTGTCCACTCCCAACTCGGTCTGAAATGTTGTATTTAGAAAGAGACTTCTTAGGGTAACACTTTGATCTTAAGCTGTCTCAGGATGAATAATTGTCTAATTTGGCCCACTAGCTCTGAATATAAATTGTATGGATGTGGCTAAAACAATACGCTTGTTTTATTTATTTAAGAGCATCTGCTCCATGCCAGGTACCAGGTACTTGCTCTGCTCTGCAGATGCAAAAGGTAAAGAAGATGTGGCCTCTAGTTGCCTGTGGTCTGTGATGCAATACAGATATCTCACCAGAATCCTAAAGTAAAATTTAGTATCAAGATGAAGGCCTATATATTCAACAAATATTCATTTTATGGATAAGTGTTTTTCGTGTGCTGGGCATTGTTGTAGGCTATGGGAATACAGTGATGAACTAAATAGACAAGATCTTGCCCTCTTGTTTCCCAGGAAAGACAGACAATGCACAAGCAGTTAAGCTAGGGAGGTAAATGCCTTTGTTTTGCTCACTGCTCCATCCCCAGCATCTAGTACACTGTCTGGTACATAGTAATCACTCAATAAATATTTGGACAATTAAATAAAAATAATTATGAATCAAGTAAGGGTGATAGTGCTTTAAAAGGGAAACTATTTGTATGATGAAAGTGATCAGGGAGAACTGAGGAGGGAGAATTTATTCTGTTTGCACAGGCTGGAGACGTCCAGCGTCATCTCTACATTGTTTGTAGGAGATAGAGAAATGGAGAGAGGGGAAGCAGCAATGCCAAATGGAAAGGGAAAAGTCCCAGCAAAGGCAGGTGTGCAAGACCGGAATGCATTCCAGATTCTGACAGTCAGTGTCACCCAAGCTCAGAGACTAGACAGGTGGGTTGGAACTTGATTGTGAATGTTTTATTTGCCAGGGACAACCTTTTGCTATCACATGGAGACTGGAGACATCTAAAGATGATTAAGCAGAGTGGACCTTGAACCCGTCTACATTTCAGTTTCTCCTTTCCTGAGCTATTTCATCACCATCACTGGCAGTGTTTTTTCCTTCCTGTTAGTGCATTTCGTCCCGTACTGTCAGCCAGCCAGACAAGCTATCACCCCTCTGAGGCCTTTTCAGACCAGTCCTGTTCACTGAGCAGACTAAGTCATGTGTCCCCCTTACTTAGATGATTTGTCATCTAGAGACCTCTAACAAGGTCTCCTTTCTGGAGCAGCTGAAGGAACGTATGGCACAGTGAGTGAGAGGCCAGCAGCACCACGCAATACAACAGTTATCAGGTAGATGAAGAAAGCCGGAAGTCTGACTTCCCACATTAAAAATTAACAGTGTGCAGTAAATAGCCAAGCCTGCCACACTTCTCCCTTGTGAAGCTCATGATGCAAGAAAGCACCCCTCCACAGAGGATGAGAAGGGAACATTTTCATACAGAGGTGCCAATTTAATCATCATAGGAAATTTCTGCAATTCAAATGGAGGGCAGAGCTCTCAGGAAGAGGCTGGAGATTTAATTGCCCATTTGTGAGTCCTGAAATCCCCTTATAGGCTTGTGTAAAGGCCAGGGGAAGTACACCCGCCACAAAACCTTATGCAAAGTAGACATGCAGTAAATATCTTCTGAATGATAAATAAAATCAAGGATGTAAGCTGGCCACCTCTGCAGTAAGAATATTCTTAATGTCATTTGCAGAGGCTTTCCGGTTGAGAAAGGCTTTCACTAATGCTGCCTCTTTCCTCTTCAGCATTACCCAGGAATGTTCACCGTGATTCGGAGGAGTCTGAGGGAGGTTAAGTGAATCACCAAGGTCACATGGCTAGTTAGTGCTATGGTTGGGACATGCACTCAGGTCTGCTGAATACAAGTGTAAAATGTTCCTTACATGCACTAAAAGGATAAGTCCCATGCAGTAACACTCGTTCTCAAGGTGTGCTCTTGGATGACTGCTTCAAAACCACCTTCTAACAGTTAGAATGCAGATTTGAGGGCCTCTCTGGAAGTGGGGTCCCAGGAATCTGCATTTTTGACAAGAGCACTACAGAATTCTTACCACACAAAAGTTTGAGAACTACTGTGCCAAAGTACTCCTAACATAGGCTGAAATATTTAATGAAATTATCTAAATTATTCCCGAGATAAAGTTTAAAAATGTAGGAGAATCCATATAAATACATTTTTTAGGAAACTGCAAACCCAAGCTTGGAGGTAGGTCTAAAGGTCACTTTCAATGTCATTGGTCAAGGGACAATGTCCTCTATTTTTTATTCAGGTTTTGACCGCAAGTTTTCTGATTTTTAGGGCCAACTGATTACTACTATGAATTTAGAATTTTTTTTGTCTTTTTCTTGGTCCTGATAAACTTTTTTTCAGATAAAAAAGAAAATAGTCTTCACTTGTTTGGTTCAACAGTAAATCATAAGAACCACTACATCTTGTTTGGGTTCTGTTCCTCCTAGCCTGGTGGCATTTGCTATAACTGCAAGTTCTTTACTTTCAAAACTTGATAAATAAATATGTGTCCATGAATCAAGTTTAACAGACTTAGCATTGTTGAAGCAAATTATTGACTGAAACGAAGTTTCAGAATGTTGTAGCAGATAATGTAACCACATTTTCGTTCTCTGTGGTATGCTTATATATTTGCCAGATTTCAAAGCAAGTAGTTAAAAGCTATACAACTTTACATTTCTGGAGTCTCAATTTAGATGTTGATTGGTTATAAAAGATATTTGACTAATCTCTGTTCTAGTCTAGGAAGATTGAAATTCAGGAGACCTTGGCTTTTCTTCAGATCCTGGTGGCAGACTATAATCATGGTTAGTAAAGTTTAAATGGTTTAGCTAAAAATGATTTCTGGTATTTTGAAGTTTCTTGCCCACCATGAGGTTGAAAGTCCTTTATAAGACCTTAGTACAAGGAGTCTAAGTCTGCTTCTGACATAGGCAATTCAAATATAAGCACATATATATATATATATATATATATATATATATTTCTCTCTGAAAAGCAATTTATTAGAACTATTAAATAGACAATTGTTTCCTGATATCTCCCTCATAGCCAAAAGTCCCTCTCAGTTCAAATCCTCTGTTATGGAATCTAGATGCAATCTCTACTTTCTCTGAATGCTCAGAGTGGATAATCTTTCATTTGTAACACAACACTTATCTGTAGTAGCAGTCATGTTGTTATTGGAACACACACCTTTTCCTCTGCCAATAAATTTTCACTTCTTTAAGAGATGGGTCATATTTATAAAATTTTATATACTGCACAGAGTCTTAAGCAATATAGGTACTGTAGTAGTTAACCTACATAATGTCTTCAAATGACTCGTGTCCCCATGTGTTTGTGCCCGTCCCACATTGAATCCGAGTTGGCCTTGTGTGACCAACAGAATATACTGAATGTGTTGATGCGTGACTTCCAAAGGTACATGATAAAAAGCCCTGGCCCTTCTCCCTTATTCTCTTGGATCACTCACTGTGGAGGACACCAGCTGACATGTTATGATAACATTCAAACAACTTCTTGATGATGCCCATGTGGAGAGGAACCTAGGCCCCTGAATAAAAGCCAACACCAAGCTGCCAGCCTCATAATTAATCACCTTTGAAGTGGAACTTTCAGCCTCACAATGAATCACCTTGGAAGTGGAACCCAGTCAACATCTGATTGCAACGTGATGGAATCACCCAACCAAGTAGCTCTAATTTTGTTCCCACAGAAACCACACAGCAATAGCTGCTTGATCACATAGCCCTGAATATTTGCTTAATAGATAGGATTTTATGATTAATATATGACAATCATTGCTCTAAGCCAATACAATTTTAGGTAATTACTCAACAATATATAACAAATACAGAATTTTATGGTCAAAGATAAGTAAAATGTTCAAATTATTGGATGCATACTAAATTCCATGATGATCAACAGTCTGTATCCCACTCACTCTGGTGGTTATATAAAGATTTTTAGAGAAGTTAGTTTTTAACTAGTTTTTAGATAAAGAGATTATGGTGGTGAAGTAAAGAAAAACAACCTATACGTGTGGTAAGTTTTCAAAATATTGAAGTCTGGCTTCCATAATAGTCGGTCTGAAAGTTTAATGTCCTGGTAATGATGAAGTATGTCAGTTGCAGAAATGGCATATCTTGAAAGTTAAGAAACCTTTAACTTCAGGTGGCCCTTTCCAGAACAACAGAGTAAGGACTTTCAAAATCTGCTCCTTTATAAAAGAACAATGGGAACTCTTGAAAAAACTCTCTAAATCAATTTTTATAGAACTTTAGAAATTCAGCAAAGACTTGTAGCAATCCACAGAGCACTTCTTTCAGAAAAACAGCTGAAAATTAGTTAAAAAAAACAAGCCTTGTGACATTTTAAATTGCCTTACTCCCATCTCCCTGTCC
This sequence comes from Rhinolophus ferrumequinum, assembly GCF_004115265.2. Classification (NCBI taxonomy): domain Eukaryota; kingdom Metazoa; phylum Chordata; class Mammalia; order Chiroptera; family Rhinolophidae; genus Rhinolophus; species Rhinolophus ferrumequinum. The sequence continues at coordinate 61,934,807 of NC_046300.1, forward strand.
CAGATCTGTAAGTAGCCTTAGCAACCAGTAACCTTGCAGCCATAATATTTGTGAAAATCACGAATCTAGCCGGCATGGGGTGGGGGTGGGGCAAAAACAATTTGGGGGTTCCCTGGAAAGTCCCATCTTTAGAGTTTCATTGTTTTTTCTTGTCCATTAGCTCCTCAGAAAATCCCAGTTCTCAGGGCTAGCATTTATAAAGCTTGACTTATCTGTGCAAACAGCTCTAACTCCACAGTGTTTGTCAAAAACATTTTTCTGCAGTTGTTTAACATTGAAGTTCCCTGGGGCAGAGATACAAGTAGTTGATCTAAAAATTTAAAAGCAAAACTTGGGAATGAGATGGCCATAGGGGCATTTGAAATGCCCCAACATTTTAAAATGCTCCAATAAATGCCTAGAAGGCAATACATATGTACAGAACTGTGCTCATGTCAAAAAATAAGCTGAGAAGACCATAAACTGTAATCTCTGGCTGATATTGAAACTCAGCGCTGAGTAGGAAATGAGTGCTAAGGCAGAGTTGTAAAATACCAGAGGATTAGAGTCATGGTCTCAAAACACACTCAGCCCCTTGGCAAAGACTGGGAGACTTATTGATTCAAGTCATTTAAGAAAATCTCTGTCCAATCACTAGCCGACAAGCAAATTGAGCAGAGACTTCAGTGGCTTTCCACACACAAAATACAGACTTTACATAATTAGTCCATAGAACTTGTTAAACCAATCAACCAACAACAGCAAATGTCAGGGAGTTGTGGTAGGCAGTATAATACCCACTCTCCAAAGATATCCATGTCTTCAAACCCAGGAATTGAAAATCTGTTATGTTACCTGGCAATGAAGAATTCACATTGCTAACAGCTGGCTTTACATTAAAGAGATTATCCTGGATTATACACGTGGCCCAATATAAGGCTTCTTTACATGTAGAAGAAGAAGGAAGAACTGTTAGTATCAGAGTGGTGAAATGTGAGAAATATTCAAATAGCCACTAATAACTTTGAAGATGGAATATGAGTGAAGGAATACAGGCAGCATCTAGAAGCTGGAAAAGACAAAACAACAGATTGTACCATAAAGCCTCCAGAAAGGAATGCAGCCCTGCCAACACCTTCGTTTTAGCCTGATGTGATCCTTTTCTGGATTTATAACCTGCAGGCATGTAGAATAATAAAGTTTTGTAGTTTTAAGCCACTAAATTTGTGGTGCTTTATTTCAGTAACAATAGTAGTGGGAAACAACCTGATTTTCAGAGTTACTAGATTACATGTTTTAAAAATCCAGTTCCAAAAAAAAAAAAAAAAAAAAAAGCCAATCGGTAGAAACTATCCCAGAGGAAACACATGCTGGAGTCACTAGATGAATACTTAAAATAGGCTACTAAAACTATGTTTAATGAACTAAATAAAATTATGTCTAAAAAGTTAGTGGAAAGTATGAGAAAAATGTCTCACCAAATAGGCAGTCAATAAAGAGATAGACATTATAAAAGAAAGAGCCAAATAGAAATACTTGAGTTGAAAAGTACAAAAAGTAAAATAAAAAATTCACTAGAGGGGGTCATGAACAGATTTGATTGGGCAGAAGAGAGAATAAACAAACTTGAATATAAGTCAATTGAAAGCATCCAGTTTGACCAATATAAAGAGAAAATAATGAAGAAAAATGGATCAAAGAAGAAATCATTAATAACCTGAGAAAATATATTAAGATGAATGAAAATGAAAATATAATACACAAAACTATGAGATGCCATGAAAGTAGTTACTGAATTTGTAGCTGTAAATGCCTATATGTAAAAAGGAAGAAGATTTTAAATCAACAACCTAATCTTCCACTTTTAGAAACAAGAAAAATAAGAGCAAACTAAACCTACAGTAAACAGAAGGAAAAAAATAAAAATTATAGAAGAAATAAGTGAAATAGAGATTAGAAAAATAAAGGAAAAAAGTTGGTTCTTTGAAAAGTAAACAAGGGGCAGCTGGTTAGCTCAGTTGGTTAGAGCATGGTGCTCTTAACAACAAAGTTGCCAGTTCCATCCCCACATGGGCCGCTGTGAGCTGCACCCTCCACAATTAGTTTGAAACAACTATTTGACTTGGAGCTGATGGATCCTGGAAAGACACACTTAAAATAAATAAAAGTTAAAAAAAAAAATAAAAGTAAATAAAATGGCCAAACCTTTAGCTGGATTGACTATGAGAAAGAGAGACGACTCAAATTACTACAACCAGAAGCCAAAGAGAAGACATCACTACCTATATTACAGAAATGAAAAAGATAATAAGAAAATAAAATGAATAATTGTATGCAAACAAATTAGATAACCTAGATGAAATGAACAAATTCCTAGAAAGACAAAAACTATAACTGACTAAAGAAGAAATAGGAAATGTGAATATAAGAAGTAAACCTATTAAATTAAAGAAGTAAACCTATAAGAAGTAAACCAATTAAATTAGTAATCAAATAACTTTGCACAAATAAAATGCCAGGCCAAATTTTTTCACTGATGATCTACCAAGTCTTTAACAAAAGAACACCCATCCTTCACAAAGTCTTTTAAAAAATTGAAGACAAGATATTGTTTTCCAACTCATTCTATGAGGACAGTATTTTTCTGATACCCAAACCAGATAAAGATCAATACCCTTTATGAATACAGACACAAATGTCCTCAATAAAAATACTGGTTAGCAGAATCTAAGAATACATAAAAAGTATTATTCCCCAAGACAAAATAGGACTTATCCTTATGCAAGGTTGATTTAACATAAAAATCAATTAATGTAATACACCATATTTATAGAATAAATGATAAAAACACATGATCATCTCAATAGATACAGGAAAAAAGCATTTGACAAAAATCAATACCTTTTCATAACAAAAAACATTTAACAAACTAGGAATAGAAAGAAACTTCTTAACATAATGAAGTACACAGCTACAAAAACCCCACAGCTAGCAGCACACGATGACCAAAGACTGAATACTTTCCTCTTTAAGGTCAGCAATAAGATAAGAATGTCTGTTCTTACCACTTCTATTGTATTGGACATTATCGCCACATAATTTAGGCAAGAAAATGAAATAACAGATATCCAGATTGAAAAGGAGGAAGTAACACTATTTCTAATTGCAGATGACATAATCTTGATAAAGAAACATACTAAGTAGTCATTAAAAACCTATTAGAACTAAGAAGTGAATTTGGCAAAGTTGCATAATACAAGATCAATGTAAAAAATAAAAAAAAAAATTATTTCCATATTCTAGTAATGAGAACTTCCAAAATGAAATCAAGAAAGCAGTTCCAATTATACCACCAACAAAAAGAATAAAATACTTAGGAATAAATTTTACTAAAAAAGTGCATCTTGTACACTAAAAATTACAAAAATCATTGAAAGAAATTAAACACCTAAATTAATTTAAAAGCACATGTTCATGATTGAAAGACTCAATCTTCTAAAGATGAAAATACTCTCAACTGACTCTTGGTGGTGAACACACAATGTGATATAAAGATGATGTATTACAGAATTGTACACCTGAAATCTGTGTAATTTTATTAACAATTGTCACCCCAATAAACTTTAATTAAAAAAAAAAAAATGAAAGAAAAGAAAAGAAAGAGGAGGTGGCCGGTTAGTTCACTTGGTTAGAGCATGGTGCTAATAACACCAAGGTTGCTGGTTCAATCCCTACATGGGCCACTGTGAGCTGTGCCCTCCTAAAAAAAAAAAAAGAAAAGAAAATTAATCTCCAAATTGATCTATAGGTTCAATGTAATCTTTGTCAAAATTTCAACAACTTTTTTTTTGTTTTGCAGACTTTGACAAGATGATCCAAAAATTAATACAGCAATGCTAGGACACAGATTAGCCAAAAGAAAACATTGTGTTTCTGGCATAAGAATGGAAACATATATATGTAATATAATATATAATAAAATGTTACACACACACACACACACACACACACACACACTAGTCATGAGAGTTCAGAAATAACTTTTACTGTATTGTTAATTGATTTTAACAAGGATGCCAAATCAGTTCAATGGAGGAAAGGTCTATTCAACAAATGGAATGCCTCCTGCAAAAGAATGAAGCTGGAGATCTACCTCACACCATATTAATGTAACTCATAATGGATTATAGAACTAAATGTAAGAGCTAAAACTATAAAACTGTTATGAAAAATCATAGGAGTAAATCTTTGTGTCCTTATGTTTATCAATAGTTTCTTAGATATACGTGAAAAGCACAAATAACAAAAGGAAAAAAATAGATGAATTCAACTTTATCACTTATTACTTATTATTATCAATAAACTTTTGTGTTTCAAAGGACATCATCAAGTAAGAAAATACAAGTCCATGATGGGTGAAAAAAAATTCAAATCATATATCTAATACATTTCTAGTATCCAGAATATATAAAGCCCTCTTACAACTCAACACTAAAAAGACAAATACTTCAATTTAAAAGTAGACAAAGGATTTGAACAGAACTATTTCCAAAGAAGATTTATAAATGACCAATATGCACATGAAAAAATGCTCAACAGCGTTAGTCATTAAGGAAATAGAAATCAATATCACAACGAGATCCACTTCATACCCACTAAGATGGTTAAAATTAAAACGAGAAAAAGACAGTAAGTGTTGGAAAGCATGTAGAGAAATTGGAACCCTTATACACTCATACATTGCTGGTTGGACTGTAAAACACAGCAGACACTTTGGAAATAGTTGGGCAATTCCTTGAAATGTTAAAGTTACCGTGTGACCCAGCAATTCCACTCCTAGGTGTACACCCAAGAGAACTGAAAGCATACATTCTTACAAAATCTTGTACACAAATGTTTACAGCTGCATAATAGCCAAGAAGTAGAAACATCCCAAATGTCCATCAACTGCTGTATGGATAAATAAAATGTGGTTTATACACAGAAGTGGACAATATTTGACTATAAAAAGAAATAAAGTTCTGCTGCATGCTATAACATGCAAAAACCTTAAAAACATTATGTTAAGTGAACAAAGGCAGTCCAAAATGCCACATGATATACGATTCTATTTATATAAAATGTCCAGACTAGGCAAATCCACAGAGACAGAAGAAAATAGATTAGTGGTTTCCAGGGGCTGGAGGTAGGGAAAAATAAGGAGTGATTGCTACATTAGTTGATATGGGGTTTCTTTTGGGGATAATGAAATATTCTAAAATTAGATAGCAGTGATAGTTGCACAACTCTGTGAATATACTAAAACCACTGAATTTTATATTTTAAAAGGACAAATTTTATGGTGTTCAAATTATATCTCATTATAGCTTATTTTAAAAAATGCTTTCAAATTCTTATGTAATATGTCTTTAAAATAATAGTAATTTGGGTGAAGTGTGGTAGTCTGAATTCAGGAACCAGAACAAAGCTATGAAATCATTTCCCTGGTATGTACGATAAGAAAAATGCTTTCCTTGAAATTCTCGGTAGAGATTTCTAACTGCCCTATCAATGGAGCAACACAGTATCACGATGAAGCACTGCTGTGGACCAAGAAGGAGGACCCGGCTAGAATTCTAGTTCAAGTTCTCACAGGAAGTACATGTGTGCACTTTGCAAACCATTTCGTAGTTCAGGAGTAAAATGTGGGGGCGGAATTAGACCAGTGGTGAAACAGTGCTCCAGGATATCGCGTTGAGAGTTGTAGAAGGTATAGAAGGAATCATACTGTGGGGGAAGTCTGAGAGGCCTAGAGAGAAGAGGGACTCCAACCCCTGCAAAGCCCACTTTATCTGTTCTATGTATCACACTGCGTTTTGCTTGGCTAAAAAAGAAAGTCTAAAACTCCCCGGACTAGATGATTTGTTGAAAGTGTTTTTCAGCCCTATGGCTCTAAAGTCCACATAGTAGTCGCTTTATTGCCGTGACCTCTAACCAAACCTGCAATATCTTCTAGGTGTGTCTGTACAGGACTTTCTATTTAAATACAGTTCTTTGTATTTTTTATGTGTTCCTTGAAACCCCACCCCAAGAATATGGCATTGTCCTGAAAGGTAAGACTATAAACTATTTGAATTACCACAAACTTTGGGTGCACACAATTCCAATTAGTGTATATGTTGTTTTATCTGTAACATTTCATTTGCTACAATGTCAAAATTGTGAATCATACAAGTCATTCAAAAACCACTTTGCAAATACTTGAATGGCAGTTCACACCTGGAAATATATCTGTTTTCTGACAAGTTGGAGATGTAATTCATCCAATATATGTGACAGAACATAGATTCATTTCTACATCGCCTCTTCAGTTCTTGTGGTGATTGATTTTTTAATCTCCTGGTACATTTGAATAAATGTACATATTTTCAGCAAATCCTTCTACTTTAATAGCAGTGTTCTGTGTTTACCATTTCGTTTTTGTGTTTTTTTTTTTAAAGTAGAAATTGGAATCTGTAGTCACAGAATATGGCCTAATATCTCCTGACCCTTTTTCATACTGAGTTTAAGGACTGTAGCTTTTGAGCCAATGCTCCTCCTAAGACTTTTCTTAGAGGTCGTGGGATATCCTCATGTTGCAAAAGGCATAGCTAGCCGTGCTGAGTTGTCAAATTTGAAAGGAAACAAAGAGAACCAGGGAAATAATATATTGTGAGGTGCCTTGTTCTATCTTTAGCTAGATTTTAAATATATAAAATCTCCATGTATTTATGCAGAGGGTATATTTTGAAAACCTCAAATACTTCAGAAAATTGCAGGATTTAAGACATTTTCCTATAACAGTGCATTTAAAGAATGGGTGTGTGTGTGTGTGTGTAAATCTGTAAGTATTGGCTATTATGCTACTTTTTCTCTTCTCAGTATTAACTTTGATATTTCTTAGGGTGCTTTTTCTAAGTTAGTAATGTGATGTCATACTGGTTGTTTGCCTTTTTAAAATGATATTTTTAAGCCATTCCCTTCATTTCCAGAACCATTGATGTTCAGAAGCTTTTCAGTATTTAAAAAAAAGAGAAAGAAACATTACTAGAACCACTTCTTAAAAAAATGTTTAGATGAAAACTTATAGGATGTTTAAGTTGTTTTAAATCATATCTTCAACTTGCAAGAAACTATATATTTCCAGGTGTGAATCTGTCACCCAACATACTTCCAAAGTGATTTTTGAATGTTACAAAAAAATAAAATGGTAACCAAAATCTCTTTCAGAAATTCCACTCCAAGTAAACTGTAATGTGAATCAGAACCTTGTGAGAAATGCATAATCCAAAGCTCCACTCCAGACATACACAATCAAAATCTGAATTTTAAGTGGCTTGTGCTTTGTGAATGCATCACATTTTGAGAAGCACTGTTTTGCATGGAACTGAAAAATGGTGGCTGCTATTTCTGTTTGAAAGTCAAAATATTGCTGTCAATGGCAATAGAGGAAATAAATACTGTTTACAGAACATTTAGTCTTCTTTTTAATCTTGATAAGTTTTTAAATCGGATTTACATTATTTCAAATGTTTTTTCTAGTGGTAAACAATATCACCATTTTTATTTCATACTCATTAAAATTTACATAATTCATAATTGCACTAAAAGCTCCCCCCTTCGCACATACACACATGCGTGCATATGCACACAGTTTACCAATACTCCATTCCAAAAATATCCCACTAAGCCCTGACCAGTGTGCTTGTACATTTAGACAATGCTCCTTCTGGGATCCCCAGGACACATAAAACAGCAAAGGTTCATTAGAACAATGTCACCAGCATAGCGATAATTATGGTTGTATCAGCAATTTAGGGGCTGTAAAGTGGTACTCTGGGATGAAACTCAGCACAAAGTCTCAACCTGGGAGTAGATTGTTTGCCAGATCTGGGAGGAATGCGGGGCGGACATTTATTTGGTTGTTTATGATTTGCTGTCCTGCTCATCTAATTCTTGGTGGCATTTGAATTAAGAGGTTTTATGAACTGGTGATTATCGAGAACTGGTATTTTCACCGATGTCTTCGTAGGTCTTACTGACTCAAATTAAATATTACAGTAACTCAAATTGTGCCACTGTGTTTATTATATAAATAGGGACAATCATAGGTGTGTAATTAAAACGGAAAAGGAGTAATTCTAATTAGGCAGAAATGGTCACATATTTCACTGAAGTAGGATGCAGGGAATTCCTTAGTTGCCGGTATATTTCTGCCAAGGAGACACCGAGGCCTGCTCCTGCACGCTGCCTCTGGGATATTTAATTGGTACATCAGTGTTAATGCTCAAAAGAGATTAGATCCAGTTCTTTTAAAAAACTGCTATTCACATTTGACTCCTCTTAGATGTAGCTACAGAGCTAGTGGTAAAGGGAAAAATCCCACTAAGTAAAAAAATCCTGCGGTTCTGTGCACTTCTACTATTACTTGACTCTTGAAGAGAGAAGCTTACCATCCTGAGACTTCTAGCTGTAGTAATCAAGAATATGAGTGAATTCTTATTATAGTCAATTTGTGATTAGATACATTGTCATCTTGGCTACAAGTTTAAATGTAGTTTAGACAGTTGTTTAAAATATAGTCCCAATGTAATTCGGGACTCCTGATTTTCAACAAGGGACTAAATATTAATGGTGTGTGTAACAGTTACAAGCCAGAACTCTAGAGTTAGACAGACTGGGTTCAAACACTGTTCCTTCTCCTTTTACTCTCTGTCTGAGCTCTGGACAACTAACTTCATGTCTTTGAACTTTAGTTTCTCTTTCTACAAGATGATGATGATAATAGTAGCTACTTCAGATGATTGTTATTCAATGTAAAAAGACAACCCTGCAAAACACAATGCCTAATACATGGTAGCTATTATTATGTTAAGTTATGCAGTAGCCTAATCAAAATGGCCTTTCGATTTGTCATTTATTTATTCATTCACTCACTCATACATCACATACTTATCAATTTTTTCCATTATGCCAGACATTCTGATTAGATGCTGGTATGTTGGTGAACAGGGTAGGCAGAGTCTGTTTCTTATTAAGCTAATAATCTGGTGGAAGGAAGTAATCAGACAAATAATCATGAATTATGATAGGTGTTACCGTGTTTCCCCGAAATTAAGACCTAGCCAGACAATCAGCTCTAATGCATCTTTTGGAACAAAAATTAATATAAGACCCGGTATTATATTATATTAATTATATTATATTAATTATATTATACCCAGTCTTATATTATATATTATATTATACCTGGTCTTATATTAAAATAAGACCTGGTCTTATATTAATTTTTGCTCCAAAAGATGTATTAGAGCTAATTGTCCGGCTAGATCTTATTTTCGGGCAAACAGGGTAGGAAGGAAGCAAGCTAGGGTTTAAGATGGAAATTAACTGGGGAAAGCAAGGCACGATAATTAACTCACAGCGTTTAAAAAAGGCTTCCAGGAGGCAGTATCTATGAGGTGGACAACTTAGTGAATAAGAGTGTCGGGAAGACCAGCTCAGGAGGAAAACATTCCTGATGAAGGATCAGCAGGTGTTCATGTCTTGAGGCAGGAAAAGCCTCGTATGCACAAGGATTTGAAAAGGGCTCATTGGCTGACCCATGGGGAGGGTGAAGTAGAATGATGTCAGCTTGGAAAAGGAAACAGGTGAGATAGCACAGGGCTTTGTTACCGTCTTACATAGAAGTTTAGATTCAATTTAGAATGTAGTGAGAAGTCCTACAAGAGATGACACCATAAGTTTGACATTTTAAGAAACGACTTCAAACTATCCTGTGTAGAATGGCTTGAAGAAAATCAACAGTGTCCCCTGAGCTTTCTCCTTACTGATCAAAGGGGAAACCCCAAACTTCCATGTCTGGTGCTATTTTGTAGCTGATGAATTCTGAGATGTTAGATGTTTTCATTATCTACATGTCAGGGATGGGGGCAGGGGATGCTTAGAAGGCACTTATTTAGTAAATAACAGCAGCTTTTTATAGCAGAACCACTCAAGATTGCAACACTGTTACTTTGAAACTTTCTCATCATGTATAATTTCATTAAGTAATAACTTACTTTCAGGAAAACTATATTTCACATCTCCCCATCTTCCCTGTATGAAAACACCACTTTTGGTATTTAAAAATTTTAAAGTTCAAGGATATGTACCAGATCAGTATATTTCTCTGATTTTTCTCCTCTCTACGTGGGAAATACTTTTAGGCATGTTACAACACTGTACTACCAAATGACCTCCAGAATTCAATTTGAGTGCATAAGTATCACAGAATGAAAGTGGAAATCTCAAGATGTTTTTTGGTTTTTACCATGTTTTTCTACTTATTTTGTTCATCTTTTCTTTTTGCTCATTTTACTTTGGCCTATATTTTTAGAGAAACTGAATTTATAACCATTGAACTGAGGGTTTTCTTTTTTTACACTTTGTGTGTTGCTGAATTATTAAGTAATAACGTAATAACAAGCACTTATCTAGTGCTTTATTCAAGGACTTATTTGCAGCTCTGCCCCTGGAGAGCACTGAAAATGTTTTCTCTGTAAAGTTTCCAAAGTAACAACAGCTAATCTGCCTCTTCTTGATGTACCCCCCACAATGCTAGAATTTTCCACTTGTTATCAGCTCAATGAGTTGGATGATATACATCTGTGAAGTAGGAATTAGCTTCTCTTGAGTTGGGTTTTAAATCGAATAAGGCAACTTTGCTTGAATGTATGCTCTTGAAATGTTGGAGAACAGCCTCCTGCGTGTTCTCTATCTATCTTACCCGCTCATTTGTGTGCCTGTGTGAATGCAAATAAATGATCCACATGGTTACATGCTGCACGCTAGCTAGCCAGTACGCGAGTGTATCACATTGTGACACTTGCATACGATTTATTTCTGCCTATAAATGAGGACATGTAATATTTCATTTATAACTGTAAGACTCATATTGAGCTGGGCAATTTGTAAGCAGAAATGGCAGAGGAGCTTGTAGCAAATAAGAGATAAAGGATACTGAACAAAGACCTATAGGCATGTTTTATTTGGGCAGCCCATATTGTCCCAACATTTTAAATCCAGATGATTTAACACAGAAACTAAGATTTCCAGTCCCCCTTAAAAAAATCAATCAGTCAGCAAAAATGGGCCCTTATTCCTGCTTGGCCCAAATCAGCAGGAGATCAGTAGTGTTTGTTCCTTCTAGAGGAGGCACATACCCCCTAGATTGCCAAAGTCCCCATCATTCCTTATGTCTCTTGGCATCTGACATGCTTTACTCATATATTTACAGTAACCTTTTTAGTGTGTGATCAGCTGAGCAGTGACATCACCTACGTGGTAGACCGCTTCTGAATGAACCCCCAGCACCCCCTCCTTCTCGTTGCCACACACTGGAGTAATCCTTCCCCTTGTGTGGGGGACAGACCTAGTGACAGTTTAAAAAAAAAAAAAAAGAATTCAGACAAAGTGATAGAATCTTCTGAGATTATGTTATAAAAGGCTGTGACTTCCATCTTGCTGGCATTCTCTGTCTTGCCTTCCCAAAAGCTTGCTTGCTTTTGTGAAACAAGCTGCCACGGTGGAAAGTAACTGAGGGTGACCTCTGGCCAAGAGCCACTTAAGGACTGAGGCCCTAGGTCTAACAACCTACAAGAAAATGAGTCCTATCAACAACCACGTTGTGAGCCTGGAAGCAGACCCTTCCCCGGTGGGGCCTGGAGATGAAATCACAACCTTGGCTGACACCTTGGTTGCAGCCTTGTGAGAGAAGCAGAGGATCCAGATGAGGTGGACCCAGATTCCTGACCCACAGAAACTATGTGTTGTTTCAAGCTCTTAAATTTCAGAATAATTTGTTTAAATAACATATCTGATTATTTCAGAGAAAGACAGTATATTGACCAGCACGTACAAGAAACTTTCCTTGGGATTATAAAAATCAAGAACTTTTTTATTCCCATATCTCTGGTTTTAGCATAATGGCTTATATTGGAGATAGTCAGTAATCATGAAATTAATAGAGGTTGACCAATGGTGAATTAGCTGTTATGAGAGACTGTTATACTACGATGTTGTTTATATGGCACTGCTTTTTCAGTAATATTTGAGTTTACCTTTTTTGAAAGTCCCTTCAGATGTGCTTGCAAATGGTATGATTATCAAGTGTATGTCTCAAACACAAAGAGGTTGAACATTACTAACCACAATAAGTTCCCAGAATCCAACTCCCACAGGAGACTACTAAAAATGGTGCAGACATCTGGGGATGGGCTCCTCTTAGTAAGCCCTGGGAGAAGAGTGGAGGTTGCAACGCCTTCCATCTGTAAAATAGGGTGAGATCTAGGTTATGAAAGAAGCAGATGGGGGCTAAAATGCAGTCTTGAAAGATCTGGATGGGATTCTTTGCTGATAAGCTGCGTAACCCTTAGTGGATTGCTCAATACCACTTTTTCAGTTGGAAAATAGGGTACTTTTCATTTCTGTATTTAGCAAGCTTTGTAGAAGCACTTGTATTGTAGCAGTTATTGTGCTCAGTTTGGAGATCAAAATGAATAAGATAAAGAATGCTATGCATCGTGTTTTTAGCTTCTGAGGTTGTGATCTTTGAATTTTAAATGCTGTATACAATGCAGTAGTAGTTTATTCAAAACTGCTTTGACAGCTTAACATATTCAAATATGAAAACTATAATTAGCAATTACTATGTGAGGTTGTTGCTTCAAGTTCTACCTCTGCTCTTAATTTCTCTGCTTCTACAGAATATTGAATTTTTCAGATTAACCTGAACATACTTTTAAAGTCCTTAATGATATTAACATACAGATGCTTTCATGTGTGTTTTAATATAATGTCTTGCAGCCCTTACCATTTCTTTGTATGGATTTTGCATTCCTGTAACCTTATAAAAAACATATTGCTTTATGTATTATATACATTTATCAGTAATTTTGGCTAGTTTAGTTTCTTGTTTAGTAATAAAGTCATATTTCATGAATGCAGTTTATATTTAGTGCATATGGTGGTGATGAATATGGGTTAGACTTAATTGAAAATTAAAATAAATACAATTTGTATCGAGGTTCAGGCAGTTCATAGAAAAACTGTTAAAAACATAAATCATTAAAATGATATTTCTGTATTATCAGTTGGTTCTACAAACCCACCCAAATAATTATTTCATTATCAAATTCTTGCAATATTCAATACATTTGACCTGAGGTGTGTGAATGTAATTTTATCATCAATTGGTTGTATCACCTGACTCTTGCTTCAGGTGAAAACGGTGGTTTGAGAGGGCTTTCACTCTTCAGAAAAATCCATTGACTAAGCTTACCCAAGTTCACCTGTTAAAGTTTTTGTAGGACCACTCATTGTCTGTTAAGTATGCAGAGTAGATCAAAGGTTAATGATTCTTAATTGGACTTCATTAAGTGATAATACAAGCTCCCGAGCTCCTCGTTACGCCCCAGGATTGGACAGTAATGGCATAACATCAGGAAATAATGAACGAGAAGGCAAGCATTCTCATGCGTTAGAACACGCCAGCAACTTATTATGTTTCAGAGGTATTATCTCAAGTGAGGAATTAAGTGAGGTGCATGTTAATAACTCAGTCCAATTCCCATTTTGAGAATGAACTATATTTTGGGTATAATGAAGACTTTCTGATTTGAACTGTTTATAATTTGCAAGACTCTATTGGATCCTCTTTATTTTTCATTACTATTTATTTAGCTGTCCTCAATCATGAGAGGCAAGGTTATTTGAGCATTCTGTAGCTTGTACAGTCCACTTGAAACATAGCTTTTTGTCATGCATCACTTTTTAATTTAAAGACTGTCCTTTCCTTCATTTCCTGTGTGGTAATTTCAAACTCACTTTGGTAATACAAGGGATTGAGATGGCGTTTTTGCTACTAAGCATGTTCTATTTAGATAGGAGTCAGTTCTATAGTTTTAATTTTTCTCTGAGAATGGGAATCTTTGCATACAGAACAGTCGTGACTGTAGTTAATATGTCAGGGAAAATGAATGCACACATATGTGGTCTAGTGCCATGTGCTTTAGAGATAACCACAATGAGGGATAATGAGCTAACCTTGGTCTTCCGTAATGCAAAGTTAATATACTCAAAAGATATTACCCTTCATCACAGTTTAATGTAATTGCTTCTAATCTGTTACCTGAACAATAAACTCAAATATCTTATTCAAATACTAACGTTAAGCTGCTTTTCTCCAAGATGTCAATAGGGCATTTATATTCATAAGCCTCAAAAGGAACTGGGCAGCAAAAGTTCCTTATATGCTATGTTCTCCCTGAACTTTTCTATCAATTTCTGTGAATAAGGAATCAAATGACTGAGTTGACACTAACATTTATAACTCAGATGATTGAGGAAAGAGGGATATGGTGATAAGATAGATTAATTCCACAAGATACATGATAGCAATCTCGTCCTAAATCCTACATGAAAGCAAATACCAAGTTTGATGGCCTTGTAGGACTGGAAGCTTAGAAAATTATTAGAGTTCATATTTTGAAAACACGGTACCAAGAAGAGATGCTAACATTTAAAGTGATGCATATGTGTGTATGTATAAGAAAAACAAAATGAAAGTTGACTTTATCCTTTTTAAATATAAGAATTATCTTTTATCCCAAGAAAATAATCTGAAATGCTGCAAAGGTATTTGGGGGATGTCTTTTTTCTATCCCTAAATCAGAAGTATCGATTAGTTCCAGTGTATACTGGGAATATGGAAATTCCCATTTGCTAACAAAACAGGTGTTGAATAAATATTAGGTTTGAATAATGAGCAAAGATTAGCTATTCATTCATGTGAAATTGCTCTGGAAAAAGAAAGCTATCAGGCCCAAAGGATATTGACTGCCGTATGCATAGACTTAATATTTCTCAGAGCAGCCTGTGGACCACCATTTTACTTATAAAAAATGACTGCTGAACACAATGTAATAAAATAGATTCTCAGGGGTAGAGGCCTGGGAAAGTGTGTTTTACACAAACACCCAGGAAATCGTTCTTCACTCTTCATTTGAACAACTATTGGTATAAATTCCATTTCCTGCTTGGGATGCTGCTTTCTCCCCATTCAATTCAAATCAATAAACACTTAACGCTGCTATGTGACAGGAACTCTGCCCAGATAGTTGTCTCACAGCCACTGTCCTTATGAAGCTCCCAGGCTGTTAGGGAAGAAACATTTGAACTTGCACTGAGCTGTGTCAGGACAGCAGGAAAGGCAGCTCTGAAGATGTGACATTTGAAGGGTCTTTGAAGCAAAAATAGGAGCCAATCAAGGAAAGCCAAGGAGAGGAAGAGAATGAGAAGGGACTTTTCCAAATAGCAAAATTCATTTTGTGGGGCCAGCATCAATAAAACACGTTGGATTTGAAAAATGGAAAACCTTAATGGCTGAGAAACGGAGTAGGAGAAGTTTGTGGCTGAAAGGGGCTGGATGGAAGTAGAAATTACAGGATATTCTAAACCTGTGTTCACCAGTCTTTGGAGTTTTCATACCATTTTCATGATTTGCATCACCTTTGTGCCACTAATACTGTTCTTTTCTTAATATGTTGCTTTTCCTTTATTCACTTCTTTTCTTAAATGAATTTATTTAAAAATAAAACTTCATATCACTATGAATGCAATACCAGCATCATCTAAAATAAATAGAAAGTCACTATTTCATTGTGCCAAAATTGGTATACACGTTACATATATTTCAGGTGTACAACATTTTAGGTTGACTTTTCTATGCACTATATAGTGATCACTATTCTAAGTCTAGTGACCATCTATCATCGTACAATCTATTCCCTTCACCTATTCTGCCCTCCCTGCAACAATTTTCCGCTCTAGTAACCACCAATCTGTTCTCTGTGAGTTTGTATTTGTTTTTGTTTTGTTTTGTTTTGTGTTAGTCTACTTATAAGTGACATCAGATGGTTTTTCTCCACCTGACTTATGTCATTTAGCACAATATTCTCAATATCCTCAAGTCCATCCATGTTGTCGCAAATGGCAAGATTTGATTCTTTTTTTACGGCTGAGCAGTATTCCACTGTGTGTGTGTGTGCACACATATATATCACATTTTCTATTTATTTGATTAGTATATTACATTTTCTTTATCCATGCATCCATCAATGGGCACCTAGGTTGTTTCCATATCTTGGCTATTGCAAATAATGCTACAACAAACAAAAGCGTTCATATATCTTTTCAACATAGTGTGTTTGTATTTAGATAAATACCCAGAAATGGAATTGCTGGATCACATGTTCTTTTTTTTTTTTTTTTTTTTTTGAGGAACCCCCATACCGTTTTCCACAGACACTGCACCAGTTTACGCTCCCACCAAGAGCATATGAGGATTCCCTTTTCTCCACATCCTTTCTACCATTCATTATTTCTTGTCATTTTGGTAAGGTGATTCTAACAGGTGTGAGGTGATATCTCATTGTGTTTTTTTATTTACATTTCCCTCATAATTAGTGATGTTGAACATCTTTTCATGTATCTTTTGGCTATCTGTATGTCTTCTTTGGAAAAATGTCTATTCAGATTCTCTGCACATTTTTAAATCAATTGTTTGTTTTTAT